>NW_006921898.1:2097385-2171994 GCF_000298275.1 Orycteropus afer afer | reverse complement strand
GGGTTTGAACTGCCAGCCTTCTGGTTAGCAGTCAGGTGCCTTAGGCACTATGCTACCAGAGCTCCTCATTAACCATTAGAAAGATGCAAATCAAAACAACAATGAGATACCATCTTGCCCCAGCACTAGTAGCAAAGTTCCACAAGACAGAAAATAACAAAAGCTGGTGAGGATGTGGAGAGATTGGGACTCTCATACACTGCTGGTGGGACTGTAAAATGGTACAGCCACTGTGGAAAGCAATATGGTGATTCTTTAAAAAGTTAGAATTAGAAATACCAATTGACCCAGCCATTCCATTTCTAGATATATATCCTAAAAAAGTGAGAGCCAGGATGAGAACAGATATATGCACACCCAAGTTCATACAGCAGTGTTTGCAATAGCCAAAAAATGGAAACAATCTAGGTGTCCATCAACAGAAGAATGGATAACCAAACTATGGTACATACACAGAATGGAATGCTATGTGACCGTAAAGAATAATGTAGAATCGGCAAAACACCACAAAACGTGGATGAACTTGGAGGACATTATGCTGAGTGAAATAAGTCAATCACAGAAGGACAAATACTGTATTAGTCTGTTATTGTAAAAAGTACAAGGAAAGGTTTATATATGGAAGGAAGTTTTCATTTTTGGTTACTAGGGGTGGGAGGGGAAGAGAGGGGAAGGAACAGATAGATAGAGACAAGTATTGATTTGGGTGAAGAGAAGGGCAGTGTGCCAAATGTGAGTAATCAACATGGTGGCTTTGAGGAAGAGGAAGACATAGAGAGGTGCGTGGGAGGTACAGACAGCAAAGATGCACCTTTTGCACACACGGTACCGCATCGTCAGTGAAGGCAAACATTGATATATGGGCAGATGGATGGATACGCTGGACTATTAAGTATGCACATGCAGGGGGGAGTGTGCTCAAGACCATTATAGGGTTGGCAGACAATGTTTCTACAAGTGTATTTGTATTTCTGTAAGAATTTCCAGGTACAAAGTAGAGCTGACAAGGGGTAAGGTTTTAGGCACTTCTTGGCTACAGCCAGCTACCCACAGGGAATGAGTAGTTGGACCTGTGGGCTCAGGACTGTGGTCACAGGGGATATAAAGCTCAGTTGGCATAACACACTAAAACATTGTTCCACAGCCTACTTTGGCAAGTAGCAATGGAATCTTAAAAGCTTGCAAGCAGCCATCTAGATGCAACGTTGGGTCTCTCCTCGTCCAGAGCAAAGAAGAATGAAGAAAACCAAAGACACATGGAAACAATTAGTCCAAGCAACCAGTACACCATGCGACCCACAGCCTGTACAACTATGAGAGCGGAAGAACTAGATGGTGCCCAGCTACCACTGTCAACCACTTAGAGGGGGATCTCTGTGGGAATCCTGGATAGAGTCAGAGAACAATGTGGAACAAAACTCAAAATTATTATTAAAAAAAAAAAAAAAAAGACCAGGTTTGCTGGTCTGATAGAGCCTGGTGGAACCCTTGAGACTATGGCCCCTACCTGCCCTTCAGGTCTGGAATTGAACCCACTCCTGTGGCTTTCAGCCAAACAAAAGACAAGCATATGAGCTGAACATTTACATAAGGTAGATACACTCCTTGGAGAGATCAATCATGGGACAATAGAAGGGCTGTGTACGCACAGGGAGATAGCTGGGGGCGGGCAGGAGTGCATGGGAGGGAAGGACACGGAAGAGGTAACTATGGGGAAGAAGTGGGAGGAGAACTCTTACATTGTGGGAAATTACAGTGAATGTCATAAGACAAAAGTGTATGTGATCTCCTGTATGGAAAGTGAATTTGTTCTGTAAACTTTCACCCAAATCACAATAAAAATTAACCAGAAAGAAAGGAACAGTGAAAATACCTAATGCTGGCAAGGTTGCAAAGAAACTGGATCTCTCATATATTGACTGTAAAATGATGCCATCACCCTGGAAATTAGTTTTGACAGTTTCTTAAGAAACTAAGCATACACTTAACCATATAGCACAGCAGTCATATATCTGGCATTTATCCCAGAGAAATAAAAACTTAGATGTATACCAACACCTGTGCACCAGTGTTCGTAGCACCTTTATTTGTCATCGGCAAACAACTAGAAAATAGCAAATGTCCTTCAAAAGTTGACTGGTTAAGCAAACTGTGGTACCATAACATGGTACACTAAGCAATAAAAAGGTACTAACTATTGATACATGCACCAGGTTGGATGAATCTCAAGGACATTAATACTTAGTGGAAAAAAAGTCACATTATATGTTCCATTTTTAGAACATTCTTGAAATGACAACATTACAAAGATGGAGAATAGATTAGTGGTTGCCAGAGGTTGTGAGGGTGTGGAGAGTGTTGAGTGTGACTATAAAGGAGAGATCTTTGTGATAAAATAGTTCTGTATTTCACTTGTAGTGGTAGTTGAATGTAGTGGTGGTATGAATCTACACATGCAATAAAAAGAAATAGAACTACACACATACCAGTGTCAAGTTCTTGGTATTGATACTGTAATTATGTAAGATGTCACCACTGGGGGAAACTGGATGAAGGGTGCTTAGTACCTCTCTGTACTATCTTTGCAATTTCCTGTGAACCTAATTATTTCAAAATAAAAAGTTATTTTCAAAATGTAAATGGTGAGCAAAGAAACTAGTAAAACATGTTAGTAAATTAAAATGTATAATTTTTTATTTAGAAATAGGCAGAGCAAGCATTCTGGAATCTGGATCATAATCTTATGGAAGATGAGGTGGGGGTAGATTGGGATTAGTTGAAGTGGGCTGAATCCTGGCCTTGTTGAAGGTCATATGAGGGGCTCTGAGGTCCCAGCAGCCCCTTCATCAGCCCAGCAGGGGGGCAGTACCCAGTTCTGTGGCTGGAGCCCTAGTCTGCCACCAGTGCCCAGCTCACCATGTACTTCTGCAAGTCAACACTGACTGGCCTCCCAACATTCCAGACCTCTTCTTGCTCAGAATCCTCCAGGACATCTGGCCTCTGGATCAGTCAGAGAGGTGCCAGGCCTGGGGTGTACAACACCATAGTGCCCCTTCCCTGGCAGGCCTGTTGGCCCAGAGACCTAGGCTCGTTGCTTAGAGAAGAAGCAAGAGGGCTGGGAGGAGGTTGCACCTGGGGTTGTACATACAAGTCCTCCAGGGCCAGCAGGCATCCAGGCCCATATAGGGCTTTGTATGATGGTGAGGGATGTTGAGATTCAAGGATAGGCACAGCCCCTGAAGTTATAAGGGAAAACGGTCTAGCCCAGTGGGCTGCAGGCCAAGGGTGTGAAGGTGGCCAGTTGGAGCAAGTCTGTTTCAGTGGACCCTGCCTGTCAAGCCTAAAGCATAGGCTCTTCCATTCCCACCTCAAGGGGGTGTGTGGCTCTATGCTACTGTCGAGCACCTCCAAGACTCCATGAGTTGCCCACTCACCTTCAGGCAGCCTCTGGCTGGAGCCTGAGCCTCATCCAGGGCCTGCTGCAGCAGTGCCCAGCCCCACAGGAGCCAGGAGATTCTGTCATCAAGTCAGCATACTTCCTGAGCACCTACCTTGTTCTGGGAAATCTTGTGCTGGTCATTGTTCCAGGTGCTGTGGTGTGGCTGTGAACCAAGAGCTGACCTCCGGGGCCATCTCCAGGTCTGTGCCTAGAGCCGAGCCCTTTCTCTCCAACCAGTGTGAAACATCTTGCTTCCCTCCAGAACCACCTGGCTGAGCATCACCATGGATTGTAGTGAATGGTAGGGATTTGATGCCTTAAGAGCCTCAGAGTTCACTTAGCCAAGAGACAACATAGGCGAGAGTTTCATGAAGCCATGTCCACACGTGACCACTGGGGAACAGCAGGAGACACAAACTGAGGTCTCTGAAGGAACTTAGGTCAGCACAGCTGCTTTTCCCATGGGCCAGCCACCAGGGTCTCTGTAAAACTAACCATCCCACTGGATGAAGCAACCCTCTCTTCTGCCATTTGTTTAGTGGTCGGTCAATTATCAGAAATGATCCAGAGAGTGGAGTTCAGGCCACCTGAAGCCCAGAGCAGCAGTCTCCCCAACCTACTACATGCGGGACCTCCTCAGGCTCCAGGTGTTATGGGGTGTGCAGGGTCCTCACCCCTCCTTGAGTTGTGAGAGGATCTGCCTGTGCATGAGGCTTGTGTGGACCAAAACCCTGGAATGTGGGCCCATGTAGCCTGACTGGGGAACGGGCTTCCTGACAGGGTCTCATGCCCCTGTGGCCTCTGGGTCACGTCTGAGTTGGCATCTCTTGAGCCTGTCCTGAGCATCTGCTTTGATTCAAGGTGCCCAGAGTTGACCCAGGGGCCATCCAGGTGGCCTGGGGGACTCACCCACCAGGTGGGGCTGCTCAGGCAGAAGTGGGTATGGAAGAGTTGGGTGGAGTGCTTACTGTGTCTTAGGGGCCACTCATCTTCCCCCACTGCCTCAGGCCTAGCTCAGGGGTCTGGCAGCCATGACTGGGCAGGGGTGTCTGGGCTGAGTTTCCTGGCCAGCCTGCCTCTTCTGTATGTATTTACTGGTTTTCTTTAAATATTCCCATTACTCAGGCCTCCAGTGGGCATGGAGACAGAAATAAATCCCACAAGGCAGCACAGCCAGAAGCCAGGAACCTGATTCTCCCTCAAAGGCCGGAAGAGGCCCCTGTGCACAGCATGCCAGACCACAGTGGCCCACACACTCCACAGGACCATGAACACAGCCACCCAACCCCTGCATGTACACACACATGCATTCACACACGTGCACCCCCACACACATAATCGTCACACATACATCTGCACATGCATGCATCCTCACACAGACTTAGATATGTGGCATTCAGGGCACAGATTTGCCTCACACATGCACACACTCAAATTCAAACCACACTGGCACCACATGCACACATGTGCACAGTTGTGTTCATTCACACTCTTGCACACTCCACACACACATGCAGACTTGCCTCATATGCGCGCACACATACACACACTCACAGGCACACCTTCCCCCACAGACTTGCCTCATGCACACACATGCACATACACAAATTACACACATACATGTACATATACTCATACACTTCCCAACAGCTAGGATCACACCCAGTTCTGACCACATTCTGGGGTCACAAACATATCTGTCCTCAAGATGCTGGTGGGCGAGACAAATGGGTGAGGCTGTGGAGAGTGTAATGAGGCAACTCTGGGGGAGAGTGGTCTCATGGGAATGCAGGTTCAGGGCTGCCAGAGCTTCTGAATTTTTAAGGGAAGCTGGAAAGCTGAATTTTTATGTGAAATATCCTGATTTTTAAATGTTGGCTCAAGATGTTGAAAATACTGTGAGGGCCAAAGCAAACATGTCTGTGTGCCAAATTCCACCCACAGGCAGCATTCTCAGACCTCGTGTCCACACAGACACACACACACAAATAGGCACACCCATACACACATGAATACAAATACAAACAGACACAGCGACAGATAGTCACACACAGACACACCAAAAGACTTAGACACATACAAATAGACATATACACATAGAGAAACACATGGACACAGACACAGGTACACATACAAATCAAATCACAGACACAGATAAACAAACATACAGACATACATACTGACAGGCACAAAACAGCCACTCAGACACGTATGCAGACATACACATTTACAAACAGATAATACAAATAAACACACATAGATGTAAAGACACAGACATAGAAACAGGCATACAACACACCCTCTATCTTGCTGATGTGAGTGAGTTTTTTGGGGGCAGGTATCCTGTCAATGTGGCTATGGGTAGGGGCAGGGCGTGGTCCAGTCCAAGGCTGACTTTTACAAGTGCTGGAGCAGGAAGAGGATGAAAATAGTGGGTCCCCAGGAAGGACAAGTTGTCCTGGGCTGACTGGAGCATGCAGTGTGGAGGATGGTGAGGAGCCATGAAGGGTCTTGTGTGCCAGGAGTTTGGAGCCACAGACACTGAGGAGCTGAGAAGGGGGTTTGGAGTGGCCAAGAGCCTACCCTCCTGTGCCCCAGAACCACATCTGCCCAGCCTGGCCTTGCCCCTGCATCCCCACCATCTGAAAGCAAAGCCAGCAGGAGCCCCATGGGACCTCTTATCTGCAGTTTCCTACCACAGACCCTGGAAATGTTATGACCTCTCTATGGCTCTGTCTTTGACCATGACCTGCAGGACCAGAAAAATCTCCACTCAGGGAGTCTTTGGGGGAGAACTGAGACACCTCCCTACCCACACCAAAACAGACCTGAGTGGGAAGGGTCTGAACAGTACCTGTATAATGAATGCAGAACCATGAAGGAGGCTTCCCTCCCCTCCCTTCATCTACAGATGGACAGTTGAGGCATTTAGAATGAACCTGTGAATCCCAGTCTCTTGCCTCCCAGACACTGCCCTCTTTCCTGCCTGGAGCTATGCCTGGAGCTGACCCCCAGACTCTGGACAAGGAGGGTCTGCTCAGGATCCATTGGTCTCTACTCCCTGCATGGCCATGACTCTGAGGAAGGAGGGAACCTGTCACTTGGGAATATTGTCCAGACCTTGGGTGCTAAGAGTCCCAAACCTGGTCAAAGGAAGGATTGGGGCCCCGTTGAGGCAGCCAGAATTCAGCCTGGTGACCCATGGGGGAGCAGGGTGTGGTACTGAGCCCACATGGGCCAGATGTGGGCAGGGGCCTAATGTCCGAGGAGAAGCTGAGGCTGAGAGGGAAGGCAGCTTGCCTGGGGTCACACAGGATACATAGAGAGCCAAACAGGGAACCCAGGGTCCCTCCTATACCCCTCTGTAGTGTGGTGGGACTAGTTCTCCTGCTAAGCCTATTTTGGCTGGCCACAGCAGCCTCAGGCTGGGATCATTGTCTTGGAGTTGGCTGAGGATGCATCAGACCCAAGAAACTGGACCCAACACAGCCTATGTGCCAGAGCTGAGCATTAGGCCTCACTCCCCCAGCACCCCTCGACTATAGTCCTTACAGCCAGACTGTATCTCTTCTAATCCCTAGGGCATGGCCAGGACACTCTTGGACACACCCCAGGACAGAGCCAGGACCCTCTCAGACCCCCAGAGCAGGGTTGTGTCCCCTCAGAGCCCCGGGGCCAGGTCATGCCCCTCTAGAACCTCCAAAGGACTCAGCCTCCTGACTGCTCTCCCTCAGCCTACCTCCCTAGGGTGGGGCTAAGGGGTATGTGGGCCAGATTCATTCATTGCTCTCTATTGAGGCTTGCAGGTTGAGGGTGGGTAGAGCTGACCCCTAGACCCTAGCCCAAACCGGGAGCCCCAGACCTATCTGACTTTTTGAGAACTAGCCTTGCCTGAGGGCTGAACAGGGAGGGCTCAAGAGGGTATATTCTTTCAGAGGATCTTCAAAAGTCCTACCCCCTAGCCTGGACTCAGGAAAGCAGACCAGAGAGGGGCAGGACCTCTCCATGCACCCAAGACATGTGGGAGCTGGGCCTGGATACCTCACTGGCCTGATTTGGGATCTAGAGAAGCCAATGAAATGCCTGGACATAGTGGCCAAGGAGGCTGAGGAGTCAGGGTCTCTCAGTGCCCTCCTTCCTGCCTACCTGCAGGCCGTCTCAGCTGCTGTTTATGTGTTCCCTGTGGCTTGGCTGGACCATGGGGCCTTGAAGGCAGAAGTGACCACCTGGCTCCAGCTCTTGTTCAAGGCAAACAGGGTCCTAACCGCCTGCCAGGCCCTCTGAGGGCTCCCACTTCCTCTGCCAACACCTGGATGGCCCAGGGGCCTCCTAAGCAGAGAGAGGTCTGGTAGAGGAGATCGGTCCTAGTCTAGGAGACTCAGATTGATGGGAGAGGCCCAGTCCTACACTGAGATATCCAATCTAATGGGAGAAATGTTGCCCAGCCTAAAGAGCGAGGCTTGACCCTGCCCTAGTTGCAAATATTCCAAGGCAGGAGGGCCAGTCTTCATCTAGAAGATGCCTGCTTGGATATGGGAGTTCCTGGTCCTACCTGGTGGCACCAAACCTAAGAGGGGAGGCCCATTATGTCCTGGGGATATTTAGTCCAAAGGAAAAAGCACAGCCCAATCTTGGGGAATCCAGTCTGAAGGGAAAGTGTGGCAAGTCTGAGGGGAGAAGCACATCCCTGCCCTGGGGGACACTCAGTCTGAGGAGTGAGGCATGACCCTGTCTGGGGGGATGCCAGTCTGAGGGGAAAGGCTCAGTTCAGCCCTGGGGGTGCTCACTCTAGGGGAGAGAGCTCTGCCCTGGGGGTGCCAGTCTGAAATGAGTGGGCTTCATGGGCTGCTTATTTCAGAAACCTGAGGGAGGAGGCTGGGCTGGGGGGGGGGGAGTCCTGGGTCCCAGCCAGCTCTGGGCCTCAGTGACCCTGCCTGTGGGGTGGGCAGGATGACTAGCCCTGGAGGGCCCAGTCATCTGGAGGTCCCATACTCTGAGTTGAGATGAGATGTTAGCTCAAGCCCCAAAGAGGGTGGGGTTTAGGGACCCCTGGTGAGGGGAATAAAGCCTCCTTCACCCAGCCAGGAGCTCATCTAGGGTCCTTCATGACAGCAGTGCTTCCCACTGCCATCACCATTCCTAGCCTGGCCACCTGCCTCCCGTAAGGCTCTCTCCACCCCACACTGGAGCACAGACCCTTCTAAACACTGCTCAGACCTTGTTGCTCTCCCTCCTAGACCTTCCAATGGCTTCCCAGAATCCATGGGAGTCCTTGCTACCCAGCGTGGCCCAGTGGCCCCTCAGGACCTGTCTTTGCCTCTTTCCTACCATTCCAAGCAAGTCACACCACATGGAGCTCTGTGGGAACATCAGGCCTTTGGACAGGTCCTTCCCCCTGACCACATGTGGGAGGGCAGCCAGGGCTGGGTTCACTGCCTGTGTGAGTTTGTTGTCCTGGGCCTCTTGGCCCTCACCCACCATATCGAGGGTGGAGAGATGCGGGCCTATTGGAGATGGGGAGCACTTCCTAGAAAAGAGCAGATGGTATGAGCTGGGGATGAGGGCCCGGAGTGCCAGGCAGAGGCATGAGCCTTCCTTCAGGCATGAGCAAGAAGTTTGGTCTGGCCAAAACATGGGGAGGTGATCCAGCTGGGTGAGTCCTCAGGGAGTCAGGCTGAGGGGCTGTGCCATTCCAGAGCTCACAGGTGGCTGTGGTAGGGAGCATTCATGAGGGGTTGAGTAAGGTGGTAGATGCCAGCTGGTGATGCCCAGTGCCTGATGAGTGGATATGCCTGAAGATCCCATGCCAGCAGCTCCCACAGTTCCTGAGCCCATGGTTTGAAGCCCATCTTGTACATACTACCCTTGGACAACCCCTACACCCTCTCTCTGGTTACTAGAGGTGTGTCAGATCCAGGGTAGGGGCTGTAGGTCACGTGTGGTGGACTCCCTGAGTGGCCCCAGCCTCCAAGGGGCACAGCCAGGGAAGGGCTCACTCTGTGGCAGGGCCTTAGGCTTGGGGAGCAGGGGATCTGCTCTCAGCCCTGGGGGAGGACAGTGATTGGGAGCCAGCAGGCGGAGGGATTGGACCAGAGGAGCCTGGGCCACTGGCAGCCTGGGTCCCTTGTGAGGCCTGGGTATGAGTATGGTAAGTGGCTGAGGTGGTACCAGGCGGCAAAGAAATGATGGGGCCCGATTCCTATATGGCCCCACTCAGTTGCTGTGACACCTGCAAACTTGAGCCTCTCTGGGCCTTGAACATCTCCCAGCCCTCTCTGCTGGACTGTGTCCCTTCCCCAACACTTTCCCATGGCTCCCAGTTCCCTCTTCTCTTGGGGCGAGTCCCCTCTTTAGACTACAGGAAGCCACACATTACTTCCTTTTCCTTTTTTTTTTCCCCCACTTTTTCTCTTAGCCCCAGCCCTGAGTGGGCAACTGTCCAACCACCTGACTCTTGGTCCATCTGCCCTTGTGTCCATAGGTCCAAAGCCCAGCTCCCCAGTCACATGACTGTCTCCCATTCCTCCTGTAGCAAGGCAGGGGGCCGCTCAGGTCCGGAGGCCTCCTCATTCAGCCCTGAGCAGGAGCCATTGAGGAACCCGTTGTCCTTGGGGACAGCCATGGCAGGTAGAGTGGTCTCCAGGGCCGGGCCCCCTGGCTTGGTGTAGCTGGGCAGCTGGGGGTGGCCATTGGTGGTGGCAGCAGGCAGAAGGCGGGGGCTGAGAGGCAGGCCAAGTCCTGCACGGGGGCCTACATTGGTCACACTTGTGTGTGACACCATCGGGCCGTAGCTATAGCTGCTGCTCCCGCTGCGTGCCTTGCGCTTGAAGTCCAATGCTAGTGTCCAGCGGCTCCAAGACTTCTTGATCTCGGCCTGTACCTGGGGCAGTGGCAGGAGGGTAGATGGTCAGGATGGGCCCAAATGCTCCGTCACATGCCCTCCCAAGCAGTGCTCCCATCCCTACCCCTGCCACTGCCATGTTGAGTGGGAACAGAGGAAGGGGTTACTGGAAAATTCTAAGATCAAGCAAAATTCCATTAGCCTCAGAACCTGAGGCCTGGCTGCAGGCAACTGACACACCCAGAATCAATGTCCCTAAAAGTGGTTGAGTCCTTCAATCTGGATTTCAGATAATTCAAACCATGGGCATGGAAAGATACTTGGCTAATGCCAGAGATCGAAGAGCCCACAAATCCTAACACATCCTGGGCTTGAATCATCTGGAAAGACTTCTCTCTGCCTTCAGAATGTCCTTGGGGGATATTCTTAGAGAAGCAGAGGAAGAATGAGACAGAAGGAAGGGGCATGACTTAGGGAACCCCTAGCACATCCATTCCATCCCTGCCCTGCCCCAATGCTGCCCATTGCTTACCTCACCGTTGCAGAAACAGTATATGATGGCGACAAAAAATCCCTGCAGAGAGAGGCAGAAGGGTGGGTCAGGGCCAAGGGTCCACATCTGAAGAAGGTGGGAGCAGCAACCGTCCACCCACCCGCTCACAGCTGGCCACTGCTAGAGCCACATACCTGGAAGGAGTTGAAGAGCATCTCGTAGTGCATCTGGATTTGCCAGAGCGTCCCTGAGACCTCGGTGTATGGCGTGGCCATGAAGACAATGTAGTGGACGCCAAAGAGCGGCATGAGCACCAGCGTGGATTTGAGCAGCTTCCTGGGCCAGGGCGGGGGAGGTGGGGCAGGGCTGAGCTGCTTCCTCTTGATGGGCAGTGGGCCACCTCCCACCCTGCAAACCCCAGGCTCTAGAAGCTACAAAGGACCCCAAGGCTGTGGTGACCATGGGAGGATGACCATTTAACCTTGTCCACCCAGAATGGCTTGCTCTCCAAGCAAAGTGTTGACAACCTTCCTGGGTTCTCAAAGGAGTCTTGGAGTAGACCATGCATTATCCAGTCACCCTATCCAGACAGCCTGCCAGTCCCACTCCAGGAATGCCCTGTCCTCACTCTCCTATGGCCTACTACTCAGGTTTCAGCTGAGCTGCTGCCTCCTTGGGACTATGCATTGCCTTGTCAGATACCAAGCGACCAGCTTTTTGAGGTGAAGCATGGACTTGTCCCACTCTCACGGGCCCCAGGTGCAGGGCTCAGCACCAAATGGGCCAGGTTAGCTTTGAGAGATCCCTAGGGTCTCCAGAAGCAGGCAGGGTGAGACCTCATCACTGCTGATCAGGCCCCTGGTCTGGCATGCTAGTTGGGGACAGCCAGGGAGTCAGGAGCTGGGCCCTTTCATGGGGACAGCCTCATCCACGGGGACTCTGCCTCTCCTTGTGTACATGGGGCTGGGAGTCCATGACCTCTGGCTCTACTTCCAGCTCCCAGGAGCCTAGACATGGTGGATGTGACTTACCGGTACTGCTGCCGCGTGTCACACCGGCCAGCATTGGTCTCCCGCAGCTTTGTAGCAAGCACCCGGACAATGTTGATGAAGAGGATGAAGTTGAGCTATAGGGAGTGAGGGGGCTGCACTGAGGCTGCACTCTAGCCGGGCAGGGCAAGGACCCTTGGACCACCAGCCCTGCCACAGGCTCTGCTCTGCCACCATATCTCATGTGGCTTCTTGGGCCCTCAGTGTCCCCATGTGGACAGACCTTGTGGCTCTATTTCTGGAATTTAGAAGCCTCTACAGGTCCCTGTAGGGCTGGTCCAAACTCCCACTCCATCCCGTGGCCAACCATCCACCCTTGCTCACCACAATGGAGGCCAGAATGGGCACCTGGATGATCCACTTCTTGTTCCCGGAGCTCAAGTCCCAGCACCTGGGGGAAAAGGAGGTATCAACTCTGCCCCCTTGCTGTCCCCACCCTGAACCTACCCACAGAGAGGCTCCACAGCTGGTCTGCTTGACCATTAACTATTAGGACTCAGAACAGTATTGGGTATGGCCAGGCCTGAGGGTAGCCTCAGGCCTCTTTAGGAGAAGTAGCCCTCTGTGACCCTGAAGGGGTGCACAGCTGCAGGCTAGACAGAGAACTCCTGATGCTGGGGCCACTCATGGCTGGGGGGTAGGTGACCCCTTCCCATGCATCACAGAGGAAGAGGGTCCCTGGGGACTTTCTGACCTGTGTCACAGCTCCCTCCTTGTCCCAACTCTTCCCCACCTGGACCTACCCAGTGTTGGCCAGGGTGGCTCTCACACTGACCCACACGGCCACAAAGATGGCAGGCAGACCTGTGGGCACAGAGGAGTAGAGTGTGTGAGGGGCTGTGAATTCATCCATGGATGTCTCCCTCCCCTCAGCCACCTTGCTAGCTCCACTCCCCTCATCCCTGATGATGCCCAGCATACCCTATCACTGCCTCTGCCCCTACTCTGTACACATGGGCTGCACAGTGACAAAGCCCCTCTAGCCTGTGCTACCCCAATAGCCTTCCCCAGGGTCTCAGCCCTCAGGACCCCAACACAGCCCTCTGCCTCCATCTTAGTGGTTCTGCATCTCCTACAGTCAGTCACATGCTCCGCATACTTCTGGGCACAGGACACAATGATGTCTTCCTAACTTAGTGAGGCCAGTCCATTTCCCCTTCCCTCCATGAAGGGCAGCTGCTCTGGACTTGGGAGTTCCTCATGAGGAGGGAATCTGGTACCAACATCCCTGATCCAGTATGAAAAGTCCTGGTCCCATGGATGAGGCCAATGGGCATCGGCCACAAGAGAGCCTCTGTGAGCCCTGGTCTAAACCACTCAGCAGGTACGAGCCACCATTGACTAGCATGGTGCCCCTGAGTGTGCTTTGCCTCTGGGCAGGGAAGCCAGGCTCTGACCCTCCCTTGACTCATTCCAGGCCTTGATGAACCCTTGGGAGGCTCAGAGTATACCCCAAGTTTATGCTGAGAAAAGGGCTGACGTTCCTGTTCCATGGGATCTGTGCAAGCCCCGACATATGTGTTTGCTGACCACCCTGACTCTCTCCCAACTTGAGGGCTTGCCAAGGGTGAGGTGAAGATCAGGGTGTGTGCCAAGGGGCAGGAAGGCAGTGGCCATCGACCTGAGGGCTGCTGGGCCCAGAGGTGGCATGGCTGGAGGGTATGGGCTGAGCTAGGGGTGTTGACTAAAGTGCCAGGGCTCTAGCCACCCCGCCCAACCCTCTGCAGCCTGGGCAGATGCCCCAGAGCCCAGCCAAGGTCTGGAATTGCCAACAATAACGGACAATTATCAGTAACTCGATCCTGGAGCCCATGGGGGCGTGGGAGGGATACAAAGTCCCAGCAACCCATTCTGTAGAGTTGCTGCTGAACTCGGGGCAGGCCTGTGAAGCTCTAGGCCATGGACCTGATGGCCCACCTCAGGCTGGTAGCTCCTCTCAGGTAAGCAGATTGGTGAGGAATAGATGCTGGCCCAGCCTATGGGGCTCAGGGTGGAGGGAGGGTGCCAGACCCCAATTCCAGCTCCAGTCTGACTTCTGACACAAGATCCCACTCTAATTCCAAGCTGATTCTTGACCCAACAGACCCTGGCCCTCCCTCCCTTGAACTCAACCCCAGGTGATTCTCACCCCAACTCAAACTGAGGTGAATTCAATGCCACGTGAATCCTGACCCTGGCCAAACCCTGTTCCCTGAGCCTGGAATCCAGTCAGAGTCACAGGACATGCTGTGTGGGCACCTAACCCTTGGTGGTGCTATGCTCATGGCCCCACCCTTGCCTGCACCTCACAGCCCCACCCCGCCAAGCCTGCATACCCCAGCCGAAGACTGTGAAGCCCCATAGGTACTTCTTCTCTGAGAAGAAGGCCATGAAGATGAGACTGTGCAGGTACAGCCCCTCCACCAGAATCCAGTAGTAGTTGGTGGCCAGGAAGTAAAGGAAGAAGGTCACAGCCACCCGACAGCCCGCCTAGGAGACCAGCTTGCATTAACAGGAGGAGCCTGCATCTGGGGAAGTCAAAGCTGCGGGGAGAAGTGGTGGCAGTGGAGAGCAGGGGAGGTAGCAGGGGCCCAGCTGGTGGGACAAGACAAAATGGTGCTGGCCAAGTGGGCAGGGCAGGGACAGGCTCCAGCTGGGGCTCTCAACCAAAGGCAGGGGCTGAGGGGTGTGCATGTGGGGGGGGGGCAGTGCCAGGGGCAGGAGGACACTCACAATGACAGTAGCAGGGGCAAGGTGCAGAGGTGGGGTAGTTGAGGGTACTGGGCTGAGACAGGGGTGCTGACAAAAATGCGATTCATGAAGCCCTTAGGGGTAGGGGCTGGAAGAAGGTCGGAGAGATGTGGGGGACACTGTGAGGTGGGAGGCACCCATGAAGCCAGTGGTAGCAGTAGACACGCAGGGGCAAGGGCTGGACGGGCAGTGCTAGGGGATGCAGCATGGTGGGGGCTTGCAGGGAGCCAGTGGTGGCAGAAAGCCACGGGGCATAGACCGAGGGGCACTCACGTAGCCTGCAGCGGCGGAGGGCGGTGGCGGGGCCTGGGCGATGGCGCGCAGCTCCTCCTCGGTGAGGCGCTCTGCCTCATCGAGGGTAGTGCCCGAGTAGAGTACTGCATCTTTGACAAAGATGCTCACCGCTCGCAGCATGAAGGACAGGAACAGGTGCATGTGGATGTAGTTGCGTGTGCAGTGCAGCCTCCTGAGGGGGGCGGGGCAACATCATCATGGTTGAAGGACCCAGGGTGTGTGGTGGAGGGGCAGGCAGCTGGGATGTTCACACCCAACGGGCACCAGGCAGGGGAGAAGGGTGTACTGAGGGGGTAACAGGGGTGGCACCATCCCTCGGCTCCACCCCAGCCCCACCTTTGACCACGCCTCTCCCAGCTTCGCCCCGCCCACCTAAAGTAGGCCAGGATGAGCACTGCCACAGTGAGGGAGGCCAGCGACACGGAGTAGCCCACAGTGTAGATCATCCCCAGGCGGTCAAACACCTCCTGTGGGGTTGGGGAGGTACTGTCAGAGCCCTGGGACTTGGGGAAACATGAGGGGAAGGGGCAGGAGCCAGGTGAAGGTTGCTGGAGAAGTCAAGGTCTAGCGTTAGGACTAGATCAGGGGTCACCAACAGGGATGGGATTGGGTGGCCTTATTAGGACCAGGTGAAGGAGGGGGAAGGCTCGCACCCGCTCACGAGTCTCATTGGTCAGGAACTTGACACACTCGCTGTAGTTAGCCCATGTTCTGTTGTGCCCAGGTACCAGTTCCCAGCTGCCATTGTGGTCACAGCGTCGGTAGGCATGGCCTGCAAGTCAGTGAGGGAGGGTCAGGGCAGGAAGAGAGAGGTCTAGGGCCACCAAACCCTGAGCTCCAAGCCCTGTCATCCCTGTGGCCCTTTTTCCACCCCTAGGCCAGCCGTACCTTTGTGATTGAAGTCATAAATGTAGTCGGGACAGGGCACGGCCACTACCTCACCTGGTGCCCCCAAAGGCCAGCACAGGATATGGTCCCACTCAGGCAGGCAGGGGCGCCCTGTGCCCACAAAGACAGACAGATAGGGTGGGGGACACAGAGGGATTGAGCGTCAAGTTCTTGGTTAGTGTCCCAAAGGGATGAATACACCTGTGGTTGTTGGTTCCCACAGGGACAAGTGTGCCCCAGCACTGGAGAATAAAGCCTTGAAATGTTGTGGAGAGGTCCAAGACCCTGACATGGCAGCCCCAAGTCTTGAGCTCTTATCCTGTACTGTGCCCTGCATTCACCTGGTTTCACAGAATTCCTTATAGCCCTGTAACAGGTACTGGCACTGGCCCCACTTTTCAGATGGGCTGGTGGAGGCCCAGGGAAGAAATGAATGACCTGCTGAGTCATACAGCCTGGGGCTTGTCCTCTTCCAGTGCTTAACTCTATGTCAGGCCTCTCTTATCTTTGCCCTTGATCCCAACTTCCAGGTGTCCTGGAGAAGGGCAGGTTCCCAGTCTAACACTTTCTCAGCTGAGAAGGGCTTCCCAGAAACCTGGACAAGACGATGGAGGACTGGTTTCCAGTGCCAGCTGGACCCCAAAGAGCTGCTGACCCCATGCGGTTTCTCTCCTTTCTGCACCTCAGTTTTCTCGCTGGGAAATATGAGTCTGCGCTTCCACCACCTAAGACCTGCACCGAGCACCTGCTATGAGACTCTCCCAACCACTTGATCCTCTAAATCTAAGTGTTAATAGTGGGATTTAGGACAGGGTGACACACTTGAAGGACCCAGTCTCACTATAGAGATGTTGAGTCCTCATGAGTGTCACCAACTACTCTGGATCTCCCATGTTCTATCTTCCAGGCTCCCTACTTCCTTCTCCCCCCCCATGGGGCTCCAACCACAGGACTCTCCAGCCACCTTGGAAGGCTGCCTTGGCGGCTAGACCCACCCCAGATTGGTGAAAGGCTCTCTGTCCTGGGCACCATATTCCCAGCCCCGCCCAGTCGGCCCCACAATCCCTTCTGGTCCCCAGGGAACCACAGGGTGACCACAGCCTCCCAGATGTGGTCCATCTGGAATCTGCTGCCCACCCGGCCAGTTCAAGCCAGCCCTGTGGCTGCAGCCTTGGCGCTGTGTTTGTCTCTCCTCAGTTCCCTGAGGGATGACGCTGTCCCACACTTCCCTCCCTCTCTTCTCTTCTCTCCTTATCTCTGGCCCCCAGCCCTCTCCAGTCACCCTCCTCTCCCACTCTACCTCTATGGCCCACCCTACTCTGTGTCTTGGAACACAGCTTGTGCTTTTTGGTCCTCTCTCTGTCCTTGTGACTGTTTCTCCCTGCCTCCCTTTATCTCTGTCTCTCGTTCCATGTCTCTCCCTGTCTCTGTGTGCCTTTTCCTCTTTTTGTCTCTGTGTCCCTCCTGCTTCTCTGTCTCTCTGGTTCTCTACCACCCCTCTTTCTCTCCATGGGCAGAGCTGTAGCCCAGCGTTCACTGTTGGGGTAAGGCTGCATGAACTCTTTGCCTACATCTTCCTGAGGCCTGAGCCGCCCTGCTCACCTGCCCCCTGCATGCACACCCCAAGCTCTGGCTCCTTCTGGCCCCTGTCCTGTTGTCCTGGGGAAGGGGCCACAGCCTCTTCAACCAGAAGCAGACGGGGAGCATAAGTTCAAGATGGGGACAGAGCAGTGGAGGGAGGGCGGGTCCAAGCCCATCTCAGACAGACCCAAGGAAGTGTAGACATACCTTGGTGGCTGCTGCCAGTGAGTGCCTCCTTGTCCTCCTCAGACTCTGGGTAGAGCTTCCCTGATGGCTTGTCTTTTCTGGACTTCCCTGAGGTAGATGCAGACGTCCATCCCTTGTCTGACTCCATTATGCTGGCTGGAGAAGTCAGGCAGTTACGGCCATCAGTTTCACTAAGGCCAGAGACTGGGGCACCCTCTGTCCCTGGGCCCAGACTCTTCTTTGTACATGGAGGTTTTCTCCGCCTTGTGAGGGAATTGAGATGATGGGTGGAGATGATGGCAGTAAAGTGCTTGCCAGGGGGTGGAGTAATTAGAGGGGCTAGAAATCTCCAACGAGAGGTTCAAGTAGGGGAGACCTCCCCACATGAGGGTAGGATCAACTAGTGAGTTGAGCAGTAAATGTGGGCAGGACAGAGGCAGAGACCGTAGGTATCCTCCCATCCACGAGTCAGAGCTAGAGCCCACAGGAAGTGGAGGCCCCACCAGGGGGCGCATGGTAAAAGCAGACAAGAGGTGGTGATGGTCACGGAGAGATTAGATAGTGAGAGTGCAGCCAGGTCTGGGTGCTGTGCAGGTAAAGAAGCTGATGGTATGGAAGACAAGAGCAGGACGTGCAGTTTGTCTGTAAAGGGTGGACAGACATCCAAGAGTCAAGTCCACCTCCCCTACCCCTGCCCCAGGATACTAGAGTAAGGGACTCATAGGTCCCATGAGTGACCTGGAGACTGGCCATCTGAGATGGAACCTGGCCTTTCTCCCTACTGGAGATCTCTCTTCTTATCTGAGAAGCATTCCTCATTATCTGACTTGCATACCTTCAGATACAGCCCAAGCCAGGGTCCCTGGCCCTCTCATGTTTCAGGCAAGGTCAGGCCCTGTGGCAGCAATGGGAAGTGAGTTCAGATATTCTGGCCTGGGATGACAACAGCTATGCCCATTTTCCTGCCCCCACCCTTGGGTATTGGTAGGGTGAAGGTAGCAGGATGGGGAGGAGCAGGTGCAGAGAGGATCTACCATGGATAGGAAAGGCAGAGAAAAGCACTTCTCGGCTTCCACAACAAGGAACAGGAATGGAATCAGGACCCAGAGTGAGGGGAACCCACCTGAACTCCCAAACCTTGATGTGACCGGGACAGGGAGGCCAAAGAGCCATTGGTGGGGCTGGTGTGTATGTGAGTGGGGCTGTGGTACTGCAGAGACCATATGAGTCCCTGTGAGTATGAACAAAGTCCTTGTGCTGTCGGGGGTGTGTGTCATTGTGTGTGCTTATGCCCTGCATGTATGTGTGCTGCATGTGTGTTAGCATCTTTCTCCCCAGCAGCCTAAGAGCCAGCTCAGAGGAGGAAGCTGCACTTGTAGGTCAGTCAGTCAGGGTCTGGGCCACTTCCAGGTTAATGAGATTAACCAGACAGAGACCAGAGGCCTGGATGGGTGCTAATGAGGCCTCATCTCTGTTTCCAGGAAATGGACTAAAGGAAAGGGGTGGGAGGAGTCCAGTCTGAGGAGGGTGCAAGAGCTGTGCAACCCGGTGAGTGCCCCTCTCCATTTCTTCATGGCAAGGTTCCAGTGGACATGCTGTGTGTGCCAAGGGGGAGGTAGCCCTCTCTACTCCAGGTCAAGTACTCCCCACCACGGCAGCCAAAGTGTCTGACAGTGTCACAGCTACCCGTGCCTACCCTTCTACCTCCATCCAGCCCCACAGGTCTCAGTTCTGCTCACCCTGGAGGCCATCCTTCAAAGTCCTACCCATCCTGGACTTAGCCTGGATGCCTCCCCCTCCAGGAAGTCTTCCTTGACCAAAATGCTGGGGTCTGGCATCCTAGTGAGTACTTTAGCTCTGGAACTTTAGCTGCTTCCACACGCCCTACCCCCACTCCTGGGTAGGACCCTATCAAAGACTCTTTGCATCCTCTCTTCCAACCAAGTGTGGAGTGTGTGTTGGAGGCAATGTGTGAGGGAGGAGATGGGGGGGTGTCCAAGGGCTGGTGGCAGACAGCATGGGGATCTGAGCTCAGGACTAAGACCAGCAAATGACCACCTGAGCATGCTGACCCTGCCCTCACCAGATTTGCCCCACTCCCAATCCTTGCTTGGGCTTGCCCTCCCCCCTTGCCTAGACCCACCCTTGCCCTCGCCTGGCACCTACACCTGATCCCCCTTCACCTGGTTCCGTGGTCCCCGTGACCCACCCTCCTTGTCCTCCCCGCCCCTCCTGGCCCCGCCCCCACCTGGCCTCCGCTGGACTTCCTTGAGCCGCTTTTCGCACTGGGCCTGGGCTCGGTGCAGCAGGAAGATCTGCTCCTCCTTGGTCATGACGTCATCTGCATCCACCTGCAGAGCCTAAGGTCAGACTGCAGGCAGAACTTCCCAGCCCTGCGGGCCGGTTCCAGAACCATCCCCACCTCCCTGAGGGATCCTCTCTTCTCTAAAGACCTTGATTCTAGAATATGGGAAATCTGCCTTATGTAGCTCCTATTTTACAGATCGGAAGCCGCAGTTATGAAGGGTAGGGGCTGGCCGGCCTAAGCGGAAAAGGGGGGGCTGTCCCCTGCCTGCCTGCCAATGACCCCACAGGCTACAGGCACTGAATTTCTCTGCCCAGTTCGTTCCCCAGGGGTACATGAGAACAGGATGGAATGTCCCAGGATCATTCTTCATAGGACCCTGGCTGCATGTCGAAGGTCTGGGGAGGGGAGGGTGAGGAGTGGTGAACCCTAGGGAGATAAACGTAGGCCTGGATTCCTTCAAGTCTTGGCGCCCTGGAACACTTTGAGTGTCTCTGATTTCCAATCTCGTCCCTGCTCCCTAGCCTCTGTGCTTTTCCCAGTGAAAGGTGAGTGAGTGCCTCAGACCCCACTCACCCTCATCTCCAGCTCTCAGGCGCTGCCGTTCCTAGAGGCACTGGATGGAGGAACTGCTGGTAAATGACCTGGGGGGGGGGCGGGGCACTCCCGTGCAGGCTGTGGGTAGGAGTCGTCCCTCACTTGCCTGCTTATTTGGAAGCTCCCTCCATTCAAGCAGATCCTGTGTTCTGATGGGATGGGCAGAGCTTTGTTCCCGCTGCTCTCTCTGCAATGCCCTTCCTCCCTTTCTTTCCAACTACGGACCCCGGGACCCTCACCATCCACTGAGAATCCTGCCGTCATTTTAAGGATGGAAAAGGTAACATCTTGGGGGAGAAGTGGTTTCATCTGCAGCGGACTGCTGGAGAGGTTCTGGGCTTCTGTCCACCTGTCTGCCATTCTTAGGAGAAGGGAGTCAGACGCTCAGTGTGCTTAACCCAGTTGCTTCCTCGAGTTTGTTTCACAAGGGGTTAAAATATCCTCTCACACACCCTCTCACCGCCCCCCCCCCGCCTGCGGCAGGGTTGTATCGCCTTCAAATCCCCCAAGTCAGGGCTGTGTTCCCTCAGATCCTCAGGGAAGGGCTGCATCCTGTTTGACCCCAAAGTCCCCTCAGACACCCAACGACAGGCTGCACCCCCTCCGACACCTCAAGGCAGGGGCCGGCCCTCTTAGAGCCCAGAGGTAAAGGGAGGGAGGATCGGAAGGAGGCGTGGAAAGAAGGAGGCGGGTCCGGGAAGGGGCGGACTCAGGGCGGGTGAAGGTGGGCGGTCCCGGCTGGGTGGGTCAGGGAGCGCTGCTGCAGGGAGAAGTTAATTGACCGCGTCTCTTGGCGGCAGCAGCGAGGGCTTCCATGCCCAAGGAGTCTCCAATTGGCTCAGTCGGACTTAGGGTCTACTGGTTTCACTCAGAGGAGGCGCGTACGCGTCTTTGCGCGTGCGCGTGTGTGAGTGGTGGCGCATCCCCGAGCGTCCGCACACACGCTGCCTGGCGGGTGTGTGCTCTTAGTCGTGCGCCTGTCTCTGAGCGTCCTCATATGAGGACCGTTCTGCATTTAAATGTAGGCTCGTGGGCCTAACGTGTTTGTGAATATGTATGTATCCATGCGTTTCTGGACGAAAGTTCACATGTGTGCATCTTCGAGTGTGTGATGCGGTTGCTCGTTAGCGTGCTTATCTGTGGAGTCTATGGTGGACATAGGAATAGCTCGGCTGGACCCAGTGCCCACGGGTCTCCAGGAAGCTACTGGAGCAGATAGATTCTCCTGTGTTGGCTGCAAGACTTCGTGGCTCCTCTACGGCTACCACTGCTACTGCTGAGCAGAAGCAGTGTGTGTGTGGGGAGGGGGGGGCGCTCAGGGCCATGGGGCTTAAGGGAGAACAATGAGGGTCTGCCTGGTCCAGAGGTTCTCATTGTGGCTCTGTCATTGGGAATCCAGGCTGCTGAGGGGGCCTGATCCCTGTCCAGCTGCCTGCCCACCCAACCCCCATGACAACACCCCTACTCCCATTTTTATCATTACAACTAGTGTTCCATCAACTACCACTACCACACCTTCACTGTCATCATCACCACCACCACCACCACTGTCACCAGCACCATCATCACTACCCTTAGTATTACCACTACCACCACTGGCAACACTATTACCACCATTAGTATTATCACAACAGGTACAACATCATTACAATCACCACCAATGTGATTTCCACCAGCATTATTAACCACTACCACCATCGCCATTACCACCAACACCATTACTGTTCAAGGAAATATTAGCATCATCACTGCCCTCACCAAATTGTCATCAGCTCCATAACTGCATCAACATCACCTTTGCAATCTTATTGTCCTCATTCCTTATCAGGCCCCCGCTCCCATTCCCCATCTCCTTTTGCCCATCTCTGCCTCTCTCAAAATAAACAGATGATACACTGTATTTTTCCAGCCAAGAGACCCCTAAGTGACTGTGTGATAATCCCACCAGTCCCTAATGATTGGTTGACACACCAGCCCTTCCTGACAAGTCAGCTCACCAGTGTGACTGAGGATCACAGCTGGAGGCCTAGACTAGAGGCAGGTAGTCATGGATTGACAAACTAACAATTTGGCAGACACACATGGATAGGTGGACTAGTGGAGTGATGACCAGGACCTGACCAAGGAACTGACCAACACATTTGCTCACAGGCCCAAGGGCTCTGCTTAGCCTCTACCTGGTTTTACCTCTATGGCCAGGAGAAGCACATCACTTTTCCTTACTCTTGTTTCCACAGTGGGAATGGCCAGGAGAAGGGAGGGTGTGTGCTCCTAGAACCGGAGGCATATCTAAGGCATGGCAGGTATAGCACATGCTCTGGGCACCACTTGAAGGGGGGCACCACTGACCAGTTTCTATTAACTTGGTACTGCCCAACATCTTTCCTTGAGCAAGAGAGACACAGAGGCTGCAGAGACAGAGGACAGGATGGCACATGCCCCAGGGCACAAGACCAAGGGGGTTCCAGATGAGGAGTGGAATGAAAGGTACCTGACCGAGGCAGCCAGACAAGCTGGGGAAAAGCATTTCTGCTGACAGGTCACGTCACTACTATCAATGTCTGTTCCTCTGAAATTGGGGTTGGGGGCCACAATTTAGAGATTGCCCCAGTGCTCGTTATCCTTACTCTGCCCTTGCCTAGAACCCCCTACTCCTTACCCTTCACAGAGACAGTGACCCCCACCTCTGGCCTCCTTGAACTTTAGGACCCATTTCTCTGTCACTCCAATCACAAACAGAGCTGCCACTGCAGCAAGAGAAATTCAGGTCAGAGTTAAGGAGGCACTTTCAGAAGGAGGGAAGCAATCCCACCCCATGCCCATTCCCACCTTCACACTTTAGAGTACAGCTCCCCTACCTGGAAGCCTCTGCTCACCCCTCCCCCAGTGCATTACCCCCTCATCCAAGGAGACTCTGCCACTTGCACTGGAGTTTGAATGACACCTCCACCACTGATTGCCTTTGTGATTTTGAGCAAGTGGCTTAACCTCTTGTGCCTCAATTTTCTACCTGTAAAATGAGGATAATATAGGGCTGTTGTGAAGATTAAATAAGGTACTACATGGAGAGCCTAGGCAGGGGTAGAGCAGCAGCATGAAGTCATCACTTCTTCTATGAGTGGGTCCTCCTGCTGCTTGGCTATGTGGATGCCCCCAGGGTGGGAACCCAGTGTGCCAGGGAGAGATTGGATGAGTCACTGAGGGGTGACAGTGAAGGAGGTGAGACCCTAGGAAGGATTGGAACAGGGAATATGAGGGCCTTCTAGGTGAGGTGTGTCTGGCGGAAGGACCCAGAGGGAGCTTTTGAGATGGAAGGAGACCCCAATGACACCCCCCCCTTGCATTTCTAGGTCTAACCTGGACTCAAGTCAGGATTCAAGGTCATTACCAGCTTCCCTGAGCTTGGGGCTTGTGGGGCTAGAAGCCCCTCTTGCACCTCTGCCCTGGCTGAGAAGCCTTTATCTCTCAGAGGTGAGGGGAAAATGCTGACAGCTCTGATGGTTTCCTGGCCTGCACCCCTATTCATCTGATGCTGCACTCCTCTCTCCCTCTTCCCCCTCCCCCTTCCCAGACAGCCCACCTCCTCCCTGCCAGAGTTCCTGTCTTCTTGGCCCAGTTCCAGGATATGGAGGACTCAGATTTGCATCTTCCAAGATCCAGAGAGTCTGCAGATCTTGGGTCTTAGGGGTAGAATGAAGGGATCAGGGCTGGCTCAAGGTCAAGGTTCACTCATTCCATACCCACCACTGACTGGGCCACCCAGGCCTGGAGCCGGATGCTTCTCATTTCCCACCCCCACTGCCATCCTCCTATGGTCTTGGATGAGGTCTCACATGGTGACTCCTCCACCTGCTTCCATAGGGCTTGGCCTCAGTGCCCCCCACCGCAGCACAACCTCTTCATGCTCCACCCCTCAATGCAGCACTGTCCCGTCCCGTATGCACACATGTGCATCATGCACAGAGTCTGGACACAGGAGGTGGAGTCCCCTGACATTAGCCTTAAGCTGGGGAAATGGGGATGGGAGACGATCTGGGGACTGGAGCTGGTGTTGGTGGGGCTCCTGGTCAGTACAAATGGACTCCTGAGGAAGGCACGTTATTTACAAACATAGGAGCTGATGCCTCAGGGAGAAAGCAATGTGTGACCCCGGACATGTTTGTCACTTCCTGAGTAGAGAATTCCAGAAGAGAAGAAAAGCCATCTGCTCACTACCCCCGCCCCATGCAAGCTGCTCCCTCTAACTCAGCTTGTGTGTGTGCGTGGTGGGGGAGAACCTCACTGAGGGTCCTGCTGAGATGGAAAGGTGTGATTGTGCCAGTGGGGGTGGAGGTGAGGATGGTGAAGTGGAGGTGTGGTAGTTGGGGATGATGTCAAGGCTGGTGAGGGTGATGGGAACAGTGGTGGACAGAGTTGGTTCCATGATGCTGACCAAATGAGAGCCACTTGTACTCAACTCCTCTCCTAACTGCCACATTCCACATATTAGCTGTCTGTGATCACAGGCATGTCTCAATTCTCCTCCTCCAGGCAAAAACTAAGGAGGAAATAAAAGGAACCCTGTTTAGCTGTTGATACCTCGGCCTCTGGAAAAGGAGCTTCTATTCCATGATCTTAGCCAGGGGGTACCTTCTTGGGTCATCGCATCCATCCCCCTGTGTGAGGGCAGCCTGGTCTCCTGTGGGGGGCAGGGTGGGCCTGTAGGCTCCTTGATCATCTTTGGAGAAAGCAGTTCTACCAGGGATGGTCCCCTGTCTGACCTTCATCTCTAGCAGACCCAGTCCCTCTCTGGCCCCTGATGCTCTTGACTCCATCACCAAACACCTCCTCAGCCCCTTGCCACACAGAGAACCCCTGCCCATCTCAGCAGAACCAGAGACCCCCTCTGTCTGTTGCCCCTAGAGCTCTACCTTCATCTCCTTCATCCTCCACCAAAACCCTGCAAGAAGTGTATGGGGGGGGTGTGGGGGTGTAGTGTAGTAAATTACTTAGTGTGGCTTTTCTACCCATAAGTCTTTGTAAACTCCAAGGTGGGATTTTCTATGAGCAACTGAGGAGCTCCTGGTTGCTGAAGTTGTCCACCTGGAGTATTTCTGTTGGGAGTGGCACAAAACAATGTTCTGGGAGGTGCCCACTCTCTCTCACGTGCTTACAGTTCTGATGCTATGATTGGCTAGTTTGACCACCCTGCCGGGCTCAAGAGGAGGCCTCCTCTGACTGCTGATTGAGGAAGACGTGCTGCTGAAAGAGACACGCGCTCCTGAGACACGCATTGCTGGGAAAGAGACACAAGAGACATGCATTGCTGAGACACTGAGGGACCAGCACTGTTGGGGGAGAGACTGTGAGAGATTTGGCTGAGGGACGGTGGGCTGGGAGAGAGACTGTTTTTCCTGAACTTGAATTGTAGTCCAGTGCTTCCCTAATAAACCTCATAATCTGTGAGCTCTGTGTGGCCACTGCAGCAAATTATCGAACCCAGGAGAGAGGTGGTGGTGCTTTGGGAGGAACAGTTGGTGAAAGGGCTGGAGGGAGACAGCATGTCTGGCCTTGCAGTAATAGGCCTTGGGTTACTGCTGGTAATTCTGTCTTCCTCTTATGGGGTTCTAGGAGGTCAGAATATGTGGCCTCCTTGCCCTTTTTGCAGGGGGACGTTGCCATTGAGTCAATATGACTCAGGGCAACTCATGGGCTACAGAGTAGAACTGCTCCCTAGGGATTTCTTTGCTGTGATATTTACAAAGGCCGGTTGCCAGGCCCTTCTTCCATGGTGCCACTAACTTTTAGGTTAGTAGTCAGGTGCAAACTGTTTGCTCCAACCAAGAACCTGCAAGAATGATATATCTTACAAATAGGGATACTGAGGCTGAGTCACAACTAAAAGGAGAAGTGAAAGTGTGCCTGACACTGAAGCTGCAGCCCTGGAGGCAGGGAATGGAAAGGAGAGAAAGGAGGCCATTCCCAAACACATGAATAGTCTATCCCCAGCCATCATCTCATCTTTCCACTGAGTCCATCTGGATTGTGTCCTTTGCTGAATCCAGCACACCACCTAAAGCAGCTCCCACAGAGGTCATTCAGGAGTGGAGGTGGGTGTGGAGGAGGTGATGGTGGTGATGGTGAATTAGTAATGGCAGCTCATCCTTGGGCAGAGGAGAGTATGGCCCTGGTGTTAGGCACATGGAGACATTATGCCTCCAGAAAAGACAGGAGAAATCTTGTCCCCACCCAGGGACCACTTTGTCACCTCCTGGCCTTCCTGCACCCCTACTCCAGATTCTACTACTGGGACCTGTTTTGGCACCCCTCAGTGTCTCCCATTGCCAGCTGGCAGGGACTGTTCCCCCCCCCCTCTGTCTGTCCTGCTGGCCCAAGCAGGCTAGGATGGGCTCCTTGCCGGGGACGCTCCTGCCCTGCCACTGCTGACAAGTGCTGACTTTTCCTCCCCCTCACCAGGCCTTCCTGAACAGGCTGCCTGTGTTCCGGGTGGGAGGGGCGTGGGGGGGGGCAGGCACTGTGACGCCTCTCATCCTGGCTGGCGTGGACGCCTTCGGGGCAGGCTGTGGAATGGGGCCTGGGATGGCCGAGTTGGCTGCTAAGACGGGTGGATCTTCAGGAGCTAGCAGCCTCTACCTGGGCTGGGGAATGAAGGCTTGAAGGGAGGGTGCATCCCAGCCTTACTGCCTAACTGCAGTCTGGTTACCAAAGGCTGCCATCAGGCCTCACCTCCAGCACCAGACCGGCCCCAGAGTAAGGGAGCTGAAGGGTCTAGAGGTCTCTGATGTCTTTGTGCATTTGAGAAAACCCTGCAGCTTGTCTCAGTTGCATCACATTTTGCAGGCAATTTCAAAGGTGTGTAAGCCTATCACCCCATGCTTTCTTTTACCTGCAGCTTGCTCTCTCTCTGAAAGAGATGCCTTCCTGATGTGGTGGCTGGACCAAGGAGTGTCCCCAGAAGGCCCATGACAGGAATCTGGGGGAGGCCTCTTAACATCTTACTAAAACATTCCAAAGAAAACCCAAGTTCCAGGGAGGGCTCCCCCCCCCACCTCTGCTCTGTCCACAGGCAGTTCCCAGAGCTTATGGGGGCAGGAGGGACTGTTTAAGGGCAGGTGGTATAAAAAGCTTCAACCAATCAATACAAGAAAGATAAACAACCCACAGAAAGATGGGTAATAGCTCTGAGCAAACTCTCTAGAAGATGGACCACAAACCAATGTAAAGGCCACAAGCGCATTGGTAATTGGCAAATTAAAATGCCAAGAGACAGTATTTTAACCTATCAGAATGGAAACAATGAAGAAAATAATCCTCATAATATCCTATGAGATCGAGGACATGGGGAAAGAGGCCCTCCTGGTCACTTACTCCTGGTGCGAGTACAAACAGGCAGAGGCCTTTCAGATGGCAATTTAGCCACTTAAATTAAAATGAAAAATGTGCATGTTCTCAGACTCAGCGATGACAGAATCTAGAATTATCCTAGTGGTCACCTGAAGACACAGGAAGGTATTTCAAGGAGCTTCCCTATGAACCTGGAAACACACACACATATATACAAACACACACACACATATACACACACACAATTTATGCAGAAATAATCTAAATAATGTTAAAAAAAACATTGTTGTTGTTGTTATGTGCCATCGAGTCAGCGCTGACTCATAGATATGTATTAACTGACATGAAGACCTGCAAGACACACCATTAAGGAGAAAAATGCATATGGCAGAGCCCAACTTATAAATTGGCACTATTTTTAAAAAACCAACCAACCAATTAACCAACAGAAAAGAAAAAACACAACAAAGCTATTTACTTGATATCTACATAGAGAGTTACCACTTGGAAATACAAAGAAAACTTGTTTGAGAGGACATCCCCTAACCCAGGCTGTTGCAAATGGCTTTCTTTAGGAGGGCGAATGGTCTTGGGAGTGGTCAAGAATTTTTGTTTAATCTATATTATTTGACCCTTTTATAAAAAAGAACATAATCACATATTAGTTGTGAAATCAAAAATAAGAAAATAAAATTGAAAGCAAGAGGATTTCATGAAAAAACAACGGAGAAAGAGAAGAAAAGAAACCAAAAGAAAACCTGAGAGTGGGCCATGAGGGCTCTACCTAGCCCCAGTCCCATCCTGCTTTGGAGTAAAGAGCTCAGTGCAGGATTCCGAAGACCTAGGTTCAAATCCTGACTTTCCCACAAACTCATCCTGTGGACCTCAGGGCCCTTGCCTGTAAAATAGGTGGGTGAATGGATGGAAGGAGCAAACCTTTGTGACCGTTTCTAGCTCAGAATCTGGGGGCAGCCATTGTTCAAAAAGCATTGGTTCCTTTCTATGTTTAAAAAAGAGCACAGAGACTCAGCTGCCCCAGGAGCAGGCTGGGAGGGACCCATAGATTCCCACACATCTTGTCTCTCCTGTGACTTGCCTCCAGGTCACACCTTGCCACTCAAGACCTGCCCCTGACCTGAGCAGGGGCTTTGTGACCTGAGTGAGTCTTTCCCACTGCAGTTTCCACTCCACATCTGTGCATGCTGAGGGCGTCCTTTGGATGAGGCATCCCTGAAAATCAGATCACACTCAGACCCTCAACTCACAAACGTAGGCAGTTGCTTCCTCTGAACTTCACCCCTCTTCCTTTTTTCACACTTCCAGCTTCCCAGCTACTCTTCCCTTTGAGGCACAAGGTAGACCAGCCAAGTCTGGCCATACTCAGTGTCCTCTCACTGGGATGCTCTTCTGTGCCCCCAACTGTGAGATCCCTGCAAATGCAAACCTGGTCCTGGGTTGGCTAGGCAGGTAACATACAGGTTTGGCCTCAAGGGGCTATCAGCTGAGGCTGGTAGACTTGGTGGGCACCAGTGTGATCTGCCTGGGAACGGCAGCCCCTGGGCTCAGAAGAGGGAGCTGGCAGGCTGTCAGCTTCTCACTGGCTCTAGCTGAACCCAAAGGGCCCACAGGGCACTGAGTGAGTGAGCAGGCTGCTTCTTTACCCCTTGAGCCCTATCCTGTAGCTCTGAAGCCAGTGCACTCACTGCTTGAGAGTCCAGCCACAGACTCCCCAGCCAGGTCCCTAGACAGCCCCAACCCAAGGTATCCCTCCTCCTGCTCTAGCCCTCAGCCTTGGGTCAGGGCTAGGCCGGACACATTCTCTTCATGTGCATCACCCCCCCCCCCAGAGAGCAGTGTGCGGCCCTGGGGGTCCCTACCCACCCCAACACATACAGAGGCACAGAGCTTGACACTTGGTTGGCAGGAGAAAAATAAGTCATATTGGTTGTGTGATTAGGATCAATTATAAAATGAGGGCAATAACTGGACCTTCGTGAGGGTTGTGAAAATGAAACTAGTTAGTATATGTAAAATGCTTCAAACAGCATCTTGTATGTGGACAGTACTAACCCACTCCATTCCGATTCATAGTGACCCCCTAGGACAGAGCAGAATTGCCCCATTGGGTTTCCAAGGCTATAAATCTTTATGGAAGCAGATTGCCTCATTTTTCTCCTGTGGAACAGCTGATAGGTTTGAACCCTTGACTTTTGGTAGCCAGCTGAGTGCTTTAACTGCACCACCAGGGCTCCCTGTAGAAAGTACTACAGGAACATTTATTAAAGAAAGAAAGTAATAGACCTGGATGCACACGAGCTCACAAATGCACACACACATGCACATGCCACTTGCTCTAGCAAGTCACGAACACACTGTGAGATCACACTCACAATCACACAGACTCAGATGGATACACTTTTCCCAGAGTCCCCCAGAGCACTGATCTCACACGCAGACAAATCTAGGGACATCCACACTCACCACCCCGTCTTCCCGACAGTCATATGTGTGCGCTGCGCCCTACTAGCTGGCTGTACACTGTGGCTGTGTTGTCCCTGAAGGGACCACTGGGAAAGACTTTGAGCCTGGCCTGAGGGGAGGGCAGGGAAATGGCTCCACCCTAGCATTAGAACTTGGAGCGCCTCTGGGCAGGGTGCTAGACCCCTCTGAATCTCAGTTTCCCCATCAACAAGTCCTTGCTCATAAGGGAGGATGTCTCTGGCTTTGGGAAGTCTTTGCTGGGGCCGGAGTTATGAGGCCTGGCCACCGGTAAATGCAGATGCTAAAGGGACAGAGAGCCTACTACCAGGGGTTTCTTAGGCAAATGCTTCTTTCATGCCTTTTTTTACAGCTGGGGAAACTGGGGCGTTGAGAAGGCTAGCCCAAGGTCCACAGGCATCACAGACCTAGACGAATCCCAGAGTTCCTGCCTCCCAGGCTGGGACTCTGTCTTGGGCAGGGATCGGCTGCTGGTCAGGAGATAGGTGTGCTTACCTATCTCCCCAGGAGCTCTGGTAGTGTGGTGTGATATACTGCCTAAGGCATTTGACTGCTAACCAGAAGGCTGGAGGTTCAAACCCACCAGCCATTCCTCGGAAGGAAGGTTGGGCAATCTACTTCTGTACAGCTACTGCCAAGGAGGGGTTGCTATGACTTCAAGGAGGGGTCGCTATGAATTGGAACTGACTCTAGGGCAGTGAGTTTGGGTTTTTGGTTTGACCTCTCTCTCCAGGGTAGGCAGATGCCTCACCTGGGGCACAGCAGGGGTCTTGAAGTCAGATGCACAGACAGACAGCCTTCTTAGAAATGAGCTGGTTTCCTGGGACACAGCTGCTGTGGGATCTGAGGGGATGAGACACTCCCCATCACCAGGGAAATGGCGCCCAGGCTCTGAATCAGGGTAAGAAGAGTACTGCTTCTTGGTATCTCTTCTGTCTGTTTTCGCCTATCTCTCCCTGACTCTTTCTTTGCTGTTTTCGGTCTGTCCACTCTTCCTGCTCTGGGGAGCCCTTATCCCTACACCATTTCTCTGTTGCTTTCTTTCTCTCTCTCTCTCTCTCTCTCTCTGGGATTCTCTCCCATTCTGTCTCATCATCTCCCTTGTGTTCTCTCTTGTTCTCTATTCTCAAGAGGGTCTTTCCAAGGGTCTCTTCACTCACTGGAGTTCCTCTCTGCAAACTTCTCCTGGAAGGGTGTTTTGAGAGGTCACTCTCCTTCAGAAGACTACCAATCCTCCTCCATGCCACACCACACCCACCTTCCTGGGCAAACAGCTTCCACTCGGGGCAAAGCTGTGCATGTGTGCATGCATGTGTGCATGCGCACAATTGTGAGAGCTGGAGGGGGTCTGGATAATTCTAACTTTGGACCCACAGCCCTGTATTCTGGATTGCAAACAAAACTTATGGAAAACAGAAGCCCCCCCACAGGCAAAGTCTGTGGGACCCCAGACCTCCATGTCCAGCCTTCCATCACCAGATCATACTGTCCTCTTCAGAGGACACACAGTCCCAGCCATGGTGCTTACAGAAACAGAGGAGAAAGGAACCCCCGACCACAGACTTCTAGACCTGGGGCCCCATATCCAGGTTTGCCAGATGGAGAGACCTCAGTTGTGTGGAGCCCACAGTTCAGACAGCCTGGAGACAGCAAGCACGGAGGATCCCAGTTCAGAGGATATCCCTCAGCTGAAAGTTCAGACTATTCTAGAAATCCAAGACTTTGTGCCCTAGATCGCCCAAGGGACCCCAGAGCAAGCCTCACAGCCCCTTCCAGGGCCCGCTGGCGGGGTGTTTGTGCTAGAGTGCAGGCGAGGACTTACCAGCGCATATGCGGAGCTGAGCACCGGACAGCAGAGCAGGAGCGCCAGGCCGGGCGCGATCCGGACGGTCCCCATCGCCACCGCCTAGGGCCGCGTCCCTCGGGGCAGTCGCCGCCGCCGGCCCTGGTGGTGGTAGTGGTGGTGGGGGGTGTGCAGAGCTGCGTCAGGCCAGGTCGCCCCGCCCACGCCCGGGTCTATGGGACCCCGGCGTCCCGGAGGCCCGAGGCCCCGGGGCCCGGTGCGAGGTCCATGCGCCAAGGGCTAGCGAGCAAGCGAGCGAGCGCGCAAGAGGGAGATGGAGGGAGGAGGGAGGCAGCCGGAGGCCGGGCGGGCGGCGGGCGGGCGCCGAGCGCTGCGGAGCGGCCAGTCTGCCTCGGAGCGGAGAAATCACATCCATATGGCCGGGCCCCCCGCCCCCGGCCCGCCCCCCGATCCCCCCGCGCCGCCTTTTCTTTTCTTTCCCTTTTTTTTTTTCTTTTGGGGAACTGGGAGCTGTGGCTTCTCCCCACGCCCAGTGGGGGAGGGGTCGGGGCGGGGGAGGGGTCGGGGTCGCTGTCTGCGGGGGGCTACTGGGGCTGTTATTTTTAGCTCGGCAGCCGGCCTCAATAGGGGGGTCGGGGCGGGGCGGGGAGCGCGTTTGGAACCGCGCGGGGCGTGCAGTTTGGGGATGCGATCCCAACTTCGCAACGACGCTGAGCCATTCGATGTTTGGGGCATCAGTTCCCGGCTCCTAGGCCCCCAGACTCCCATCCCCACCGCGGCCGCCTCCGGCACCCTCTCCACATCCTCGGCCGGAGCTCCGCCTGCGCCCGCGCCTCTTGAGCGCGCCCGCTGCCCGGCTGCTCTGTCAGTCTGTCAGTCCGTCTCTAGCTCCCCCGGCCTTGGCCTCCTTTCTTCCCGCGGCCCCGAGCTGCGTTTTGGTCACTCCCTCGCTCTCTCCTTCCCCTCCCCCTTCTTTCTCTACGAAAACATTTGCAAGTTTCCAAAAAAGCCACCGAGCTGAGCGGCTCGGGGCTGGCGGCTCCACCAGGCTCCGAGGAGGCGCCGCCGACTGACACCGAGACAGTCAAACCAGCCCGGCCGCCTCGGCCAAGTCTGGAGTCACCCGGACCCAACTCCAGCCCCCTCTTTCCTGCGCCGGCCCCCAGCCCCGACTTACTCCGAGCGCGCCGCCGCGGTCCCCGCCTTGCCATGGATGTCTGGCTCCCCCCGACAGCCTCCCCAGGACAACGCCCCGTCCGCGGCCCCGGGGAGACTTCATGCAGTTCTCGGGATGCCCCCTTGCCGGCCTGGCCTCCAGCAGCCCCCGCCTGGCCGCCCCTCGGAGCCGCCGCCCGCCGTGCGCGTCCCTCGCCTTGGCGTCGGCCGCTCCCCCTCCCCCGCGGCCGGGCGCCGCGATCCTCCCTTGCGCCCTCCCCGGGCCTCTCCCGCTCCCCCACCCCCTCGTCGCCTCCGACAGCGGTTGTACCGAGGGGCAGAGCGGAGCCTGCAGCCCCTCACCCCAGGGCATTTCTTTAGAGGCCTTGGCCCAGAGTCGCAAAGCCACAGGGTGTGATGTGAGTGTTGGGGGACAGGACCCGGGAATCTCTGACATTGGGGCCCAGGAACGTGGCCCAGGGCGCTGCCGCTGCTGCTTCATTCTCTTCTCAGGAAGGCAAGACTTTTATTTTTTTCTGATTATCTGGCCCGGGCGGGTGAATAGGAGCCCTCAGCCGAGGAGCAGGCCCTTTTCACAGGGGGATCTCCGGAGGAGGCCGCCCAGTACCCCTGCGCGCCTCGGCCGCAGCGCTGTCTGTTCGCCCGTGGGGCTCCCGCAAGGGCTGTGCTGAGGTCCCTGGGGAGACGGCTCAGCCGCTAGCTTCAAGCTTGGCTGCGCCACCTCTGCCCTCCTGCGCCACCCCTCCCCACCCCCCAACCCTAGTTCTAGGGGCTGTGTGTCCGCAGAGCTCTAGACCCGCTGCCCCTCTCCGCCCGGGTCTCTGCCTCAAGTCCCTCTCCCTGTGTCTCCCCGGGTCCAAGCCTCTGCGAGTCTCGACCATCCAGACACCAACCCAGACTCTCCAGTCCCACCTCTGGCCCCACCCGCGCACCTAGAGAGTACAGGCCCTGGGGCTCAGTCCCGAGCCCTGCCCTCAGGCTCCGCCACCCCCCCATCCCCCACCTCCACCCCCCACTCCCACCCCCCACTCTAGGCCAGCTTAGCTAGGGACCCTCCGCCTTGATGAGGGGAGGGAGGAGTCTACGCGGAGTTCGGGCCGGACGGGGGCGGGGCTTACTGCTCCGGCCGGCTAGGGAATGCTGAACTCAAGTAGGAGATGGGCTCGACCCCAGTTGACCATCTCCTGTACCAGGTGGTGAACCTGAGGCCAGAGAGAGGAGGAGTCCGGCATTTTAAGGATGGTGTAGAGGAAGCTAATTCGAGTGTTTGGTCCTGGAAAGGATCTTTCGGACCGGGTAGCAGCTCTGCTCCCTCCACTTACCAGTTGTAAGTCCTGGGCTCCACGACACTCCTGCTGTCTGGGCTTCAGTTTCCTCATCTATAAAATGGGGCAGTTGATTAGGTGATTTACAGGGCACTTTGAACTCTACTGTTTGGTGCCCCTGGGGTCCTGGGTTATGGGCTTGTGGGTTCTCTGGCTCCACAGATTCAGCCTGTAGAAATCAAGCTCCTTCAGATTCCCCAACCCTGCCCCTCATTTCAGGGATGGTGCCTCCCCTCAATGCGAATGGGTCCCCAAGATCAAACTCTAAGGCCGCTGAATTCTAGCTGCAATTAGCCATCCCAGTAGCCCACTTCCTCTAGACTCAAGCACACCCATCTTTCACACCCACAGCTGTCTTCCCAACACACTTTTCTGGTCATATCCTTTCTCCATGCCCCACTGCCCTCAAATTTCTTGTGGCACTCAAGAACTTTGCATAAAGATGACTCCCCTCAAGAGGTACTGTCCATCAGACTCCAGGCCTCCTCTCATGTTTACTCCCCATGCCTTTGCCCTTGTAGTTCCTTCCCCAGGATTGCCCTCCTGTGTGTGATAAAAAGGATACTCCTTCTTTCTTTGGCTTCACTTCCTCAGTTACTGGGAGATTGTGATTTCTGGGCTGCCCCTATGGTTTGTGTGCTGCTTGGGAATGTCAACAGGACCCAGGTGCCCAGAGTGGGCACCATAGAACACTCGTAGTTCTTGGGTTTTATATTCTGACAGTCTCAGCTTTAAATATCTCTTTATTAGTGACTCTGATGTAAGTCTTATGGTTCCATGACCACTGGCCCACCCATCTTGGTGAAGGGGACAGAACATTCATGGAGGGATTGGGGGACCTGGGAGGTAAGCCAGCAGCTGAGGCAGAGAATCTTTCTCAAATTGAATATCAGAAAGCTGAAACTGGAAAATAAATCAGATTTAACTTGAGAAGACCAGGGTGGGCTGTGGACAGAGCCAGAGAGAAAAGATCTGGTGGGCTCCAGGGCCCCTTAAGGACATTCCCTTAGCTGTAACTCACATGCCTCACCCCAGAGTCCCCTGCTGGACATTCCACCACTTTGGGTGGGGGCCATTAACCCCCCTACTCACCCCCAGGCCACTGGTTAACATGCCATCATGGGGGTGGGGTGTCACACATTAACCGGTACACCCAAGCACCTGGCAGAGCCAGTCTGCTTTTTTGACAAGCAGGCCCCAGGGTCAGTTTCTGGTCAGTTTCAGGTCAGTTTCAATGGCTTTTGGAAACACCTGGCTGGTGGGGAGTAAGAAGAAAGTCCCTGCGGGGATTCCCCTCTCTGATCCCCAGGTTGGGTGAAGAAGGAAACGCTGAGGCGGCCACTGGAGCTCAAGGCTGGAGCAAGGGCTGGACTTTGGCTCTGTCCCTGCTAGTGTAGCGGCCCTCAGCTGACAAGCTTCTGCTGCCGCCACTGCCACTGTGTGTAGGGCTCTGGCCAAGGTACACAGATCCCAGGGCCAAGGTAGACACCAGACACAAACAGGAAAGACAGAGGCTCACCTTTCTGAGCTCTGCAGCCCAGCCCCACTCCCTTGGGCATCCCCTCCCTACACATGCAAGCACACATACACACACACAACTTTCTGGGACCAATGGCCCTCCTTTGCTTCTGAGTCATCGTACACCCTGACACTGTCCCAACCCTAGCCCCAAATTCAGCCTGAATCCCAAGCTGAACCCTGATCCTGGACTGAGCTCTACTCCACAATGAACACTGACTCCAGGCTGAGTCCTCATCCCAGTCTGACCTCTAACACCTCACTAAACCCTGACCCTGGCCTAAACCTCCATCCAAGCCTCAATCCCAGACTTCTCTCCAGTTCCAGGTCCCCTCTGAAAGCTTTTTGAGGCAAGAGGCTGGTAGGGGAAGGAATGGCTAGGCCAGAAGTGAAGTGAGGTGCCACTTTTACAGCCATTTAGGCTGCTCATAAACACCCCCCCACCCAGCTGAGTCACCTGAGGCTAAGGCAGCAGCTGGTTGGGTAGCCCCCTCCCCTTGCAGCAGGAAGCCAGGCTTTCTCACCTCTCAGGAAGGTGAAGGGAGGGAAATGGGGGTGCAAGGGACCAAGAGGCTCTGTCCTAGGCAGGGATTACTCCCAGAGCAGCAGCATAGGCCCCCTGTTGTGATGATGCCAGCTCCACAGACTGTGTCTCCACACAAGCACACTTAGTCTGCTCTATGGCACAATGTGAGTACCCACACACTCACTCATTGTGGGTGCTACAGCCTTGTCCCTCCCGGTAGTGCTCAGGCCCCAGGGTTCCCCTGGACCCCACTCACCTGGAGCCCACAAAGCCTTCTAGAATGCAGCCTGGGGCTGAGGGGCAGACTCACGTTGGCCAGGAGGAAGCTGTGGATGGCCACCAAGCAGCTTCTATGGCTCAGGCCTGGGCAAGAATGTTGTACGTGGGGACAGGAGAAGACCTGAGTCAGAGCTTTCAGTTGAAAAGAAAAATTAATTATTTTTTACCAAGCCCTATTGTAGCCCAGGACTTTGTCCCAGACTCCTGGTGGGAGAGGTATAGTCAGGCCAGAGTTTGGGTTCCCTGGGCTGCAACCCCCACCCTCCAAGAGTCTGCCTGCCAGGTGCCCTAGGCCAGCTCAGCCCCACTGTGTGTATGTGTGTGTGTGGGTGTGGGGGGTATGTTCCTCTCCTTGCCCTTCTGATCCTCTCTCCAACTCTCATTCTGTCTGTCCCTGTCCCTGCCTATCCCTTCCTGCTCTTTCCTTATCTCAGGAATGTCAGGCAGCCACCGGGCATGAGCATAGCCCCTACAAGGAACTTCGTTCAAGTTTCAAGCACCCTGAGAATTAGGTGAGAGCTGGGAGTGGGTCATACCCATATCACAGGCAGGAAAACTGAAAACTGAAAAGGCATGGACTCCCAGCACTGGATACCCAGTGACTCCCAGCCAGGAGAGTTGTAATTTTTGTTCCACCCCAGCCCTTGTCCTGCGCCCCTACAGCCCCACAGCCACTCCATATCTGATTCCTTGCCCACTGAAACATAAGGTCTTGATATGAAGCCAGCCAGGCAGCCTTCTCTGGCTGCCCCTCAGTGCCACCCTGGCTCAGGGCCTGATTATGCCATTGCAGGTCATGGAGGCAGGGAGCTATGGGCAAGATGACCTTCCTATGTGGGTCTGTGGAATGAGTGTGGCAGAACTAGAGCTGGATGTTGAGGGTGAAGATATGGGCAGACAGGGAGAAAGCGACCATGCAAGATCCCAGACACCTCACCCCAGAATCTGGAGACCCTGGCCTGAGGCTGTCCTTCCACCTGAGCCCAGCCTCAGCTGGTTTGTGTCTGGAAGTCCCAGGCTTGGCTTGACGAGGTGTAATGATTCACATGGCAGCTGCCGCTCAGCACATTCCAGCCTCAGCACCCATTGCCCAGCACATGAACCAGCTGACCTCGAACCACCCCAGCCACTGGGGCATGTTCCTAGGACCCCTGCCTCCAGGAACTACCCTTCCCTAGGACTTCAGGCTCCTGGGGAGGGCACCTTACTTTACAGATTCCACAGTACTTTCTAGTTCACAAGCTGGAAAGGGAGGCAGGGATCTTGTCAATACTTGGGCTCTCGGTGGAGAAACTGAGGCTCAGAGAGCAGAATGAGTTGGTCAAGGGTACGTAGGAAGTCTACAACAAAGAGCATTCAGAGGGATACCCTACACTGCAGAGTAGGTCATTCTGTCGCCAGAGCCAATGCGGGGGGAGGCACTATTCAGCTCTACAAGGCAGTGGACAGCTGTGTCCAGGGTAGACTTTCCTACCATCCTCAAGTCCTGGACCTGCTCCCTCCTCTGTGCCCACGCACATCCTCCTGCTCTTTCCACTGTCCCCACACTCACTGGCTAGGGAAGCAGTAGGCTGGGGCTCATTGCTGTCTTCCTCAGACCTCTTCCTGTTCATTACCTCAGTTTTCAGAAATGGACAACTTGAGGTTTGAAGGGGCTCTGTAAAGTCTTACAACTGAAAACCAGAGTACCCACTCCCTCTCCCCCAGCCTCTGTTAGGCATGCTATGTTCCTCCAGTGGGCCCCAGCCCAGGACTTGGAGGGGCGAGTCTGGCCCTCAGCTCCGGGAACAGGAAGTCGTATTTTGGTCCTGGGTCCTGGGGAAGTAGGTAGGGGGAGAATGGCAGCTCAGACCCAGCCATGTTTACTCGGGCTCGGCCCCCTCCAAACTCAACAGGCCCATTCATCAGGAGCCCCATAAACCTTTTGGGGCTCCCTAAGCCTCAGAAAGGGCTCTGGTAGTGCTGTGGTTAAAGCATTCACCGGCTAACCAAAAGTCTGGTGGTTTGAACCCAATAGCCACTCCGCAGAAGAAAAATGAGATGGTCTGCTTCCATAAAGATTTACAGCCTTGGAAATCCTATTGGGCAGTTCTACTCTGTCCTATAGGGTCTCTATGCGTTGGAATTGACTTGGTGGGTTTTTTTTTTTTTTTGGTTTGGAGACTCAGAGTGCCTGAATGCCAGGCTTAGCTGCCACTCCCAGAATCAACTGGGGCCCATGGGCAGCAGATGGGGCATGAGTGAGGGAGACTGGGGGTGGTGGGTGGGAGACTCAGACTCTCCTCAGTTTCCCAATCTCTAGATTCCTGCTCATGCACATTGCGGAGCAGTTGGGAAAATTGAGGAAGGTGGTAGAGGCTGAAGTGCTTCTTTGAAGGCCATCCCTGTTCTCTCATGGATCAGCCCCTGAGGACAGGGCTGTGTCCCCTCAGACCAGGCTCCCCAGTGCACATCTTAAAAGTAAATGACCTTCAAGGCGAGCCTGAGACAGCACTGGCCAAAACCAGAGCTGGATTCCTTGTGGAGACCACATGCCTGGCCTTGGATTGTCATAATCAGCACCTAGCAAGGTGTATGTGGGTGCCCATCCCCCTAGGGTGAGGGGTTCCCTCATACTCTCTGGCTCCTACTTCCTCATCTCTGTTTAACGGGGATCTTTTTCAGGAGCTGAGACATGGGGAATGCACAGGTCACCAAAGGACACAGCATAGGGTCTGCTCACACGTGGGCTTGGCCATAGAGGTAGCTCATGATAGAGGGTCCTTCATGCTGTCTGCAGCCTTCCATTACTGCTTTGTGTGGTTAGATTAAGTAAGGCATCTTCCTCCGTCAAGATGGAGGGAGAGTGCAGCAGCGTTTGGTGGAAAGAACCTTAGCTCAAAGTTCCAAGCCCTCCTCAACTGTGTGACCTTGGCATAATCCCTTCCTGCCCCACACTGACTGGGGTTAGAGTGGATGTTTCCAAAACCCCTCTCAGTCCTAGGTCCTGATGCCGGGCAGCTCTCAGAGGCCCTGGTGGTGGGTAGAGGAGAATAGGAGAGAGACCTCCCCTCCCCAGATCCCCTTTCAGCTGCACCCCACAACCCTGGGGCAAACCTGGCCAGCCACTGGAGACCCTGGTGTGGGGGCTGAGAAGGGGGTCGAGTTTCCAGATGCCTTCTGGATGGGGTGTGACTTCCCTCTCCAGTAGTTGTAAAATCCCCAGATGCCTGGTAGGTCCCAAGTGTGTGTGTGTTGGGGGGGGGTCTGCGCCTCGGAATCCCCTCCCAGGCATGCTTTGACACGTGTTTCCGCCTCTCCCAGCATGGGCTCCCGCTGCTGCTATTTATAACCTTTAAGAGCTCCTGCCGACTGCAAAGTTTTCTTAAACTCAAAATATCACCAAGGTCTTGGGCACGCGTTCCAGAGACCAGCCAGGCCCTGCGGTTTCAAGAGAGGAGGGGGCCAGGAAGGAGGAGGCGGGTGGGGAGGGGGTTAGCTCCAAAACTGGTTCTGGCTAGGGGCTGTGGCAGGGAGACCTCGGGTGGAGGACCCCTAGATTTTAACATGTTGGTCCTGTTTGGCTTAGAGCAACCCTCCATGTGGGTGGTCCTTGGTCATGCTGGGCCATTTGAGAGTGGCTGGGCAATTCTTCTGGGCCTCAGTTTCCTCTCATCCAGAATGCCTCAGAGGACACTAGTTGAAGTGACAGATGAGCTGGCAGATACTGGGAAGTCTCTGGGGCTGGGACCAGGGCTATGTCTGCTGGGCTACCCAGCATCCGGCACGGAGCCTGGCACAGAGGCATCCTGGATGTTGGCTGAACTGGCCAGAAAGGGGAAGTACTTGGGGGAAGTTCATAAAACTGTGTGTGGGAGAGTGACGTCCAGCAAGGGACCATGGCGTGCCAGAGGTCAGCCAGACCAAGTACCAGGCCTTCCTTCTGAAAGCCCAGTGCCCTCTGAGGCTCTTATCAGCTGTGGAAGAGGCTGACGGGTCCCAACTTGGGATAGATGCACTGGCCACCTTGGAGGAGGACCAGGAGTAATAGAAGGGTGGCTGTGTGTATCTCCAATACCCACTGGCAGCCAGCTGGGCCAGCCATGGCAGGATGCTGCATAGAGTCACACACCCAACTCCTCTCTGCTCCCCCACCTCCCACATTAGTCCACAACTCCATCCTTTGGGCCACTCTGCCTCTTTAGGAGTGGGTGAAAAGTCCTACATCTTAAGGGAGAGAGCAGAAGCTTGGAAGGCCCTGGACGCAATATCTATTCTGAAGGGAGGCCAGTGGTCTAGGCCTCCATGCCCACCACCAAATCCCTTCCTCCCCTGCCTCCTGAACTGGTGGTTGGCACACAGAAGTAGATGGGAGCACTGACATCTGGGCCATTCAGTACATCATATCTTCACCAGCAACACTCCCATCCCCATCCCCTGCCACCACCAGGCTCTGGAAGCCATTCTGATCCCTGAAGTAGAACTGGGTCCAAGATGGAAGGGTGACTGTCTCCGCCCCTCCAACTCAGTGGTACCATGTGAATTTTTCAACTCAAGCCAAACCACAGAGAGCTTCTTAGGGGCAGAGGAGGGCAAGGAAGTGATGAACCTGGCAGGGGAAGGAAAGAATATGTTCCCAGTGCCCAGCCATGTCTGACCCCTCCTGAGCTCTAGCGCCTTCCCTGGCTGCTGTAGCCCCCCTGGTCCACTAGAGCAGGTCACTCACTTCACCAGCTCTGTAGCACTTCCTGTGGCCTGGGCTAGGCTGGCTTCAGCGGCTCAGAGAATGAGCCCAAACTTTGCTGGAGCCAACACCCTGCCCAGTCCCACAGCCCCATTATTCCTGTTCCTTGGGCTGTTGGGTCTCATTCCCACACAGGTGTTGTTGTCGATCTTGTTCTTCTTCCCTTCTGGGGATCCTTACATACCCTTCAAATGTCCCCTCTTCCCCCAAATTTTCCTGGATCTGTACCCTCACCCCAGCAGAGTGAGACTTTGGGATCCTTATTCTTGACTAGATGTGTCTCTGCCCCTGTCCCAAGAGAATGTGAGCCCCTGAGCACAGAGCCTGACCCATCTCTGTGTCTCTGGTGAGGGTTCTCTATGGTAGAAAAGATACTGTCTTGTTCTGAGTCTCTAGGAGAGGGCATAGGCTGGAGCTTTGAACACCAAAAATCCTGCCCTCTTGTCTCTATTTCCCCATTAGGAGACAGTGGATCCTAGGCTCTTAGGAAGATTCTCTTCAGGCCTCTGGACATGACCCTGTCATTAATCATTAGGTAGTTTGCCTCCAGGGAGTCCTCTAAGATTGACCCCACCTGACTGCAAGTTCTCAGAAAACCCAGGGAGCTGCCCAACGACCAACTCAGAGGGATTCAAGCTCAGACCTCTCGGTGGAAGATGGAAGCCTGGGAGGCCTGGCCAGCGGGAGGACTGGCCCCCGTGCCCCAGCCCAGGCCAGCCTGGCAGTCCCTGCAGCCTCTGCCCTCAGTGAGATGATGGGATTAGGGGACCAGCATGTTCTCTCTCTGAACCCCAAGGTCAGGCATGGCACAGGAGATGGTGGTGGCTCTTGGCAGTGGTGGTCGATGTCAGTCCCTCCTCATATTTCTTGCCCTGAACTGCATCCATAGTGATTACAGCCATGCAGGGGGTTGGGGGATGCTGAGTGGGGAAACTGGGGGAGGTGTCTCGGACCTACAGTATCTCCTGCTGCCTCCACCCAGGGTCTCTCCTGCTTCTCTCCTCAGATGGTGCTCCTGTAGGTAAGGCCCCCTTCAGAAGGTTGGGCATTTGCAGTAAGTCAGGATTCCCTTGGACTCCCAAGTCCATCTTCCTTATCTGCAGCCTGTGCTTATGCAGAAATCTAGTCCATTGTTCTCCTGTTGACTGGCTCAAAGCTGCAGCCCCTCTACCCTAGCCCCTCAGCCAGCACTGAGACCTGGGCAGGGGGCAAAAGTGGGGAAAGAAAAAGACTCAGGATACCCCAACCAACCATATTGGGCGGACTGAGCACCTGCCGAGTCATCCTACTGTATAGGTGTGAAAGCTGGGGTCTCCAGACAGGATAAGGCTTCCAGGGGTCAGTGATGGGATGAGGGCTAGAATAAGGGCCTGTCTCCCTCTCTCCAATCCGCCAGCCCTGGACCAGCACTGATGAGCTTCTTTGGATGGGGAAGGGTGCTGCTTTGGTGTCTTCTAACATTCCAACTATCCCTAGAAACCAGCCTCTGTTCAGTTCAGCTCCAAACTTTGGACACAGAGCCCCTGACTATCAGGCCCAGCTTCAGAACTTTATGCAGTTTCCTGGAACAGAGGGTTTCAAGTCCAAGTTCCACAGAGAGCTGAGTGCCTGGCATCATCCCTCCCCCTATGTTTTACTCCCTGCACTTGGGGTCCCTGGGTGGTTCTGAGGGTCCAATACACAGTTATGCCTCACGTGCTGTGAGGGCTGGGCTGAGGAGACTTGACAAACCTGGGTTGTTGGGTAAGCAGTGGTCATTCCACATTCCTGGGCACCTCTGAGTCTCTGAATCTGGTGTGGGCTTCCCTAAGCCCTACAGTCCCTCCAACCTCCCCAACCTCAAGACTGGGTATTTGCCAGTCCTCCAGCCATCCCTCATTCCCTTTCACCCTCCCTCCACCTGCTCCAGGTTCCAAGATCTGGGAAAGGAATGGGTCGGGAGCCTTCCAGAGAGCCCTTTCCCACGAGAGTAGAGTCGAGCTCTGACCCAGTCCTTATCTGGCCAGGATGTGCCAAGAAAAACACAGATGCTAAGGCGCTCGAGTCCCACAGCCGGGAGCACTGACCTCCCTGTCCCAGCTGCCCCACTCAGACCTCTGTTTCCCCCTCTGTGAACAGAGTCAGGGTGGGAGAGCCTTTCAGTGAGGTGGAGGTGGAAACAGTGGAAAAGCCCCAAATACCTGGGCACACATGTACACACATACACACACACACACATGCTCACATGTTCACACCATCATCTAGACTCTGCAGGCAGGCCTGCTGTGGTTCTCCAATTCCTATTTCTTTCATTCTCTCTCCTCCTTCCCATTGCTCCAAATTCCCACTCAGAGCTCTTTCTATACATGTGAGCTTGAAGGTGTGGTATATTAGGTATGTGCGAGCAGGGATGGGGGAGTATATAGATGTGCAAGGAAAGGCATGTGAGTGAGTATGTACATATGGTGCAAAGGCATGTGTATTTAAATGTGTGCACATATACCTGTCTAGTTTGAAGATGTGTGTGCACAATTGTGTACATAGAAGAGTGCTCTTGGGCCAAATCCCTATGAACCAGGGTTCCTGGGTGAGTGTATGTGTGTGCATAAGCACATTTTCTTGTGATTCCTGTTGACCCCAGTGTGTGTGGGTGCACATGCATGCTTTCATGTGATTCCTGTTGGATCCAGTGCTTGTGGAAAGGAGTTGGGCAGGGTGCACAAAGGCGGGGTGGGGAGTGTCTTAGGGGCCAGTGGTTCTCTCCAGACAGTCCTGCAGCAGGAGTGGGTTAGCCTGACTGGGGATTGTGTGTGTGTGTGTCTGTGCATGTGCACGAGAGCACGCCTGTGTGTGTGTGTGTGTGTTAGACATAACCACACTGGACGGGTGGGCGGATATATAAATACCCACATAGGCAGGTACTGGAATCTGACCCTAACTATTCCTGGCTGGGGTCTTGGCCATTTTTAACACAGTATCCACACCCTGGGCCATGGAAGATTTTTGTGTAGCCACTGGAGGCAAAGCCACAGCTGGCATTGGGTGGGACAGTGTGAGGACAGCCCTGGGTCTAGTGGGGCCACCATAATGAGACGAGGTCTGCAGAGGGAGGCTCTCCCAGTCACCATTGCCTTATCTGCCATCATCATCACTGTCACCTCTTTGTCCCCTCCCTGCCTTAATTTCCACCCCTGTCCCCTGCACTACTTTCATGCTCATCATTGTCCCCTACTTCATAGCTGTCCATGGCCACCCATCCTTCCTAAGTCCCTATGTGGTACCTACCCTTGGCTTCAGGCTGTTGGAGGGTGAGTGAGAGGTGAGGATGAGTTTGCCTTATACTTGGCTCAGAGATGTGGTCAGGGATGAGAGGCCTGTGTGCATACACATGTAGGCTCTGAGAAGCTGCAGCCTGTTCTGAGGACTTCCTTTGTCCCTGACCCACCAACACCATCTTCTCTTTCCCCTGAGTTTATCCTTCTTCCTTGTACCTCTATCTTTCTGTGTTTCTCACTCTCTGTCCACCATCTCTGTCTCCATCTCTCTTCAGCTGTAGTCAAGGTCCCCGTCTCCAGTTTCTCTGTGACGGGCCCGGGGGAGCCGGTTCCTCCTCCCAGCCAGCGGGAACTGTTTGCCTGAGACAGTAGGTCCATCCAGTCAAACAACCACTCAATTCAGACTCCTCGTCTGACTGACGGGTTTTTTTTTCCCCCTGCTAAATTTACTTGCATTTTTGGCTGAATTGGCCATTCAACAGAGGTTGTGTCCACATGCCCCCACCCCGCCCCATACCAACAGATGAACAGGCTCACAGTCGGACACATACACATACCCAGGAGCACCCAGGTATGCACATACATGTGTGCTCATCCTTGTGCCCATGATCACATGTGGGAGGACATACAGACTGCACATGCCCACACATGCATGTTCCCATCCTCATGCCCATAGTGACACACGGACCATACATGCCCACACGATCACTCACACATACTCCTGTCCTCATGCCTATGGTGACACATATGAGTAACACAGACCACATATGCCCACATGACCACATATGCATGTTCAAATCCAAGGTGACACAGTGTGTCCACATAGACTTTGCATACCTACATGCTTGTACATTTGTTCACGCTCTTAGGCTCGTGGTGACATGTATCAGCACACACAGAGGGTATACACCCACGCAGTCATACTCATATTCACACCTCCTGCCACAATGATAGTGTCTGTACATTCTCAACCCTGTCCTGGGGAAGCGCTGGGGAAATAGGGACCTGGGAAGGGAAGAGTGTGGCTCAGGGTGCAGAGCTGGGCAGAGCCCCACTCAAGGACTGCATATAGCCGCAGCCTCTTTCCTCTGAGGCCAGCTGATGAGTATGCCCTCCTTCTTCTGCCCTCAGCCTGGCTGGGTGGGGACTCTGGTCATCTCGGGCCACTGTTAGCCCCTGCAAGTTTCAATGGGCAGCTCCTAGACCCTGATCCTAAAAGGGGACTCTTTTTTTTTCTTCCAAGGACAATAAATATTTGCTCTTTGGGAAACTGCTGGTGGGAGAGTACAGGGTTTGGCCCAGTGGTGGGGAATGTCCAGAGCAGTTCAGGGAGGCCACAGGCTGTGCTGGAGGAGGGGCTGGGCCCCTGTCCGGAAGCTGGACCAGCAGGCAGAGCTGGGGAGCCGGGACTCAGGGCTGTCCCCGACCCTTTCCTTCAGACCCAAGCCCCAAGGCCTTTTTATCTCAGCTCCCTTGACCAACATATTGGCAACCCCTGCTCCCATCCCAGACCCCTCTACCCCAAATCTTACCCCTTGAGAGTTTCTTTGGCTCCCATTCACCCTTGTGCAGTCCCCACCCCTTCTCATGCACTAAGGATGTACAGCCTCTACTTGTATTCTGGCTCTTTGGCATAAATAAAGGGGTTCAGCATCCTGGAAGTGTTTCCAGTCTTCCTTAGACTAGCCCCTGAGAGCAGGGCCAGTACCCTCCAGGCAGGTCCCTGGGAGCAGACCATGCCTCTCAGCCGGGTCCCTGAATTCAGGGCAGTGCCCTCCCTCAACAAAGGACCAAGCCTGAATCACAGTGGTCCTCATTCTGTCCCTCGTGAGGCTCTTGTCCCTAGAGGATCCTGCATACCCACCTCTCCCTCCTGCTGAATTGGGCTCCCAAATATAGCGGCTGTGGCCACAGCCGGCCAGGACACCACAGCCCCAAGCGTCAGTCCTGGGCCGGGATCAGAGGGGCAGGAGCTGATTATAGGTCCCTGGGCCAAACCCAGGGCTCGCCTGCCAGCCCGCTGGGCCCTACCACCCCCACCCCTAGAACCACAAGGTTGGAGCATCTGGTCCCCGTCAGCACAGTGGGCAGAGGGAGGGGCCTGAGGGTTGTGTTTGGCCTGCCCGAGGACAGAGTTGTCTGTGTGTGGTGTGGGGGTGGCAAGGATGGACTGGGACTCAGGGACAGTGACTGTCCTTTGAACCCAGGATTACCTCACCACCACCCCCATGGGCATTATAGAGATGGGGAAACTGAGGCTGAGAGGAGTGTGGGTCACATAGGGTATACGGAGTCTCCTGCCCCTCCCCAAAGCACTCCTTCCCATCTGTTAAGGCCTGGGTCTGGGCCTCCGGGAAGCAGGCCACATCCTGTTGGTGGCAGAGCAGCTCTGCTGGGAAGTCCTTCTTGGAGTCTGACTTTCAACCAAGGTTCCAGTGGCGTGGGATGGTGCAGCAGTTCATCCGCTCCTGGCCCTCATGTCTGCCTTGTGCAGGCAGAGCTGCTGGGCAGCCCCTGCTCCTCTTGAGGCCTCGGTCTCCCTATCTCTGCATTTGGGCAGGGACCTAGGGGGCATGTGTGGGGTCCGTGTCCATGGGAGCCCAGCATGTGGTGGTGAATTCACATCCATGTGGGCACACACGTGTCCCCTGGTGTGTGAGCTACAGCCGTGGGCCGACCCACGCCTAGATAGGGTCTCCAGGACCTGCCGTGCGGCAACATTTGACCTACTTCTGAGGCTCTGGGTCTGGCCCAGGCCGTGTTCTCGACTCCTCCGGGAAGTGTGGGCCTGCATCCCAGCCCAGAGGCTCTGGGCCAGGAGGGGCGGGCCGGGGCGGCCTGCGGAGCCTGTGGCCAGGCGGATGAGGGCACGTGGGGAGTTGTTCCCCTGCCTGATTTTGCTTCTGGACCCAAGGGACAGCTGGGCCTCACCCCTGACCCTGCCACCTTCTCTATATGGCTTTTACACTCTGTGGTCCCACAAAACCAAAAAAACCAAACCCACTGCCATCAAGTCAATTCTGACTCATAGTGGCCCCCACTGGGTTTCCAAGGTTGTAAATCTTTACAGTAGTATGTTGCCTCATCTTCCTTCCATAGAGCAGCTGGTGGGTTTGAACCACCAACCTTCTGGTTAGCAGCCAAATGCCTTACCCACTATGCTACCACACCAAACAAAAACAAAAACAAACTCACTGTCATCAAGTTGGTTCTGACTCATAGCGACCCCGTTGAGTTTCTAAGGCCCCATCTTCCTTCCATAGAGCAGCTGGTGGGTTTGAACTGCTGACCAGAAGGTTAGCAGCCAAATGCCTTACCCACTACTCCACCAGAGCTCCTTCTATGCCACTAGTTTTTTAAAAATAATAATAATACACCAAACTCACTGCCATCGAGTTGATTTTGACTCATAGTGACCCTCATTGGGTTTCTGAGGTGGTAAATCTTTGCAGAAGTAGATTGCCCAGTCTTCCTTCTGCAGAGTGGCTGGTGGGTTTGAACCATCAACCTTCTGGTTAGCAGTCAAAGGCCTTAGGCACTATGTCACGAGAGCTCCTTCCATGCCACCATACTATGGGGAAAATTCTCCATACCCCTCTGAACGGTGCCAGAGAGTTCTGTCAAGCACCGACTCCTGCTGTTTGGCAAGAGTTTATGCCCCTATGCCTTGACTTGTCTATATAGGGCAGCAGATGGTGTCTATCTGGAAAACCATCAGCCCCTGTCCTGGGTCTTAGGTCTGGATTCTGGGTCTGGGTTCAGAGTTTGGGTGATGGGACCTGCATCTGGGTCTCCAGTACGGCTCTTGAGTTCTAGGTTCCAGTTTTCAGGTTTAGGGTTCAGATCCTGAGACCTGACTTTGACTTCTGAATTTGAAATCCTGGATTCTGGGACTTGGCTTTGAAATTTGGGTACTGGGATCTGGGTTCAGGGTCCAAATGCCTGGTTCACATCTCTTTTACACCCCCTGCTGGCTGGTCATCATGCAAAGTAGTTGCCTGTACCATGGGCTTGCCCTACCTGTTCAGACTACTGGAAGGTCTCAGCCCTAGAGATGGAAAAGTGGCATGAAGAGCACACATGAGTTCAAATGGGCCCCATCAGGGATGGCAAGTGAGCTGGGGGGAATCTACTGGCTACTTCGCTCTCCTAGGGGTTCCTGCGGCCACCAGAGCTCTGGAGGGTCAGTTGGTAAGTCCTTCCTTCCAGCTCCCCTCACCCCACTCCAGGGATAGGGCTGGCCAAAGTGTTCCAGCCCCTTGTGAGAGGTGAGTAAACTGAAATGCTTCACACATTTGCTCATCCGACATTTATTGAGTACCTACTGTATACCAGGCTCTGTTCTAGATCCTGGGAGAAGAAAATTTCCTCCCCTGGCCAGCTGACACGCATGGGCAGGTAGGGGGAGCAGAGAGGAGGAGCATAAAGAGACAAGATAACAAAGAAATAAGATCATTTTAGGGTCTGCAGGGATGGAGGGGTCAGGGAAGAAGACAGAGCAGAGGAGCAGATTCAGAGTAGTCTGAGGAGTCTTCTTGGAGGAGGTGACATCTCTCTGCATGGTCATGGTCCTATATGAGGGTACCAGGGAAAGAAATAATCCACACAAAGGTGTAGAGAGGGGGAAGGACTTGGCATGCCTGAGAACCTGGATGGAGTCCAATGTGGCAAGGGACCTGCTGCTTATATCCACAGGGCCCCTCAGAAGTTGGGGCCTATATATTCCCCAGCTGCCCTGCAGGAGAAGGCTCTGGAACTTGGTATGTGTGAGTCTGCATTAGGCTAGGTCATAACGCAGACCTCGAAGCTGGAGGACCCGAAGAGGATAGGATCCAGACACTCCAGCCCTCTCAGACCCTTCAGGTCCCCTAGGCCCTACCACAATCTTGCCTGTTGGGCCATCATTGCTGAAAGAACTGGGAGAGTGAGGTGAGCACCAATCCATGGTGTGACCTGTCCTCGCTGCCCATTGCCTCTCCCCCTGCTTTCCTCCCTGCCCTCGCCTGGTTCTAGCCTCAGACAGCCAGTCACACCTGCAGTCAAAGGGGCTGATCTTTAGAGGCCAGGGCTCTGGGCTGATCCCTGCAGAGTCCCTGCTGGGGGCTGGGCATTAGTTATAGGTCTGAGGATGGTTGTGCAGGGAGAGCCCTGGGGAACTGTTGCCCAGGGAACCGGCAAGGGCGTGGTCAGAGTGAGAGCTCAGACAGTGGCTCAGCCCCAGTCCTGACCTGAGCCCTGCTGAGGGGGTGTGGATGGCTCTGTGTGCCCTGTCTCCACTGCAGGACCACATCTGCCCTGTGCACAGGGAAGGGGACTGAGACACCCCCCTCACACAGAGGCAGAGGAAGGTGGCAATACAGTGGCTCTGGCACAGGGTGGGCATCACAGATACAGAAGCCTAGGCTCAGGAAGCCCATGTCACTCGCTCACCTGTGCTCTAGCTAATGTTGAGTGGTTTCCAAGGGATGGCAGTTGTGTGTAGCCAAAAGAAATGGCACAGGTGGTCTGGGTGACCCTGGGTGTGTCCTCTGCCCTGGACCTCAGTTTCCCCAGTGATGAATGAAGGGGATTGGGTAGTGTCCTGGCTATGTCTGTAGGGTTTGGGGCTGCATGACACGGCCATCCCAAGACAGATATTCTGAGAATCAGTAGGCCTGGGTGATAGGGCTACCCACAGTCCTCTTGCTGTGTGTCCCCCTCTGGCTATCTCCTCCTTTTATGGCATTTCTGGTTTGTCTCTGTGGACCTCTCCCCACTCTTTCTTTCTCAATACTGTTGCCAAGCATCTGGAAGGAAAGTGAAACACTTGCACCCTCCCCCAGCCCCGGATGTTGTCAGATTTCCAGATGTGGGGTGTTCTGCCCTCCAGATGAAGCAAGGAATGTCCTGTGTTTCAGCCGGGCGGGGTATCAGCCCCCATCCCTGCACTGCTGTCCCCCTTACAGTGAGGTTGAGTGACAGTATGAGAGGGACACGAGTGGGGGACCCCAGGCAGAGTCCCAGTGAATCCTCCCCTCAGGCATGGCTACAGTCCCTCTCCACACCAGGGAACTCCCCTGAGGCTGTGGGGCGGCACTGCCTCTGAAGTTTCTGTCAAAGGCTCAAGGCACTTAAAAATAACCAGAAACACCTCCTTCCCACCCCCCAGGCACAGACCCTGGGCAGAGAATTGAACTCAATGTGTTTGCAAGATGTCCCCATTCTCTAAGCTTGGGAGGACCATATGCCACCTTGACATTCCCTCCTCCACCTCCCCAAAGGGTGGTTCAGCCAGGCTGTACTCTGTCACTGCCATCTGCTGAGGGCTGGACACCAAAGGATGGTACCAAGGGCTGAGTTTTGAGGAATGGGCAATGGGGGTAAGCACACTGAGCTGAATACCAGAGGTGAATCCTGCTCAGTCCCCTAGGATCCCTCAGAGACGCAGACCCTCTCAGGTCCCTGCTAATAGGATCAGCAGAGGCAAGCATAGAATGGTAGGCACAACATGAGGGCAGTGGAGCCGAGCTGAGGCAGAAAGTACAGTGTGTATAAAGCTCTGGTGGGGAGCCAGGCCCCCTGGGGTGCAGGGGAAAGCAGGTCACTGGGGCTATGGAAGAAGGGCAGTAGGGGAGCCAGGGGTAAAACCCAAGGAAGTAGCCTCAGGGCCAGGTAGGCTCTGATGAGGGAGGTTGTGGGGGCTGTTTGACTGGTGAGAGGGGCTGAGGTGACTGCCCTAGGAGGAGCAGCACCCACTCTACTAACTCCTAGGACCACCTCTCGGACCTCTGGCTGGGGTTGCAGCTGCCTGTGGTGTGAGTTGTGACCAGACACTCACACAGACACAGAACAACACCTAGACACAAACACAGAGAGACAGCACCCACAGACACAGACAGACACCCCTACACATGTCGACACCCAGAAACAGACACATACACACACACATACACACACAGACCGTTCCCCACACAGACACACAAACACAGCGATACGGACAGACCTCCCCCACCCCATAAAATACCCAGACACAGACAATACACGTACACACAGATCCCTGAACACAGACATCCAGACACACTCAGACAACATCCCATGTACTTAAAAGCACCCAGATGCGGATAATATACACACAAAAATATATACACACACATAGGCGCACATACACAGACTCACACACACATAAAAGCACGCACACACAGACACATAGAACCGAAACAAACAGACCCATGCAGAAGCCCTACATGGACACTCAGACATGCAGGCACAGGAATGCCATGCACAGATGGGATGTTTAACTCAAGAGGAACCCTTAGGTTATCCCGGTCCCTTTGTCCTGAACACACACTTGGCCTTGTCCTCTCCACCTGTTCAATTTATTGACTGCCGAGGCCAGCAGGATCCTGAGTGTTTATGTCTATGTGTGAGTATGCACATGTGTGTTGAGCCTTGGCCTCTGTCCTCTCCTCTCCCTCCCTCCCCCAAACAGGTGATTGGGAGGAATGGAGAGCCCTCCCCTTTCCCCCACCCATTCCTGAGCCTTAACAATGCCCTCCCCAGGCCCCAAAATAGCCTCTGAGCCTAGCCAATGTCCTTTTATGGCCTTGTCCCTATTGTGTACTGTGGGGGTGGGACTGGGGTCATGACACAACCAGGCAGGATAAAGGGCTGGGTGCTAGAGGCTCACCTACCATCTTCTTTACACTTACTGTCCACAACTCTCTCTGTACTTATAGCCTCATGGCCCCCAAAAAGCCAGAGCCCAAGAAGGACGATGCCAAGGCGGGCTCCAAGGCAGCTCCAGCTCCTGCTCCCGCTCCAGCTCCAGCTCCTGCACCTGCGCCCGAGCCCCCCAAGGAGGTGGCATTTGATGCCTCCAAGATCAAGGTGAGTGTAGGAGCTGGGTTGTAACAGGAAAGGAAGGGTGGCTGAATAGACCCCAGAGTGGACCTACCTAGCCACAGATCAGGCTCCAGAAAGTGAGCACTGAGTCAGAGGTTAGACAAGCCCTGGGGGTTCAGGCCTCAGGAGGGCTGCCGCGGGACGGATAGTGGTCAGACATCTGACAGGACTCCCCATGGTACTCCTAGAGCCTAATGTACTAGTAAGGGTAGAATCTGGGCTAGGGTTTGAAAGGAGTGTCTTTGGAGGGGTTCTGAAAACTGACTCTCCCTTACCCTTCTCCCCAGACCTCTCGCATCCTGGGGAGTGTGAGAATCACCTATCCTCTCCCCTACACCTCTTCAGCTGAGCAGAGACCTTCCTTGTCTGGCTGAGGTGTTCCAAGTCCGTGCAAGTTCCTCAGATTGGGGGCGGGGGAGGAAGAGGATGCAGAGCCCCTGCCCAGGCTGGCTGACACTCACCCTGCCCAGGTCGTTCAGCGTCAGAGTTGGCAGAGTCCTCCTGGACCTCAGCTTTCAGTGGGGACATTGAGGCACAGGCTGGTAGGGATTTGCAGAAGGTCACTCAGGGAGCTGGTTTTGGAGCTGTGACTAGTGGCCCCTGGAGCCCATTCCTGCCTGAGAAATCTATCCCAGAGTCTAAACTTGGAGGACAAGCCATGACTCCTACCTGGGGCATCTACATAGCAGCACGTACCCTGTGTCCTGCCTGTTCCTGTTCTTGGCTGTGTCCACTGGCCACAGCTACCCTGGCTGCCCCTGAGGGGCCCCGTGTGGTCCTCCTCCACCCCTGCCCACCTAGAAAGACCTACACCCCATGTGCACAGACCCCCTTCTATTCATGACTTCTTCTAGGAGGCACCTACATGGACTTGAATCCCAACTCTGCTCCATCTCAGTTGTCTAGCCCCTTTGCTTCTCCATCTCTTGGTTTCCTCAGCTGTGAAATAGGATGATAAGCCTCACTCTCAGAACGCTGAGAACTATTCATGGAAGGTGCTCCCTAGAATTAGCTCCCTCCCCACCAGCCCCCAGGCCCTGGCTGGCATCCTGTATGCAGGCCCCTGGTGAGGGGCACACCACACCAGCGGCCCATGGTGGCTTTGCCCAGTCTTGCCCAGGCTGAGATTGACTCAGAGTCCCCTCTGGGCACAGGTTCCTCCTGTGCCCCCCACCCCCCATGGGGCTGGCAGGTGAAGGGGCAGGGAGGCCTTGCCAGGGGAAACCTAATCTCAATAGTTTTCCTAGTAGAGAGCTCTCAGGGAACCAGAAATGACACCTTGTTCTTGCCAACACTGGTTTGAGCCAGAGGTCCAGGAGGGATAACCATGCAGGGTGACAGAGGCAGGGTGTCCCTCCTCATTGGTGTGCACCATGGAGATTGGTGGGGCTCCCAGAGAGCAGCAGTGAGAGTGGTGCTAGTCATGCCCCCTCCCCCAGGCTCCTTTCCCTTGTGTGACTTTGACCTTGGGGAGAATGACTGCAGTGATAAAAATAGACTTGGTATCCAGTGAGGAGGGGGACACCCAGTTCCAGGAGGCCTATTGGCCCTGGGTTGGCCCTGATGTGGCCTCAGCAAGCATCAGTGGTATTACCCTAGTCCCATGCTGTGCTGGCACTGGAGCTGTGCTGGAACCCAGGGACTGGATGGTGGGGACGGTGAGACTCAGTCACAGGTAGTCCTGCTACCTGTGATGGTGCCCAACCCAGAGGGGCCTGGGGACTCTGTGAGGGACAGAGACATGTGGACACATGCAGACACATACACAGGCATAGACATGTGTGCACATGCACACATTTGTACATATAACACACACACAAGTGCCAATGGACACATCTTCTGCAGACATGCTGCCATACTGACAAAGGCCTCTGGCCTGTACCCTCACCCTTGCTTTTCCTGCCACCCCAAGGCCTCTGTCTCATGGGATGCCTAAGCCTGCCTGGGTTATGTCCTGTGGCTTCAGTCACATCTTTCTAGAAATAGGGCCACAGGTAACACTTTCCCTGGGCTGGGGACTTGAGGCTCCAGGTTTCCCTCCTCACTGTCACCCCCAGCACCCAGCTATATACACATCATGCCCCAGGCACATGTAGACCAAGGCCCTAAATCAAGTCAGAGGGTACTGGGAAGGTAAGGAGGCAGGAAGGTGTCAAGGTGGACAGCAGGAGGCCCTGGGGGGAGGTGGAGGCTGTAATGCTGGGATGGGGACAAACTGGGGCAATCAAAGGGCTGGAGCTTGGGCTGGTCATGGAGTGCCAGGAGGATCAGACCCCACCTTTTGAGCTTGACACTCACTCATAGTCTCTTGTGGTCTCCTTTCAGATCGAGTTCACACCAGAGCAGATTGAAGGTGAGCAAGGGTGCAGTGGGTAGGTCAGAGGTCTTCTGTCTGAGGTCCTGCCCGTGGTGTGGGTGAGTGGGTCTGGGCTCACTCTGGGAGTATCTACAGCTCACTGCCTTCTCCTGGCAGAATTCAAGGAAGCTTTCATGTTGTATGACCGCACGCCCAAGAGTGAGATGAAGATCACGTATGGACAGTGTGGGGACGTCCTACGGGCGCTGGGCCAGAACCCTACTCAGGCTGAAGTGCTCCGTGTCCTGGGGAAGCCAAAGCAGGAAGGTGAGTCCACCCTGCCTGAGATTCCCCATATAGTTAGTCCTGGGGAGACTTCCATCAGTGGTGGAGCAACCCCTAAAACTCTTCACTGTGTCCTTCCTGCATCCTCCCATTATCTGGATGAAGACACAGAGCCTGGTCTCAGAGCAAAGGGCTCTATAAACTGCATCTCTAGGTAGACTGTAAGGTGCATTGGGATTATACAGTGTTTTGTAATGGCACACTGTATAAGGGGCCACAGCTTCTCATCATAAAGCACGTGGGTAGGGTGTGCCTGTCCTGTCCCTCAGGGCTGGAACTCAGGACACTCTTTCTGCAGAGCTCAACACCAAGATGATGGACTTTGACACGTTCCTGCCCATGCTGCAGCACATCGCCAAAAACAAGGACACAGGCACCTATGAGGACTTCGTGGAGGGGCTGCGCGTCTTTGACAAGGAGGGCAACGGCACTGTCATGGGTGCTGAGCTCCGCCACGTGCTGGCCACGCTGGGTGAGGGTGGCCTTCCTGATTCCTACCCCCACCCATTCCTGCTTCCAGAAGGAGAAACCTCTCTGCCATCCATCAGGCCAGGGTCTCAGCTGTGAAATGGAGAGAGAGACAGTTACAGTGCCTCAGTGGCAGGCAACAGTGATGTCATCTAGGTGGGGAAGAAAGAAAACGAATTGGTGCAGCTTACAGAACAGAAGGGGGATAGGAACAGGTCTGAAGTGAGGGCAGACATCCAGAGGACCAACTCAGACCCAGAGTGAGATTCCAGGTCATGGCATCTGAGTGGTCACATGGGCTGCCTGCCTGCCTCTTGGAGGGCGTGGACAGAGCATCCTGACCCTCTGTGGCCGTGTCCACCTCCCACCCTCACCGCCATTGTCAGGTGTCTGACCAGTGGTGCCCCTTCTCAAAATGACTTTTTTTCCTGCAGCAAGTGCTTATTGAATGTCTACTGTGTGTACAGTCCTGTGCTGGTCTTGGGAGTTGTGTGTGTGTGTGTGTGTGTGTGTAGGGGTGACAGCACAAAGCACAGAGGCAGAGAAGCACCTGATTTGTTTGGGGAGCAGCTGGAGGTGCTTCTAGTTCACTCCACGACTACTCCCCTGGGTTCCCAGCTCCACCCCATGGGACCTTCTTCTGGCCTCAGAGGGCTGCCCTGAGAGACTGCCTCTAGAGAGGTGAGAGCCTAGACTCCTCCAGTTTAGTAGCGACAGAGAACAGTATGCAATGGTGACTTGGACACCAAAGTGGCACTGTGACAGACAGAGCCCAGGCTTGGTGGAGGCAACAAGTGGTACCCCACATTCAGCTCCTCTTGTCACCCACTTTCCTTGCCTTGGACATGGGGGAGATGGCCAAGTCTCGTGTGTAACAATGGCTGTGCCAGTGTGAAGTGTGGGAATACTGGAGAGGCATGAATGCTTCCACTGACATCCAGAGAGTATCAATGGACCCCTCACCCCATTGTACCTCCAGATGGGGCTGACTGAGTCTCCTGTTCTTGCTAGGTGAGAGGCTGACAGAAGAGGAGGTGGAAAAGTTGATGGCAGGGCAAGAGGATACCAATGGCTGCATCAACTATGAAGGTGGGTCTGGCAGGGTCTTCTGGGGAGGGAGCACTGAAACCCCAAGCTCCTACCTTTCTATCTCAGTGTGGGGCTCCTGTCGCTCACTCTTTCCACTCACTCTTCCCTTCTTTCCAGCCTTTGTGAAGCACATCATGGCCAGCTGAGCGTCTCACCCAGGTGAAACCCCTCCCTTCCAAGCCCTCTGCTGATAGTTACTCCGTCTCCGCTGATCCCAGCCCTTCTGTCCCGCTCTGTCCTCCAAATCCCTCATCTCCACCAAGTCTAGCTCTTGGTTGACATTCTGCTGCCTTGGTTAGCCCCTCCTCTGTAACCTGTGGCTGCTTTTGCTCTCAGGGAGCCCAGGGGGAAGCCATGCTGGGAACATCTCATCTCCCATTCATGATGCTGAGCCAGGGGCCTGAAGTTGTGGGAAGGAGGGGAGCGCACGGAGACTCCTACACAAGCCCTGAGACCTCTCTGCATAGCCACCATCTCTTGCCCTACTGGGCTGCTGTTATGTGACTGCATCTCTGTCCCACTCCATGGGCCTCATGAATAAATGGCTTCCTCCCTTCTTTCTTCCCTCTCCCTCCCTCTCTTTCTTCCTCCCTTCCTCTTTCCCTCACTTTTGCCCAACCCTCTTACCTCCCAGAGACCACAGCTGTGCCGTGGCCACCTAACCCAAGGGGTACCACAGTGCCCAAGAGCACTGCCTGAGCTCTCATTCCATGTCAGCACTTAGGGACTCATGGGGCATTGGCCCAGAGCCACTTGGGTCATGAGTGGGGAAACTGGGGACCTAGCAGGGAATGGCCTCACCTAAGTCACACTGGGAAAGGATGGCAGGGCAGGCGCTAATCCCACTCCAGGCTAAAAGAACTGAAGGGGGCTTAGACCCCTGCCCTGAGTCAGATGGGGAGACAGGGGCATGTCTGTCTTCACTGTGACTCTCGATCAGAAGCTGAGGCCTTGCTGGGACCATATCTGGGGTCCTCCCAATGGGTTCTTCAGCCTGGGCTTCTCAGCAGAAGCCTAGAGTGCAATCCTTGCAGTGTCGGATGGCACATACATCCTGCCCCATTCCCCACACCCTGCTCTGGACCAACGCCCCTTCCCTAGAGCCTTGGAGTTCATTGAAGAGAGTGAAAGGAGGTTTCACAAAAGTTTGATAAGAAGAGAGGGCAATACCTGCAGAAAGGCTGGGGAGCCCTAGTGGCAGGGGATGGAGGTGGGATGGAGGTCTCAGGGTAGGGAGGAGGCCACATAGGCCAGGAGGCCCCAGAGGTCAGGGTGGCCTCACTGGGGTGCATTTCCATGACTCATGAGGATGGACATGTGTTTCATGAGTTGGGTATGTTAGTGTGCCAGAGAGAGTTTGAAGGCGTGTATAGCTTACCCTGCCTGAGGGTGTTAATGTGTGTGTGGAATGTGTGAGTGTGTGTGTGTGTGTCAGGTGTGTTTGTGTGCGACAGTGTATATGTGAGTGTGTGTGCAGGGGTCTGTCGCACCTTCCTTTCATTCCCTCGGCATTTATAGAGCACCTACTGTGTTCTAGGTGCTGAGGTCACTGCAGTGGAGAGAGCAGTAAAAACTTCTGTCCTCATGGAGCTCACACAGACAACCTGACCATTTACCCAACTATCATTGTCGGCTGCCATTGCATTGGCCCTCGAATCATGGTGATCCCATGCACAGCAGGTTGGACTGTTGTGATCCATAGGGTTTTCATTGGCTGATGGCTAGAAGTAAATCACCAGACCTTTCCTCCTAGTCTGTTTCAGTCTAGAAGCTCCACTGAAACCTGTTCATTATCATAGCAACATGAAAGGCTCCACTAATAGACTGGTGGTGACTGCACATGAGGTGCATTGGCTGGAAATTGAAACTGAGTATCTCTCATGGAAATGTGTCAAATAGTGATAAAGACTAGGGAGGGACTAGAAGGGGTTATGGAGTGTGTGTATGTATGTGCATGTGTTTGTGTGTGTGCATGCTTGGGTGTATGAGTGTGTATGAGTTGGGAGGCAGTTGGCATGTTAACTAATGAGATAAGTGATTATCTGATAAGGTGGTAGCTGAGCAAAGACTTGAAAGAGAGGTGAGAGAGGTGTCTTAGACTGGACTCCTCCAGAAGCCACCCTGAACACAGCAGTCTTCCTTGCAGGTGCCCTGGGGACCATGAGAGAGGAGAGTGGAAGGGAGGCAGGGAAGGGAAGGACACCCCTGTAGGGTACACTAAAGAGGAGATACACTGTGGGTAACGGGTTCAGTCCCATGGGGACCTTAGGAGATGGTAGAGTGGCCCCACTGGAGAGATGGGGATATTGGAGTATTCATTCACCAACTCCTATCTGTCCGTGGTTGGGGCAGGGTCCCATGGGCAAGCTAGAATATTCCTGTAGGGCACTCAGTGTCTGCTCTGGGGAGCAATGTGGGCATTAGAGGGATCAAAGGTCCTGAGATGGGAGCAGAGAATGTGATAGGGAAGTGACAGGAAGACATCAAGTCAGAGCAGTAATGGGGGTTTCTGGGGGCTGTGGGAAGGGCCTTGACTTACACTCTGGGGGAGATGCTCTGTCAGTATCACTGGCAGCTGTGTGGGTGGCAGAACAGAAGCAAGGAGACCAGATAGGAGGTTTTGATGAGGGCCTAGGATCTAGACATTTGTCCCAGGCGGCTGGCAGTGGAGCTGGTGACAAATGGTAAAATTCTGGGTCATTCCTGAAAATACCTACAGCAACATCTCCAGTAGCTCTTCTGGCTTTCTAGTTTCAGTCCTTATTTTAGTCTCTTTTTATGGTCTCCCACCAAAGCATCTATCTGGCTGATGGGACAGGGAACTGAGGTGCCCACAGCCTTGCCGTGGTGGCCTTGGCCAGTGGGGATGTTTCCATGTGCATATCAGGTGTGACCTTGTTGGGTTCCGGTCAACTTCATTGGCCAAGTGGTGGGACCTCCCTTCAGTCCCAATTTGGCTCCACACCCCAAAATCCTCCTGGGTGGGGAGCTCCCTAACATGGCCAACACCTTCCTAGGCAGCCCCCAGTTCCCATCTACCCTGTCTACTTCACCTTTGAACACCAAGCCTGGGAGCTTAGTGAGGGACCACATAGGATTGGGTGGTTCCAACATTTTCATTTTGGGACACTCAGCCTGGGTTGGAGTCCTGCATGCAGGGATTACACCTGCCTTCAGTTATCTCCAGGTGAGAAGTGGCCCTGCCTTCATGTTCATGTGTGTTCCAGACCTCAGGGGATATGACTCTCACTCTCCCACTCTCCCAGGAATGCCTATCCTCCCCTCTGCTTTCCAGGGTGATCCTGCAGTGCCTCCAGGCCACTCCAAACATACCCCTGTCTTGCAGACTCCCCTGATTCCCAGAGGCTACCACCCCACTTGGCTTGACGTGGCAGTGGAAGGGAGAATCCCATACATCCCCCCTGTGATATGCCATAGCCTCTACCCCACCAGTCTCCTGTGTGGCAGGTAGGGCCAGTACTGGGCTGCCAGGTCATGGTGAGCTCTGCTGGGTGTTTGGCCTCACTTGATGAAGCTCAACTCCCGTTAGAATGTGGATCTGTCCACATGTTGCCACTCTGAGGCCATTTGCCTGTTATAGGTGGTTGCATTGACCACATGTGGGGTGTCGTTCCTGGGCTTGGATCACTGGATGAGGTTGCAGGTATCAGATAAGATGATATAGAGGGCCCTGGGAGGAGAGGGGTCTCCTCATTCAGCATCCTCCCACCTGCCCTGGCTGAGTGGCAAGTATGTGTGTAGTTCTGTGTGTGCCTGTGCTTATATGTATGTTGTGTTTGTGCCTGAGTGTGTGTTGGTGTCTGTGAGTGTGTGTATGTCCATGTGTGGGTCTGTATGTATAGACCTGTGTATGAGTGTGCCTGTTTACCTGTGCATCTGTACATGTGTGTTTACCTGTGTGTGCAGATGTGTGTTCGACTATCTGTTTGTGTGCATGTCTGATTGTGCTGAGGGGCACTGCTGAGTCAGTGCTGGCTCCGGGAGGGCAACACTGCCAGCCAGGCTGTGGCCTCCCCACAGTTGCATAAACACTTGTCCCAGCTCTCTCCTCAAGTGGGGTGGTCCAGCCTGTGGCCCTGTGGCCAGTGGAAAGGGATGAGAGGGGGCAAAATGTTTGCCCTCTGGGCAGCATGGTCTCCTCCAAGCCTCAAGTGGCAGGTCATGTGCCTTGTAAGCCTGATGTCTAGCCTCACTTCCCCTAAACAGCCTGCATCTTGATCCAAAGTCTCTCTAAGGTAGCAGGAGTATCTGCCTCTCTAGTCCTGGCCCCAAGTAGAAGCGGGATGGCCAGGGGTAGACAATATCCTCAAGACCCTAGCCCAGGCTGGGTGATGCCCCTGAACCACAGTGCCCAACTCAGAAGGTCCAGTGATATCGTGGGGAAAAGATGTTTTGATGGACCCTCAGAACCCTGAACTCACTACTTTGGGGCAGAGGTTTGGAATTTGGAGCTTAAGTCCATAGGGCAGAGAATTGTGGGAGTTGGCCCTGTGATGGGTCCAGAACAAATGGTCCCTCCTCTATTCTAATGTTCTTGCATGGCTGCCTGTGGCTTTCCGCAGTCTGCCACAACCCTGCATCCTTTCCCCTAGACACCATTCCCTGGGCTCTGGGTCCACCACCGGGACATGGGTCAGATGGTAAGGAGGGGGATGCAGGAATGCCAGAAATTTGGGCTGAGGTAGAGTGAAGTTAGGCAGGATCTTGAAGAAATAAGGTAGATGAGGAAAATTTTGTCAGGCCACAAGAAGGAAGGACATCAGATTGGGGGTGTGAGAAATTACACCATAAGACTCAAAGCACTCAGAGTGGCAGAGGGACTGATGGAACGATGATGGAGGCCTTAAGAGAAATCAGAGCATGGGGGTAAAACCAGGCAATGGGGTGTGTGAAACCAGGAGGAGGGGCAGAAGAAACTGCATGGGCAGCCCTCATGCTGCACAAGGCTCCAGTCCTTTGCTGTTGGTCCTGAGGGCTTGATATAGAGGGCCCTGGGAGGGGAGGGGTCTCCTCATTCAGCATCCTCCCACCTGCCCTGGCTGGGTGGCATGTATGTGTGTAGTTCTGTGTGTGCCTGTGCTCATATGTATGTTGTGTTTGTGCTTGGATGTGTGTGAGGATTTGGGGGTCGGGAGTAAGGATAGGCCTGTTGGGAATGAGACCAGGCCCTACCCCAGGAAGTGCTGAACCAGTCACCTCAGGGAACAGCCGGGAAACCTCAGACCTTGAACCCGGTGACCAGGCGCAGCAGTGGCTTCCTGGGGTTCTCCTAAGCCCTTTTCAACCAACTCTAGTCCCACCTTCACCCAAGTTTGGGGATTATTTGTCTCTACCCTCCCCAAAGCCACACAATCCTGGTTTTGCCTGAAAGCTGACAGAGTACAACTGGAATGTGGAGTGTGTGTGTGTGTGTGTGTGTGCGCGCATATGCGCATGAGGCTCCCCCTGCCTCAGCCGCCCACAGGCCTCCTCCAGGTCTCAGCAGCCAGGGCTCAGGGCCTCCTGGACAGAGAAGGGCCTAGAAGGTCAGGGCTGGAAAAGGGCCCTGCCGGACCCCTCTCTGAACCTTTGTCCTCAGCCTGGCTGAGGCCGCCTGAAGTTTTCTTCAAATCTCCATTCCCTTCTCTGATCTATGGATACCTCACACATCCAGGGGGGCTTGGTGAGAATAGGTACATCAGAGCCTTTCTTGTGAGCTGGAGGGGATGGAGTGAGACAGCTGGAAGAGGCTGGGAGTCCAGAGTTGGTGGAGAACAGGTGGAAACCTCAGGTCTTGGCTGACTTCCTGAGTTTCACATTTTGGTGCAGCTAAACATGAGCAATCTTTTCTCCATCAATCTATGCCCTTTCTTGGATCTGGAGGCTTCTGGCTCCTCTCCCCTCAGAACCCCTGCCATCTCTCCCTGTTCTTTCCCTCCCTATCATGATGGGCTTGGAAGCCACTTAAAGGTGCTCTACAATGACCTTCCCAGCTCCTGAGCCATCTGGAAGAGGTAGTGAGCTCCCTGTTTTAAGGGATGTGTAAGCAAAGGGGACCAATCCCAGTCCAGAAGACTGCAGATGAGGTTCTTAAACCTGATGGAACGTGGATGCATGTGGGTGTCCTAAACCCCAAGTCTCCACCTGTGAAAATACCTGAAGAAATTTTCATGAAAGAAAAATAAGGCCCATTCTGTTTCCCGTGAAGTGAAGCTCAATTTATGCATCTTTCAGACTGTCTGTCTTCTGATCATGTCCTGCCTACTTTTTTCTTTTTCTTTTTTGCCTTGAGAATACCCTTTTGTTTACAAAACAATGGTGATGGTAGCTAGTAGCTGTTGTTTTCCATGTCTCTACTTGGCAAAGTAAGACTTTACAAGTCAGTTTGCTAAGTTTTGAGGACTTTTCACAGTTTGGTGCAATGGCATGTCCCAAAACCCTTGCAAAGATCCTTTCCAGGCCCAAGACTCAGTTGAATCAGCATATTCATTCATTCATGTCACCATCAGGCACCTGCCAGATCTGTGGTGACTAACAGAGACTGGCCATGCTGGTTGGGAAAGGGTGGGGGGCGCAGACTAGACCCAGGGACAGGGGTTGGGGCACAGGCAGAGATGCCTCAACTCCCTTTGATGGAGCATCTGGGATCCTAACATTCTGAGTGTCCTCAAACCTCCAACGCACAACCCATACCTGTCCCCACCCCTGGGGCCTGCAGTGGAGATGGAGAAGCTGATGACAGTCACCTCTCATTCCTAGCTATGGCACAGGGGCAGGATGGCGGCCACCATGTCAGGAAGGCAACTATTCTGTGATTTCTCTCTGGGAAGAGGAGGACACGGTGTTCAGGGCTGAGGGGTGGGGGGTAGAACTCAGTCATATCCCAGGGGCTTCAGGGTTTCCCTTTGCATGGGCAGGCCTGAGTGGAAAAGCCCTAGGCCCAGAGTCCTCAAGAGGGTGACACATGCAAATCTCACAGGCCTTGACTGAAACAGCTCTTCCTGGGGATGGGGCTGCTCTGAGGGCCAGTTGCTGGCTATTTCCTCTCTCAGGAGCTCAGATTCCACAGTCTGTCTCCCAGAGGTAATGGTCCCTGGGGTAATTCTGGAGAGAATTGCTGGAGGAGTGTGCAGGCCCTAAGCCCAAGGCTTGCTGGGGATGGTGAGTACCCTCCAGGGCTCCATTGCAGAGCAACCCCTACTCTCCTGAGCCCCTCAGGATCCTCCTCAAGTCCCGTGCCCTGGGTGGCTGTGCTTAGCTATAGAGGTAGCTGGGGCAAGACGGTCACAGGGTGCCAGAGCGACCTCCTGACTCAGTCCCCAGCACCTCCAGGCTGTCTGCTCCATCTGGGCTCCTGCCTCAGTTTCCTCTACTGTCAGAGTCCTTTCCCTAGGTGGAGATCCTGACCCCTGCAGACCACTGTCCACCCCTAATAGACTCCTAGTCAGTTTCCACTTGACACATATCCCACAATAACGGCACATCTGTTGTGCTCCCAGCACCTTGCCAGATGCCAGGACTCTGCAGTGAACCAAAGGGGAAAAACACCCCAGCTGGGTCCTGCTCTGGCCTATGCCCAGCTCCTAGACCTCCTGTTCCTGGGCCCTGGCCTGTGCTTCCAGACTTGTCCAGCTGCTGTTGGGTAAGTGAGGAGAGATCCTGATCCTGTCCATTTAGAGTGGGCATAGCACCCATCAGTCCTGGACTCTGACTTAAAAGTTGAACAGGAAGGGGCCTCTGACATTTGGATCAACTTCTTCTCCAGGCCAAGAGTCTGATCGAGCTGCTGCTCACTTGAATACTTCCAGCGACAGAGAGCTCACCCCTTGTTGAGGCAGCTCTGCAGGAAGGCGAGTCAGCTCTTTGATGTGGCAGAAATGTCTCCAGAGCATCTCCAATTTTGTGACACTGGGTATCCAGACCTGTTCCTCCCCCTGCCTAGCCCTCAATGGTCCACTACACTGACCCCAGCCCTGCTACTTTCCAGGTTGAGCTTTTGTTCCAGGGTGGGCCTTGCCTTCCATAAGGCTACTGCCCCAGCCGGGGCTCAGTTTGCCAGGGCCCTGAGCAGGGCAGAGGTTTTGCACTTGGCTGCTAATCAAAAGGTTGGCAGTTTGAACCTACCCTGTGGTGCCACAGAAGAAAGGCCTGATAATCTGCTTTTGTAACAATTACAGCCAAGAAAACTCTGTTCTAACACATGGGATCACCATGAGCTGGAATCAACTTCACAGCAAAGGGCTATCTTTTTGGAGCAAGGCAAAGACCTTGAGCAATATTCTAGCACCTGCTCCAGGAAAAGGGAGGCAAGAACTTTTCCCTGGGCCTTGTCTGTTGGGGAGTCATCTGGTTAGCAATCTGAAGGTGCTGGGAGCCAAGGAGGGGAGCTGACTGGCTCTCTGTTATAGAGGGACCTCTGAGACCAATGGAGTGTGTGTGGGGTGACCACAGGGGTGAACAGAAATGGGGAAGGCTATGTTATAGGAAGGCATGTGGAAGCTTATAGGGATCAGGCATGGGCTGAGGATAAGTGCAGGTGTAGACCCTGAGGTTGCCCTGGGGTCTACCCTACCTGTCTCTGGACCTCAGTTTCCTTCCTCTACTAAGCTGGAGGTGTGGGAGCTCCAGGTGCCCTGAGCCCTAGAGAGGCCCCTTCAGGACTTTGAGCTTCAGGCTGGAGGTGGCCAGGGGAGGCGACAGCTGCTTTGAAATGTGGGGAATAATAAAGCAAGGAATGTCTGAGCTCAGGGGAAAAAATAACCCCCACCCGCCAGGCCTCCCACCCAACCAGGCCGACCAGGCCTGGCGAAATGGATTAAGTACAGGGAGGCACGTTTCATGTGGGGGCGTTGGTTGGGGGAAGCAAGAAGGCCTCTAATGAGAAACAGGGTCCTGAGTGGAGCCTCTGGGAAGGTTCTGGGCCACCTGACTCGACCCTCGAGGGTGCTCTCACTTCCAGAGGCTTCCTCTTAATCTCTCCGTTATCTCCTTTGAGGGGCTAGGGGTGCTGTCCACCCCAAGGCTGACCTCTGACCCTGGGCTGCACTCTGGTGCTGTAACTGGCCCCAAAAGGCCAGAAAGGGTAGCTGATGTGGCTGACTCTGAAGGACCATCCCCTCATTCTCATCCTTCTACAAGCACTTAATGAGCGCTGACTGAGTACAGGCACTGTTTTAGAACAGCTGTGAACAAAACAGACAAACAATCTTGTGCTCACAGAGCCTGTGTTCTTCTCTGGGCTTCAGGAGGTGAGGTATAAAGGTTTTTATGCAGAGCAGCCTGACTGATTCCTTCTGGGCCTGTGGAGTTGGGGGGAGAAGGGAGGAGAATGCCAGCCCCTGAGGTACCAGGTGCTGGGGAGGGGATAGATAACATTGCCGCTGTTTCACAGTTGAAGGTGCAGAGGCTGGGCTGAGTTGGGCAGCAGCTAGCTCCCACCTCTCTTGCCTCCCCCCTCTCCCAGTGGGCACTCAGTACCCAGGGACCCCTTCCTCAGGGAAGCCTTATTGGTCTCCAGCACCCAATAGGGGCATTTGGGGAAGGAGGGGAGAGGAGAGGACTAGGTGGAACCATTCTCTCAATCCCAAAGTCCCATGAAACAGGGGAGTTATCAGGAGAGGGCTGAAGCCTGGGGTAATGCTGCCCCCTCTGCCTCCTCCATGAGAGATGATGGGGCCAACGCTGCCCCCTGCTGGAGGGATAGAACTGCAACCCTACCCATCACCCTCTGAGGAGGAAGACTTCCTGCTTCAGTCTGAGAGCCCCTCCCTCTCCTCTGCCCATGCCTACCCCTGGCACGTTCACACCATCTTCCACCCCTGTGTCCCTGGCCACAGCACAGCCTCTCCCTCATCTCCCTGGAGTTTGGACACGCCCTGCTCCCCCTCCTAGCTCTGCCCCTCCAATCGATTGGGATCTGACTCCTCTCTCAGTTTCACAGGATATCTCCCCTCAACTTAACCCCACCCTTCCCAGTAAACTTAATGTCCCCACAACAAGGCCCACACTCTCGAGTCTTCACTCATGATGTTCCCTCTACCTTCTCTGTCGGGTGGATCCCCACTCATGTACCCACACAAAACTGTACTTTCTAAAAGACTGCCCCTTCCCCTAGGGGCCCAGGAGACAGTGGGCAATTGAGTCACTGAGTGGTCAGCAAAGAGGTAAGTTCACAGCAAGGGGGGCTGGAGGCATGTGGGGCTGATCCTGGGGCTCCCGGAGGAGTCTCGCTTCTCCAACTGTGCCTGCTGGGGGCAAGTCTCCCACTTTATTTTTAAGAAGGCAGACTTGGGACTTGGAGCTCCTTGAAATATTCTCCCCCACAATCCCTTCTCTCCCCCACCCACTTTAATTAAAACCATTGTTTTTCAAGTACATGTTAATTAAAAAGCAAACATGTTTTGCTAAGTAATTTGGAGGCTCTGGTTATGCAAACCAGAGTCATTCCAGTTAAAAAAAATCCCTCACCCAGCTTGCCCCAGTGTCTTGGGAGCTGAGGGCCTTTGTGGCCACAATGGGTGCACTTTCCTTTACAGTTTACCCGCCCTCAGCAAGCCCCACCCCACTAACTCTCCACAAACTCATGCTTTGGGCTCCAGGGCTTGCAGCTGGTGACAGAGTCTGTGCCCCATCCTGCAGGGTCTTTGTCTCAGGGCCATGACTCAGCTGGGGGATGGAAGGAGGGGGCCGGGGGTGTGACAACCCTTCAAGCCCTGGCAGAAAGGCTGGCAGGCAATGGATGGTCAGGGTCATGTCCCTGGGGTCTCCAGAGGAGCTGAAGTAACAGTTACCCAGAGCTGAAATGGTAGCATCCTGAGTTCAGGACCCTGGATTCTCAGAGGCAAACGCCAGCTCCCCAGTCTTTGACTGGTGATGCCCACGTCCTCACCCTGACTCCTGGTCCTTGCAGTCTTGGGATTTCAGAGGCTGTCCACACTCTGGGCAGGACCATTTTGGGAAGAGGGGGGCCTAAGGCACAGGGTTCAGTGGCTTCTAGCCACACCTGTTCACAGTCCCTGGGGGAGGGGGTGGGAAGATCTGACAGAGTCCTCTCCAAGCCATTGCCACCACCTTGCAACCTACCTGTGTGTCCTCGTCTGTGCCTGTACCTAGGTGTCTGTGTCTTTCTGTGTGTGTCACTGTTAGCCAGGATCCTGCCGCGGGGGTAGTGGTGGTGGTAGTGAGAAAGCAGTGACTCGAAGGAGAGTGTGTATGTGTGTGTGTGTGTGGGGGGGTGGTGGCAAAGGATTCAGCCATTGACCATGGAACTGTGGGCGCCCAGCATGCCCAGAGCTTCTGCATATGTACAGGGACATACCTTTACAGGACCTGGGAACTTGGGCTCAGCCTTGGGACCTGGCCAGCCCTCCTCCTCCTCTCAGACTCAGCCTTATTTTCCGCAAAATGGGACTAATGATCCAGGGAGAGCGTGGGCCAGGACATGTGCAATTTATCGCATGCACAGCATTTCCTTCTTGGAGACACATACTCTCACAAGCCACAACACACGGTGACACACAGCAACACATGCTGGCCGCCTGCTCCAAGGGCTCAGCCCTCACTCGGCGACATGCCAGTGACACACACACTCCCGCCTTTCCCACTCACACCCACATCCCGGAAGGAGTCGCTGCTCCCGCCGCGCTCCCCCGGCGCGCGGCGCTTCTGTGTTCTGTTCCTTTCACAGGCGGGGGAAACCGCAGTGGGGCGGGCCGGGATGAGCTCACACCGCCGCCCCACCAGGCCTCCCCGACCATAACTCGCTCCAGATGCCCAGCTACAGGCCGGCCCTCCTGTCTGAGGGGGAGGCACAGCTTCCTTGCGCCCCCTGCAGGGGAGCTCGGACAGGTTTCCTAGAGGTGGAGGGTTGGAAGCTCAGAGGTGAAGGGACTGCGAGTGGGGGCTGCCCAACCGGAGGAGCCTGGTTTCTCTTAAGCCCTGCCCACTGCTTGAGTTCCATCCCTGGTGGGGGCAGCCGTGCAGACTGCCCTGCCTGCCTCCCGTGGTTTCCAGGTGACATTCTACAACTGTTCCTTAGTCGACTCTGTTCCACGTGCTAAGTGACCATCTCCTGCTTGGGCCCAGTGCCTGCTCCTCACACAGGCCGCCCTTGCAAAACCTGGAGATGCATCCTGCATCCCCCCACCCCACCTCCCTAGGACAACCTGACTCTCCCCGGGGTGTTATGGCCCAAACCTCCCGCCTCAGTGGTCCTGGCAGGGCTCTGCCCACTCTTATGCATTTTGGAACAAACACCCCAGTTTCTACTGGGAAAGCAGCAGGGGCCAGCCACGGCCTGTTTTTAATAAGGAGCTGGTATTTCCCTGAAATCGCAGGCTGCCGCTGACCTCACGGGGATGACGGCTGGCGATGGGCCAGGGAGCAGAAGCCAGTTCCTGTGCTTGCCCCTGACACCCAGGTCTTGCAGAGAAGTGCGGCAGGGAGGGGGATTTCTGGCTTCTAGTCTCAGCTCAGCTACTGGATCATCTGAAAATCTGTCCATCTATCCATCTGCTGCATTGTGTACCCTGGGCTTGTGAACCAACTTCCCAGCTCCTTGGCCTTGCCTAGGGCCCTGGGTTCAAGTCCCACTCCATCCTTGCCTTACTGTTCCAGCCTGGTTCAAAGCCTTTAACTTCACACCTCTCATTTCCTCCTCTGTATGATGGTGCTCTTGTGGGGGTTAGAGAGGGGACCAGGGTTGGGAGAGCAGACTGGCTGAGAACAGGTTATTTCCAGAAAGCAAGAGAAAAGGGGTCTTGGGAGCTGAGGGGCCAGTTTAGGCCCTCAGCTTCTTGGGGCAGGGGCAGGGGCAGGGGCATGGGCAGGGTCTGGTAGGTACCGGAAGGGCTTGGGGGATTGTGTGTGTGTGTGTTTGGGGTGGTGGTGGGGGGCAGTTTAGGGCAACACAGATGGCGTCTGGCAGAATGACAGCACTCAATGAGGGGTCAGCACAGGGAGCTAAGAGCACCCAGAGGTGGGGAATGATTTCAACAGGAGGGAGTATGTGAGCTGAGGTGCAGTTTGAAGTAGAGTTAATCAGGCAGAGACGACCTGAGAGCCAAGAAGTGAACAAGTGAAGGGGGTATGTGTGGTAGGAACAGAATGGAGGAGAAGTGGAATGAGGCAATCTGTCCAAGGCATCTTAGGTAGTGAGTGGGGCCTCTCCTCCAGGGGTCAAGGGGCTCTGAGGCCATCAGAACTGGTCCAGAAGTCCAATTTGTAACCTCCCCTCTGTAACTGAGAGGTGAAGACTGTAAGAACCAGAGAGGGCATGCAGGGTGAGGAGAAAGGGCCAGAGACCAGGAGCCATGGGGAGCAGGGAGACAGAGAAAGGAGGGACAGCAGGCAGGCAGGCAGAGCTGGTAGCTGGAAGATTTTGTTCATCTGCCTGGTGCTTGCATTTATTTTTATTTATTTATTTTAAGGTTGGGGCCCCTCCTGAAAGTAACAAAACAATAACGATGACTAACACTCATTGAGTGCTTAGTGTGCACCAGGCACTGTTCTAAGCACTTAGAGGTATTAATACTTTCCATTTTCACTACAATTCTATTCATTCACTCAGCGCGTTTATCAACTGCCTATTATGTATCATGTTCTAGGTGTTGGGAATACAGCCATGAGCAAGGCAGACAAAAACCCAGGCCACATCAAGTTTACCCCAAGGAGAGGACCAAACCAAGACCAACGCCACTGCCATGGAGTCGATTCTGACTCATAATGATCCTATAGGACAGAGTAGAATGGCCCCATAGGGTTCCAAGGCTGTAAATCTTTATAGAAGTAGACTGCCTCATCTTTCTCCCACAGAGCAGCTGGTGAGTTTGAACTGCTGACCTTTTCATTAGGACCTGAATACCTTACCCACTGCACCACGGGAGCTCTATATGGAAGGGAAGCCATATTAATACATGAATGGAATATGTAGTATATCAGATTATGTAAAGAGCTACAGAAAAAATTCAAGAAGGATAAGGGGGATCAGGAGGATAGGCGAGTAGGGTTGGGGGGCACAGTTTTAGTGAGGGCATCCTGGAAAGACCTCAGTAAGGAGGGGACAGCTGAGTATAGATAAAATCTGGCTCGCTGCATGTTCTTGTACAGTATGTGAGCTAAGAGTGGTTTTTATAGATGAACATTTGCAATCAATTTCCTACTAGGAAACACTAACTTTGATGTTATTCCCTCAAAAAGAAAATTCTATTCTTTAGTTCATCTGTATTCCAAATTATTATTATTACAGTAAAACCTGCAAAAGCCAGAATGTGTATAAGGCAGAAACCTGTCAGAGAAGGAAAACAAAGATATTTTCCACTAAGATGAGTGATAGAAAGTCTGCACCCTGTCAAAGATGGAAATCTTGTGAGACCCAGAAAAACAAAGCATTCCTGGTGAGTTTTGGCTCTCACAGCTTTCACTGTATTATATTTTGGATTTTGTCAATAACATTTTTTATGGAAATTTTTCTCTCTTGTTGCCATTGAGTTGATTCTGACTCATGGTGACCCCATGTATATTAGATAGAACTGTGCTTCTTAGAGTTTTCAATGACTGTGACCTTTCAGAAGCAGATTGCCAGGCCTTTCTTCCAAGATGCCTCTGGGTGGACTTGAACCTTCAACCTTTCAGTTAGCAACTGACAACTGAGGGCATTAACTGTGTGCACCCCTCAGGACACTCCCTTGTTATATAAGTACTTATATAATATGGTTGATTTGCCTTTTGCGCCACAAAGCCTAAAATATGTACTGTTTGATCCTTTACAGAAAAAAAATTGTTGACTCTTATATAGACCAAAGAAGTTAGGAAATGTGCTGTGTGACTATCTGGGGGCAGAGGGACCAGCCAGTGCAAAGGCAAGGAGGCAGGAGCTAGCGAGACATGCAAAGGAGGCCAGTGTGGCTGGAGCTCTGTGAGCAAGGAAGAGAATGGCGAGAAAGGGCCGTGCAACCAGGCCAGGTAGGGACTTGTGTTGATTCTTAAGTATTAAAAAAAAAAAAAGAAAAATGTTTGTACTCCTGAGACTTTGTTTGTGGCCATTAAAAGATGTCAGACATCCTTTAAGCTTGGAACTGAACCCACCCTTGGGGATCAACTTTCAGCCAAACAATAAACAGGCCTATAAAGTGAACAATAACACTCTGTGAGGCATGTGCTCCTCAGAGCAATCAACCATAGGAGGCCCAAAACAAAGTTCAGAAGGCAGGCAGGGGCGGGAAAGAAGGACAGATGGAAATGTGGAGCCTAGGGAGGAAGTAGCAAGAGTGCTGTTACACTGAGGGGATTACAAGCAATGTCATGAAACAAAATTTACATAAATTGTTGAAAGGAAAACTAATTTGCTCTGTAAACTTTCACCCAAACTACAATGAAAAACAAAACTAAGCCCAAAATGTATGTGGCTGTCATGAATGGAAGAGTCCCTGGCTGGTGCAACAGTTAATGCTCTTGGCTGCTAACGGAAAGGTTGGCGGTTCAAGTCCACCCAGAGGTGCCTTGGAAGACCTAGCGATATATTTTTGAAAAATCAATCATTGAAAATCTTCTGGAGCACAGTTGTACTCTGACACACATGAGATTGTCATGAGTTGGGGCTGCCGTGAGTCAGGAACAACTCAATGGCAGTTTTTTTCTTTTTTGTCATGAAAGGAAAAAAAAAAATTTTCCATTATACTTTCTAATTTGCTATTGCTGCCGGGTAGAAGGGAGCTCTGGTAGCGTAGTGCTTAAGGCATTTGACTGCTAACCAGAAGGCTGGCAATTCAAATCCACCAGTCACTCCTCAGAAGGAAGATTGGGCAATCTACTTCCGTAGTGATACTGCCTCGGAAACCCAAGGAGGCGATTCAATGGCAGTGAGTTTGGTTTTTTGGTTTTGACTGGGTAGAAAGTTACTGGTTCATTTATTGTTTTTTTTTTCCTTCAGCCACCTTAGTTATTTTCTTATTAGTTTTAATCATTTTTCCAGTTGGTTTGTTTGGATTTGTTTTAGAAGGCAATCATATCTTCCGCAAATTATGCTTTTTATGTCTTCCTGCCTAATGTCATTCCATTTCTCCGTTTCTTTCCCTCCTCTTTGTCTCTATCTCCTTACCTCACCTCTTTCTTCCCTCTCTCTCCCTTTCTGCTGCTTCTCCTGTTACTTCCTCCTCCCTCTCACCTTCCTTTTTTCTTACTCTCCCCTTGCCCTTCATCTCCCACCCCTCCCTTCTTTGCATTCTCTCTCTCCTCTTCCTTCCTCTCCCCTCTTTCTCATGCCCTCTCCTCCTCTCCTTCCTTCCTTTTCCCCACCTCCCCTCGTAAATTGAGAGTTTACGCTTTCAGAGAACCTGGATGAAAGATGTTTCCAACATGCGCCTTTGCTAGTCCCCCAGTTGGGCCGGGCTGTGGGTGTGGGGACTGGGAGGGTGGTAGAGAACTCTAGGAGGAGAAGTGGGATGGATGCCTGTGTCACTCAGGAGATGCTCTGTTTCGAGGAAGAGAGCACTGATCTCAAGTGTTAGTCCCTAGTACAGGAGACAGGTGGATGGTCCCTGGACAGTCCAGGGGTCAGGTGGCTTTAGTGTGTGTATGCAGGGCCTTTATTTTGCTCCTTCTCTGTGCTCTGCCACCCTCAGGATTGGGATTGGTGATGACAAAGGTTGGCTTCTTTCCCTGGTCTGTCCCACTCCAGGGAACCCATCTGCTTCCCTTCACTCTCAGGGGGATGTTGAGGTGGGAGCTGTTGCTGCGAGAAGCTTCTTGAGAAGAATAAGGAATCCTCTTCTTTTGAGGCCCTGTAAACCTTTCCTCACATTTCACTGGCTGACACGAGGTTACTGGATATCCCTGACCCAAAAGTTATGGCCAGGAGCTGGTCATGGGGAAGAGCTCTACAGCTGGGCAAAGAAGTGGCTTCTATAGATGCCCAGGGCCACTCAGGCACCTATGAGCACCTAAAGGAGATAAGCAGTTACAGAGAGGAGGGATGTGGCAATGGCCACCTTAACACATCCGTCAGTCATTGGGTGCCTGTGTGTGTTGTGATGGTGTTGGGGACCATCTAGTTGCTTCTACTCATAACAACCCCATTACAACAGAATGGAACACTGCCTGGTCCCATGCCATCCTCGCAATTGTTGCTATGTCTGAGCCCATTGTTACAGCCCCTGTGTCCATCCATCCCATGGAGGCTCTTCCTTTTCTGCTGACCTTAGGCTTTACCAAGCATGATGTCTTTCTCCAAGGACTGGTCCCAATGGATAATGTTCAAAGTATGTGAGGCATTTAATAAGTAAATAAAACTAAAATAAAACCTGTGAGACAATAATTAAAAAAAAAAAAAATATATAATATATATATGTGAGACAACGTCTCACCATCCTCACTTCTAAGGAGTAGTCTGGCTGTACTTCTTCAAAGACAGATGTGTTCATTCTTCTGGCCACCATGAGTGACCCTGCTGGTATTTGAAATGCTGGGAACGTAGCTTCCAGCATCTCAGCAATGTGCAAGCCACCACCTTGCGACAAACTGACAGATGAGTGGTGGACCACAAGCCTAGTGGCTTAAAACAACACACAATTATTCTCTCTTTTTTTTTTTTCTTTTTTGCATTTTTTTTTTATTAGGATTTGGGTGAAGATTTACAGAGTAAATTCACTTTTCATACAGCAGTTCACGTATACTTTGTCTCAT
>NW_006921898.1:2055237-2089450 GCF_000298275.1 Orycteropus afer afer | reverse complement strand
GCCATCTTGCCTCACCTCCCACAATTATTCTCTTTCAGTTCTGTAGCCCAAGAGCATGAGATCCATCTTACAGGGCTAAAGTCAAGGTGTCAGCAGGGCTGATCCCTTTTGGAAACTCTAGCAGAGAATCTGTTTCCTTGTTTTTTTCTAGCTTCTAGAGGTCACTTGGGAGCTCTGGTAGCATAGTGCCTAAGGCACTTGACTGCTAATCACAAGGCTGGCCGTTTGAACCTACCAGCCACTCCTCAGAAAGAAGGTTGGGAAATCTACTTCTGTAGTGATACTGCCTCGGAAACCCAAGGAGGGGTTGCTGTGAGTCGGGTCTGACTTGAGGGCACATAACAACAACAACAACAGAGGTCACTTGCATTCCTTGACTTGTGGCCTCCCCCTCCACCTTCAAAGCCAGCAATGCTGCATCTCTCTGACCTTTCTTCTGTAGTCACAGCTCCCTCTGATTACAGCTGGGAAGGTTCTTTGCTTTTATAGACTCAAATGATTAAATTGTGTCCACCTGTATAATCAACGATGCTCTCCTCATCTCAAGGTTTGTAATCTTAGTAACATCTGCAAAGTCTCTTTTTCCATATTAGGTAACATATTCACAGGTTTTAGGGGATAGAGCACTGACATCTTTGGAGAATCATAATACTACCTATCACACCATGTCATCTTGTCTTAGGACATTTGGATCATTTCCAGTTTTTCCTTCTTGCAAACTGCAAGGCAGTGAATTCAGGTGTCTCTGTCTTTGCAGACCCCCAAGAGAAATTTGTAGTCCTCCATGAGGACTTGCAAGATTGAAAGGCTTACTTTTTTTTTTTTTTTAAATTGTGATTTGGGTAGATGTTTACAGAGCAGATTGGTTCTCCATTCAACAATTCACACACACTTTGTTTTGCGACATTGATTGCAATCCCCACAATGTAACAGCACTCTTCCCACTTCCTCCTGTGGCTACCTTTTTCCGTTCTTTCTTATCCCTTCCTGACTTCTGAGCTTTATCTGTGGGGAAATGCTGCCCTTTTGATATTGTATAGTTGGTTATTTTAATGAGTGATGTTATTGTTCACCTTATAGGCCTACCTATCGTCTGGCTGAAAGGTGAGCCACGAGTGTGAATTCAGTCCCAGGCTATGGTCTCAGGGGTTCCACCAGTCTCAGACCAGTAAGGAAAGGCTTAACATTTTGATTGATGTTGGTAAATTGTCCTCCAGAAAATCTTCATTGCTCTTCTACTAGCTTTAGGACTTGAATACCTTTGTCATTTATTTCCAACCTTTCCTTGATCCTCACAATGGGTATAAATTCTCCTCTAAGCACCTGCAGCCTGAAGGTTTTTTCTAGAATACTCATGCTGCCATTTAATTCTGATAGTTCAGAATCAGGGCAGGTTACTGACTCTCTGGTCTTCACTGGTAACAGATGCGTGAACCTGTCATTGGTGAGTTATGGACTCAGATCATCCCTAGGATATTCCCTTAGAAGGCCCAGAAATCCATCTCCAACCAAGGCCCCAAGAGATCCCTCCCATTTGGCCAGAGAGAGAAGAGTTGCAAACTCGAAGAACCACAGGGGTTTACCAGTAATCAAAATGACTGGAGTCAATAGGCAAAGCAAGACATGCAAGATAGTGACACATGGCAATAGCTGCTTGGTTTGCGGGGCGAGCTGGGGAGGGGCCCCAAACTGTTCTTAGCTCTAGCTCATAGTCAGAGTGTCTATTTTTGCAAACTAAGGTAAAAATCCAGTTTTTCATGTAAAATTTCCTTCTCTTCTATTATTGACAGCTAGTCCAACATGGTCACCTTCATCTTGTGGCCGAATAAGACTCTGTTTAAAGCCGGATTTGACCTATAGAATGCCCACCTGCTGGTCCTGACTAAATTTGGCTCCTTGCAGGGACTCTCCTCCCCATCCCCACTCTGCACACCTTCACTGAATGTAACATGTACCACTCTGAAGGATTCTGGCTGTACCACAGGGCAGCAGGCATCATGCCAGAGCCATTAGATATGATCTCCTTTGATTTCTCCAAGGAGAAAGAGGAAGAAGAAAGGAGAAGCTTCCTGAAGACATTTCAGGCTGAGGAATGGAGGCACTGGGAGACCAGGATGTGAAGATCACAAGGCCAACTTCAGGAGAAGGGACAGGGGCAGGGGTGAGGCCAGGGTATTCCTCTTAAATTTTGCAATGATGGCTGGTCCAGTTGGTACAGCAGGTGGCTCAGGTGCAAACAGGCCCCAGCAGATGGAGAAACTCATTTGCTCCTCACACAGAGCCATCTGGACATCTGGAATCACTGTAGAGGAAAAGGTAGTGAACACTGTGAACAGCAGGCCTAGGGCTGAGCTGCCAAGGCCCACCAGTGGGAGGATCACCTACCCCTTGTTGACTGCAGGAACTGGGCTTCCCCAGGCTCCCTTCAGGACTCCTATTCAGTCTCTTTGTCCCCCCTCACCCACGAAGTGGCCTCGCCTGTTGATTCTGTCTCCTGAGGGTCTCCTTCTCTCACCAACCTGTTGCTATTGAGTCAATTCTGATCCATAGCAAACCCATAGGACAGAGTAGAACTGCCCCACAGGGTTTCCAAGGCTGTCACAGTGCCTAAGGAATTTGACTGCTAACCAGAAGGCTGGTGGTTCAAACCCACCAGTCACTCCACAGAAGGAAGATGGGGCAATCTGCTTCTGTAAAGATTTACTGCCTTGGAAACTCAATTGGGGTCACTATGAGTCGGAACTGACTTGATGGCAGTGGGTTTGGTTTTTTCAGTTTGGAATCTTTACAGAACCACACTGGCAATCACATCTTTCTCCCATGGAATGGCTGATGGGTTCAAACCACTAGCAGCTGAGCACTTAACCACTGTACCACCAGCTCCTTCCTCCTCTCACTAGATCATTTCAAAACAACCTAATGGACTTCCTGACTCCAGTCCTCAACCTTTCTGCTCATTTTCCACAGAGCACCTAGCACCATCTTCCTTTAAACAATTAAAAGGCAATACAAGCACACAAGGAGCTAATTACAGCTGATGATAGCTGTTTGTTTCTTTCATGGCAATTTATCTATTTAGATTTTCTCTCTCTTCTGGACCTTCTGGCGTCAGGTTTGGTAAAATAACGTCTAAGGAAACTATCCATTTATCCAGATTTTCAACAATCAGCTCATGCATTTATTTATTACTTCTACTGTTTCTCTATTTTTATATTTATTAATCTCCACTTTTAGCTTTATTAATCTTTTCCATGTCCCTCCCTTGGGTTTATTTCATTGTCCCTCCCCCCAACTTCTTGACTTGGATACTTAATTCACTTAGTTGTATTCTTTATAGTCTAAGAAATTATTTAAGGTTATAATTCTTTTTTCCTTTCTGAGCATTACTTTGTCGCTAATAGATCCTGATGTATATTATTTTCATTTTTTTCAGATATTACAAAATTTGGTTTTGATTTTCTCTTGAGAATTATTTAAGAAAGAATTTTAAAAAAATTTTTCAGGTAATAAGTTCTTTTTGTTCTCTGATTTTGTTACTCATTTCTACCTTTATGACGTAGTCAGAGATTAGTTTCTGTGCTATTTCTACTCTGTGGAATCTAAGAAGGTTTTCTTTGTGAACTAATATTTCTCTGAAGGTTCCATGAGTGTTTGAGAATAAGTGTCATCATTTTAGACCCAGAAGTTAAATATAATAATTGTTGTTGTTGTTGTTGTTATGTGCTGTCGAGTCTATGCTATATACATGTTATGTTATATATCTATATCTATATGGTTGTTGTTATTGTGGGCTGTTGAGTCAATTCCAACTCATAGTGACCCTATTGGACGGAGTAGAACTGCCCCATAGGATTTCCTAGGTCGTAATCTTTACTGGTGCAGATCACTGGGTCTTTCGTACTGAGGAGCTGCAGGTAGGTTTGAACTGCCGAACTTTTGATTAGCAGCCAATGCTTAACTATTGTGTCACCAGGGCTCTCTCCTCTCTCTGTCTATGTATATGTTAGCCTTTTTTTTTTTTTTTTTTGGTGAAAATATATACACAGCAAAATATACACCCATCGAACAATTTCTATGTGTACAATTCAATGACATTGGTCACATTCTTCACATTGTACATCATTCTTGCTGCCTGTACCCAAATTATATAAACCCCAGTAACTTAGACTTAAGTGCCCCTGAACTTCTCATCTATGCTCTAGAGTTACTGTTGTCGTCAATTTGCTCTCATGTAGATAATTCTTTAAAATAGTGCAATGCTTAAGGTGAATTTTTTTTTTTTTTTTTTTTACTAATTGAGCTAAATTGTTGTTTGGTTTAAGGATGACTTTAGGGAATAATTTCTATTCAAATTTTAAGGATTTTCTCAGGACAATAGATTCAGGGATTCATCCAGACTCAATGGATCCAGTAAGTCTGGATTCCACAGCAATTTGAAATTCTCTCATTCTCTCTCTTTTAAAAATCAGGATCCATCTTTTGAGTCCTTGGTCAAAATGTTCAGTAATGGTAGCTGGCCACCATCCTTTTCTTCTGGTCTTATGCCAAAGAAGCAGTACTTTATAAGTATAAGCAGAGTCAGTTATATTTGTAATCCAGTTCTTCCTTCAATTCCTCGGTCTCCTGCTGCTACTGCTCAGGTAAACAGAAACCAACTATGTATTTTAGATGGCTACTTGCAAGCTTTAAAGACCTCAGGCACTATCCACCAAACTAGGAGGGAGAACAGAAACTCTAAAACTAGTATTAGGCCATTGACTGGATTGTCCCCAGAAGCCATGACCCTAAACCTTTGAACCAAGTAAACTAATCCTGTGACATGTTTGTTGTAACTGTCGTATCAACAGCTGCATCACCCTTTTTTGTTTTTTTGTTGCTATAATTACAATTGGGAGCTCTGGTAGCATAGTGCCTAAGGCATTTGACTGCCAACCAGAAGACTGGTGGATAATTATAATTATATTTAACACAACATTTTGCCCTTTTTTTCCTGGTATACTGTTTAGTGATATCAGTTACATTAATTAAGTTATGTAACCATTGCCCTTAATTGATGTCAATTTTTCCATCACCATAAACAAAAACTCACTACCCTTTATAGCTTTTTTTTTTAATTGATTCAAGATCCAGTTAAGCTTCCTGCACTGAATCTGATTTTCGTTATCTCCTTAGTCTCCTTTAAAATTGCTGCCCCCTAGACATTATTTTTAAGTTTTCATGACTGATATCTTCAAAGAGCTCAAACTAGCTGTCATCTGGATGTTTCTGTTTGTTTGCTGGAGATTAGGTTCAGTTAAAAACATTTTTGGCAAGAATTTTATATATGTAAAGTTGGTGATGTTGAGTTTGATCACTTGGTTAAGGTGGTGATTGTAAGTGAAAATTTCCTTGTAATTAGTAAGCAATTTGTAGGGAGTTATTTTGAGACTCTCTGAATATCCTAATTTACAATAAACTTTCACGCAGTGGTTTTAGCAACTTTTTACTTATTTTTTATTCACTGGATCTGCTATAGTACTGAGAAAAGTGAGCTAATGTATTCAATTACTAATGTGTTTCTATTTCCGTAGTTTTTGTTTTAGCTAGGTTATTAGAACATAGATATCCATATATATTTATCTTCATTGTGATTTGCAACCTTTATATTTATAAAGTGCTTTTTTTTTGTCTATTTAAAAGCTTTTTGCTAGAGCAGAAATCAATGACATTGGAGACAGGAAATTAATAGAGAAAATCAATGAAACCAAAGCTGGCTCTTTGCAAAGATCAATAAAATGAATAAATCTCCAGCTAGGCTGATGAAAAAAAAAAAAAAAAGGGAGCAGTTACAAAGTACTAATATTGGAAATTAAAGATGGGCTATCATAAGTGATACCCTAGAGCCCTAGACATTAAAGGGTTGTTGTTATTGTTTGTTGTTATGTGCCGTGGAGTTGGACCCAACTCATAGCAACCTCTCCTTGGGTTTCCAAGGCGATATCACTACGGAAGTAGATTGCCCAACCTTCCTTCCTAGGGGTAAAAAAAAAAAAAAAATCATACCGTGAAAAACCCTCTGCCCACATATTTGATACTTTAGATGAAATGGACCAATTCCTTGAAAGACACAATATATCAAAACTCCTACAAGGAGAAATAGATCATCTGAAGAGGCCTATATCTATCAAAGAAATTGGACCAACAATTAATAACCTTCCAAAATAGTAATCACAGAGTTTCACTGGTGAATCTTCCCAAAGATTTAAAGAAGAATTAATATCAATCGTTCTCAAAGTCTTCCAAAAAACAGGAGAGGAGAGAAGACTATATTTTTAAAGTATTTCTTCTGTTGTCTTTATGATTTTTTTTTAAATTAAAGAGCAGTTTATTAAAAAAGAAACAAAATAGTCTAAGTAGCAGTGTGTACATTGTACACATTTAAATGACTCACAAGGATGAAGTTTTTCTTCATATATAAAGATCACACCACCTTGTTTTTTACCAAAAGATGTTCAAGGAGAATTCTGACTGGAAACCGCACACAAAATTGCCATTTTAACTAGACTGCCTTTCAAACACTCAATGATGCCACTGGTAATAAAGCTTTGGAATGGGAGCTCATTCTATTATTCCGTGGCAAACAGGATTAAAAAAAACAAGAGAAGCTGAGAATGTATTCTAAATAGAGTAGCACTTGTGGTTGTCTACACCAGCACTCCTCACTCCTTTGCTGCCATTTTTAGAAGCACTCCTTGTTGATCCTGAAGAGTCTCCACCCATCTTTGCTGGACAGATCATCAGCACCTCTTCTTTTGCAGAGGTTGACAGATGGTTCATTGCATCCTGGCACCAAGAAATGCATGCTGCTGCAGTCACATTTCATAGCAACCTGGCTTAGATTCTTCAGAATTTTTCTGATCCTATGCCAAAGCCTCTATAATCACTCATTATGAAGAAGTCCTAAAGATATAATAGCTTGCCACTCCATGGGTCGTATGTAAAATAGTACATGGCATAACCAGCAATGCCGTGTCCTTCGGGAGCCCAGTGCTTCTTGGGCATTTCCCTAAGCAGACAGTGGTAGAAGGGGTGCTCTCTGAAACCATCTTCTAGCAGATCTTTCTCAGTTAATATGACTTGCTCTTCCATGTCTTTACACTGAGTCAATTCCTTGCTTAACCACAGGATATCACTATAGCTGGTGGCAATGGCTGGGTGGATCATGAATTTCGCCATTTCATTCAACCTTTGCTTTTCTTGCCTTTGCAGACCAAGCCCCTGTACTTGAACAGCAGGAAGAAATGGTTCCTCATTTGTCTCCCAGGAGCATCCTCTTATCACTCAGGCTGGTACCATGACTCTGCGAACTTCAGCAAGCAACATAAAAGTCTTAGCAGAGCTGCAACTGGAACTGCATATTCTAGAATTTATTATTTTTAAAGTATTTCTTCTGTAGGTATGGTTATTTTTATCACTTTTTATTTATGTATTGTGCTTTCTCTCTTTTTCTTGAGTATGTTAACTAATGATTTATCTTTTTAAAAAGAAATACCAAAAACCAAAACCCAAACCCACTGCCATGGAGTTGATTTTGACTCATAGCTACCCCCATTGGGTTTCTGAGGCTATAAATCTTCATGGAAATAGATTTCCCCATCTTCCTTCCTTGGTATGTTTCAACCACCAATCTTTTGGTTAGCAGTCAAACCGCCTTAGGCACTGCACCACCAGAGGTCCTAAAGAAAAAATAGCATATGATGTATTAATAGATACGGGAAATTCTTTTGACAACATTCAATAAGCAGTCATGATTTAAAACTCTTGGCAAACTAGGAGTGGAAGTGAACTTTCTCAATTTGATAAAGGACATCTACAAAAATCTGACAGCTAATATCATACTTAACGGTGAGAAGCTAGATGCTTTCCTCCTAAGATTGGGACCAAGACAAGGATGTCTCCTCTTACCACTCTTATTCAACATCACACTGGAAGTCCTAGCTAATGCCTCTATACAAGAAAAGGAAATAAAAGTTATATAGATTGGGAAGGAAGAAATGCAACTGTTAATTGTTTTCAGATGATATGACAGTTTATGTAGGAAATCCACAGAATCAGCAAAATATTCCTGGAACTAATAAGTGATTATAACAAGGTTCTGGACGGCAATAGGATAAAAAGTTGATTTACAAAAGGCAATTGCTTTCCTATAAACCAGCAACAAGCAGTTAGAATTTGAAATAAAAAACACAACATTATTTACACTAGCACAGAAAAACTAATCAAAATTACAATAATCTCACACTGAAATACTTAGATATAGATCTAACAAAATAAGTAGAAGATCATGTGAGAAAAACTACAAAATTCTGACCAAAGTAATCAAAGAAGATATAAATAAATAGAGAGATAGTCCATGTTCATGGATAGTTACTCAATGCTGCTGTAATAAAAAATACCATAAATGGATGGCTTTAAAGAACAGAAATTAATTTTCTCACAGTCTGGAGGCTAGAAGTTCAAGTAAGGGTTTTGACCATGTTGATTTCTTCTGTGGGCCTCTCTCCTAGTTTCTGATGTCTGCCTGAAATCCCTGGCATTTCTTCACATTGCTCTGTCTTCTCCTTTTGTGCATCTATGCCTCTTCTGCTCCTTTTTAGAAGATACCACTCAGAAGTGATTAGGTTTAGAATGCACCCTAGGCTGGTATGAACTCATTAACTTAACAAAAGAAAATCTCTATTTCCAAATAGTTCATATTTACAGGTACAGGGGTTAGGACTTACACATTTTCTATTGGGGAATACAATTCAATCCATAACAGGAAGACTTAATATTGTTAAGATGTCAATTCTTCCCAACATGATTTATAGAGGGAATGGAATCTCAATCAAAATGCCAGTAAGTTATTCTGTGGATATGAACAAAATGATTCTAAAGTTCGTATGGAAAGACAAAAGACCGAGAATAGCTAACACAATGCTGAAGAAGAACAGGGTTGGAGGACTGACACTACCTGGCTTCAAGTTTTACTATAAAGGTACAGTGATCAAGATAGTGTGGTGAAAGAACATACTAATAGATCAGTGGAACAAAATAGAGATCCCAGAAATAGACCCACACAAATATAGTCAATGATTGTTGACAAATGAGCAAAGACGATTCAATGGAGAAACGATAGTCTTTTCAACAAATGGTGCTATAACACCACATGCAAAAAAAAAAAAAAGAATCTAGACATAAAATTTATATTTTTCACAAAAATCAACTCAAAATAGATCATAGACCTAAAAATAAGGTGCAAAGCTATACAACTTCTAGAAGAAAACATAGGAGAAAATCTAGGTGACCCTGGATTTGGAATGACTTTTCAGATGGAACTTCATTAAAATTAAAAACTTCTGTCTTGGGAAGACACTGTTAAGAGAATGAAAAGATAATCCACATATTGGAAGAAAATATTTGTGAAACACATATCTGATAAAGGTCTTGTGTTTAAGACAGAAACAACTTTTCAAACTCACCAATAAGAAAATAATCCAATTAAAAATGAACAAAAGATCTGAATAGAATCCTCATCAAAGAAGATATGCTGTTGTTGTTAGGTGCTGTCATGTTGGCTCCGACTCATAGTGACCCTATGTACAACAGAATGAAACACTGCCTAGTCGTGTGCCATCCTCACAATCCCTGCTATATCTGAGCCCATCATTGCAGCCATTGTGTCAATCCATCTCATTGAGGCCCTTCCCCTTTTTTGCTGACCCTCCACTTTACCAAGCATGATATCCTTCTCCAGGAAATAGTCCCTTTTGACACCATGAAAAAATGTAGGTGAGATAAAGTCTAGCCATTCTTGCTTCCAAGGAACTTTCTGGCTGTACTTCTTCCAGGACAGATTTATTCATTCGGTACTTTCAGTATTCTTCCCTACCACCACAACTCAAAAGCATCAACTCTTCTTTGGTCTTTCTTATTCATTGTCCAGCTTTCATACGTATATGAGGTGATTGAAAACACCATGGCTTGTGTCAGGCGCACCTTAGTCTTCAAAGTGCTATCTTCGCTATTTAATACTTCAAAGAGGTTTTTTTTTTTTTTTTTTTTGCTGCAGATTTGCCCTATGGAATGCGTTTGATTTCTTGACTGTTGCTTCCAAAGGTGTTGATTGTGGATCCAAGTAAAATTAAATCCCTGACAATTTTAATCTTTTCTCCATTTATTGTTATGCTGCTTATTGGTCTAGTTGTGAGGATTTCCGTTTTCTTTATGTTGACGTGTAATTCATCCTGAAGATGGCAGTCTTTGATCTTCATCAGTAAGTGCTTCAAGTCATCTTCACTTTCAGCAAGCGAGGTTGTGTCATCTGCATATCACAGGTTGTTAATGAGTCTTCCTCCAATCCTGATGCTGCATTCTTCGCATTGTCCAGTTTCTCAGATTATTTGCTCAACATACAAATTGAATAAATATGATAAAAGAATACAACCCTGACTTTAAACCAACTGACATCTTGTTCTGTATGAATGACTGCCTCTTGGTCTATGTACAGGTTCCTCATGAGCATAAGTAACTGTTCTGGAATTCCCATACTTTTCAGTTTTATCCATAATTTGTTATGATCCACACAGTCACATGCCTTTGCATAGTCAATAAAACACAGGTAAACATCTTTCTGGTATTCTTTGCTTTCAGCCAAGATCCATCTGATATCAGCCATGACATCTCTTGTTCCATGCCCTCTTTGGAATCCAGGTTGGACCTCTGGCTGCTCCCTGTCAATAAACTGCTGTAACTGTTTTTGAATTCTTTTCAATAAAATTTTACTTGCATGTGATATTGATATGGTTTGATAATTTCCACATTCTGTTGGATCACATTTCTTTGGAATGGGCACAGATACGGATCTCTTCTAGTTGGTCAGCCAGGTAGCTGTCTTCCAAATTTCTTGGCATAAATGGTGAGTGCTTCCAGCACTGCAGTCATTTGTTGCAACATTTCAATGGATAGTCCATCAATTCCTGGAGCCTTGTTTTTTTTTTTTGCCAACTTCTTCAGTGCAGCTTGGACTTCTTCCTTCAATATCGTCTGTTCTTGATCATATGCTACCTCTGGTGCCATAGTGCCTAAGGCATGTGACTGCTAAGCAGGAAGCTGGTGGTTCAAACCCATCAGCCACTCCTCAGAAGGAAGACTGGGCAATCTACTTTGGTAGAGATACCGCTTAGGAAACCCAAGGAGGGGTCGCTATGAGTTAGAATCAACTCCACAGCAGTGAGTTTTTTGGTGTTTTGGAAATGCTTGAATGTCACCCTATTCTTTTTGGTACAATGATTCTGTGTATTCCTTCCATCTTCTTTTGATGCTTCCTGCATCATTCAATATTTTGCCCATAGAATCATTAAATATCGTAACTTGAGGCTTCAATTTTTTTCTTCAGTTCTTTCAGCTGGAGAAATGCCAAGCATGTTCTTCCTTTTTGATTTTCTAACTCCAACTCTTGCCACATTTCATTATAATACTTTACTTTGTCTTTTTGAGTTGCCCTTTGAAATCTTCTGTTCATCTATTTTATTTCATTATTTCTTCCATTTGCTTTAGCTACTCTCCTGAGCAAGTTTCAGAGATTCTTCTGACATACATTTTGGTCTTTTCTTCCTTTCCTGTCTTTTTAATGACCTTTTGCTTTCTTCATGTATGATGTCCTTGATGTCATCTCACAACTTGTTTGCTCTTGGTCATTGGTGTTCAATGCATCAAATTTACTTTTCAGATGAATTTAGAAATTCAGATGGGATATAATCAAGGTCGTATTTTGGCTCTTGTGGACTTTAGTTTTCTTCAGCTCCAATTTCAACTTGCATATGATCAGGTGACTGTCTATTCCACAGTAATCATCTGGCCTTGTTCTGACTGATGTTATTGATCTTCTCCATCACCTCTTTCCACAGATGTAGTCAATTTGATTTCTGTGTATTCCATCTGGTGAGGTCCATGTGTATGGTCACCATTTATGTTGTTGAAAAAAAGTATTTGCAATGAATAAATTGTTGGTCTTGCAAAATTCTATCATGTGGGAAGAAGGGACGAATCTAAGAAGTTTTAAAAAGAGAAACTATTAGGATTTGATGGTTGATTAGTTTAAAACAAAAACAAAAAAAAAAAGAAAAAAAATTCTATCATGTGATCTCTGGCATTGTTTCTTTCACCAAGGCCATATTTTCCAGCTACCTATGTTTCTTTTTTGTTTCCAATTTTTGCATTCCAATCACCAGTAATTATCAACACATCTTGATTGCACATTTGATCAATTTCGGACTGCAGAAGTTGGTACAAATCTCCAATTTCTTCATCTTTGTATTTAGTCATTGGTGTGTAAGTTTGAATAATAGTAGGAGTAACTGCTTTTCCTTGTAGGCATTATGACTATTATCATATCACTGACAGCACTGTACTTCAGAATAGATCTTGAAATGTTATTTTGACCACGAATACAGTGCCATTCCTCTTCAATTTATCATTCTTGGTGTTTTGGTTCTCTGTGCTGCTCTGACAGAAAATGCCGCAAATGTGTGGCTTTAACAAACAGGGATTTGTTCTCTTACAGTTTAGAAGGCCAGAAGTCTGAGTTCAAAGGGGCCCTTCCTTGACCTTGGGCTTCAGCTCTGCCTCTTGCTCCCGGCCACTGGAGCTGGAAGTCTCTCTTAACTCAGGCAGCTGCTGGCTGCTGAAGCTGACAAACCCAAGGGTGACAAGTAAAATGGCACAGTCCCAAGATTATTAAGCAACAGGGCAGGCCACTAGTTCAAGTCCAGAGATAATCCCAAGATTGGCAGAAAACAGGGCAAGGTGCCGGCTAAATGCCAGGGTCCAAGCAGGCCAAAAAGCTCAGAGACATTTCTCAAGGCTTCTTCTTATATACTGGAAGCAGACCACATCTGTAAGGCAGCTACTCAGCTGCTCCAGTAGATTCCACATGGAGCTGATCTTCATGGGGAATAACTGCATCTAGCTGCCCAGCCACTAAAAACCAGGCCCAGGCAAGCTGACGCATAACCTTAACTACCACATTAAATACATTCTTTAGAATTTTCTACGTGGAGATTGTTATCTGTGAATAGAGACAGTCTTATTACTTCCTTCCCATCCTATATCTTTTATTGCTTTTTCTTGATTTATTGCATTGACTAGCACCTTTAGTACAATGCTAAATAGTAGTGAACATTCTTGACTTGATCTTAGTAAAGAAATATTCAGGTTTTCACTATTAAATATGTTGTTAGTTGTAGGTATTATGTAGATGTCCATTGTTTGGGTGAGAAAGTTATTTATATTAGTGGGATCATATAATATTTGCACTTTTGTGTATGACATTTCACTTAGCATAATGTTTTCAACATTCATCTAAACTTAATTTCTCTTTATGAATGAATAATATTCCACATACCACATTTTGTTTATCCATTTATCTGTTGATGAAAGCTTAGGGTATGTCTACCTTTTGGATACTGTGAATAATTCTGTTATGAACATTGGTGTACAAGGATTTGTTTGAGTCCTTGTGGTAGTTAAGGTTATGTCAATTTGGTTGGGCCAGGTTTTGAGCAGCTGGACAGCTGAGTGTGGTTATTTCCCATGATGTGATCTGTAATCAACTCCGTGGTGGAATCTACTGGAGCAGCTGAGTAGCTGTCTTGGGGATGTGGTCTGCTTCCAGTACATAAGGAGAAGTTTGAGAAGGGTTTCATCAGCTTTTTGGCATGCAGGCATGGGAGCTCTGATAGCACAGTGACTAAGGCATTTGACTGCTAACCAGAAGGCTGGCAGTTCATATCCACCAGCCACTCCTTGGAAGGAAGATGGGGCAATCTTCTTCCGTAGTGATACTGCCTCGGAAATCCAAGGAAGAGTCGCTATGAGTTGGATCCGACTCGACAGCACATAACAACAACACAACAACATGGATCCTGCATGTAGCTGAGTCTTCATTTGGCGCCTGCCATGTTTCCTGCTGATCTTGGAACTATCTCTGGACTTGAACTAGTGACCTGCCATGTTGTTTGGTCATCTTGGGACTGTGCCATTTTATTTGTCCACCTTAGGTTTTTCAGCCTCAGCAGGCAGCAGCTGCCTGAGTTAAGAGAAGCCTCCAGCTTCAGTAGGCCAGGAGCAAGAGGCAGAGCTGAAGCCCATGGTCAAAGGGCTTTCACCCAGTCCCTGAAGCTGGCACCTTGGACTTGGACTTGGACTTCTAATCTCCTAACTGTAAAAGAATAAATCCCTGTTTGTTAAAGCCATCCCTTTTGTGGTATATTCCTGTTAGAACAGCACAAGGCAACCAAAACAGTCCCTGCTTTTAATTCTTTTGGGTGTATACCTACGAGTGGATTTGCTGGGTCCTCTAGTAATTCTATTTTTAAGTAACTGCATCATTTTACATTCCTTCCTGAAATGGGTGAGGGTTCCAATGTTTCCACAGTTTGACAACACTTGTTATTTTTCATTTTTCTGATAATACCCATCCTTATGTGTGTGAAAGGAGATCTGGTGGCACAGTGGTTAAAGCATTTGGCGCTAAGCAAAAGGTCAGCAGTTTGAACTCATCAGCCACTCCATGGGAGAAAGATGAGGCAGTCTGCTTCTGTAAATATTTATAGCCTTGGAAACCATGTGGGGCAGTTCTCCCCTGTCCTACGGGATCACTATGAATCAGAATGGACTCAATGGCCATGGGTTTGGTTTTTCTTTTTTGGTTGGATGGATGTGAAGTAGTATCTCGTGGTTTTGGTTTGTGTTTCCCTAATGATTAATGATATTGAACATCTTCTCATATGCTTATGGGTCATTTGAATATCTTCTTTGGAGAATTATTTATTCAAGTCCTTTGCCCATTTAAAAAATTGGGTTGTCTTTTTGTTGTTGAGTTGTAGCTCTTTGTATATTCAGGATATTAAATACTCAACAGATATATGGTTACCTAATGTTTTTTCCACTTCATAGGCTGTCTCTTCAATTTCTTGATAATGTCCTTTTGTTGCACAAAAGTTTTCAATTTTCATAAAGTCCAGTTTTATCTATTTTTTTCTTTTGTTGTTCATGCTTTTGGGGTCACAGCTAAGAATCCATTGTTAAAAACAAAGACTTGATGCTTTCTATCTTTTCTTCTAAGAGTTTTATAATTTTAGTTCTTAGACTTAGGTCTTTGTTGCATTTTGAATTAATTTTTGTATATGATGTGAGATATGAGTCCTGCTTCATTCTTTTTTGCATGTGGAGGTCCAGTTGTCCCACCACCATTTGTTAGAGAGACTAGTCTTTCCTCATTAAATGAACTTGGCACCTTTGTTGAAAATCAATTGGCCATGGATGCATAGGTTTATTTATGAACTCTCAATTCTCTTCCATTGGCCTATATGCCTACATTGTGTTGATTACTCTTGCTTTGTAGTACATTTTGAAATTGGGAAATGTGAGTCCTCTTACTTTGTTCTTCTATTATCTGCTTTTCCCTTCTGTATCTTGGTCAAACTTTGTTATTTCCTTGCATGTCTCATAATGTTGAAAAGTAGACTTTTTAGATAATATAACAACTCTAGATATGGATTCTTATTCCCCCTTCCCACGGGGCTTGTATTGCTGTTGTTTGTTTATTCATTTGTTTATTTGCTTAATGGTTTAGGTGAGATAATTCTGTGAAGTCTATGTCCCCCTCAAGTTGAAGCAGTACACTGATACTACTTGTCCTGGACACTTGATAGCCTGGTAGTGGGGGGAGAAGGTAGACTATTCTTTATTGTTCTAGTTCAGCCTCAATCTTAGGCAGGTCCTGTATTTCTGGCTCTCAAGAATGAGGCCTTCTCAGTGACTGCCCCTCTTTCAGCATAGGGGACCTATGGTAGGATGGTTTTTGGCTCCTCCTTCAGGGATAGAGATTATTTTATGTTCCCGTCCCCTAGTTGCAATAGGTCTTCATTTGTGCCCTGAAGGTTACAGTTTTTCTGCCCTTCTCCAGTGGCATCAGTTTTTTTTTTTTTTTGTTGTTGTTGAAAAAGTGAGACCCTGAAAATTTAAATGAGGCACATTTGGATAAATTTAGGACACCCTGACCCCCAGCCACATTGAGCTTTGCTTTGCAGTGCCTCCTTCAATTTGTTAAGGCTGGTTCTCTCTACTTTAAGACCGAAAACCAAACTTACTGCTGTGGAGTTGATTCCAACTTATAGTGACCCTATAGGACAGAATAGAACTGCCCCCATGAAGTTTCCAAAGTTATAATTCTTTATGGAAACAGACTGCCAAATCTTTCCCCTGTGGAGCCGCTGGTGGGTTCAAACCACTGACCTTTCAGTTAGCAGCTAAGCGCTTAGCTATTGCACCACCAGGGCTCTTTCCTCTCTACTTTAAAGACACAGTATTGACTTTATCTGAAGAATTTACATCATAAGGGCATGCCAGTTCTCTAACCATACTGCCCTGACTGGTCTTCCCTGCCTCTACACTTAAATTACTAGAATTAGATCCCGGCAGGACAGGTTCAAAATAGAATCCAGAAGAAGGCTTCCTTACAAGAAGTATTGCAAGATTCTACTAATTTACACTGGAAGGTACCTGGGGAATTTGTGTGGGACTAGACTCAAAGGACTCCGAATTTATCAAGAGGACTTGTAACATGTATCCACTCTAATCACATAAAAAAGTTTAAAAAGAGAGTATTTGTACTAGAAATTCTGGATTTTGGTTCAGACAGATAGGAGTGATTCTATCTGTTTACCGGGTTATTTTTAAACTTGAGCTCATTGGGGGCCCACGTAAATGAAATTGGTATGCCAGAAATTCCTTGGTTTAATGTTGTTGTTGTTGTTGTTAGTGCCGTCGAGTCAGCCCTGACTCATAGCGACCCCTCCTTGGGTTTCTGAGGCAGTATCACTACGGAAATAGGATTGCCCAACCTTCCTTCCGAGGAGTGGCTGATGGGTTTGAACCGCCAGCCATCTGGTGAGCAGTCAAGTGCCTTAGCCACTATGCTACCAGAGCTCCTTGGTTTAATGTAGAGAAAGGAATACAAACAGAGAGAGAAGAACTTGGTGATGGATTCATGATGTGTCCACTTCAGTGGCCTTCAAGAGAAGTGTCCACCACATTGGAAAATAAATTGGTGAGAAACAAGGTAATGCCTGTCTTCTTTTGGCCAGGGATGAAAATGGGAATGATTGCAATTCAAAAGTGCCTCTTCCTCTTTATTTCAATAGAGACGATGCCCAGAGAGGCAGAGGCCAAGTGGAAACATAGGCAACAAAGACAAAAGGATGAGCTACCAGAGTAGACATCAGGGACACAGAACTAATAAGAATGGACTGACCTGCAGGTGTCTTTGTGGCTAATTTTTTAAGATGTCGCTAGGAATAAAACAGAAGGGCAGCTTACTCCTTTGTATAACTTGCTTAATGTGTATAGTCACTCACCCCAAAGTCTAGATTTGGTGAATGAAGCCCTGACTTGAAGTACCAAAATGGGTAACTGTTGCTGTTATGTGCCATGGAGTCAGACCTGACTCATAGCGACCCCTCTTGGGTTTCTGAGGCGGTATCACTACGGAAGTAGATTGTCCAACCTTCCTTCTGAGGAGTGGCTGGTGGTTCAAACCCACCAGCTTTCTGGTTGGCAGTCAAGTGCCTTAGGCACTATGCTACCAGAGCTAAACCTTCTCAATCAATTCCCAGACCGCCCATCCTCACGAACTCCAAACCAGATAACTCACTAGAAGGCGCGGGGGCATCGGAAAGTACCTACATTCTAAGTGCTGACTGTAAATTGAGTGGTGAGTATTAAGTTATGACTGTTTCTTCAGAAGCGCCCAAAGTCCACTGTCCTGAGCAGGGTTCTGGCTGAACATGGCCTGAAGTGAGGAACTGAGTGAAACTGAGAGCGCGCGACTATTCCCCCTCAAGCTAGAGACCTCGCAGGGCCAGAGTCCACAGTTCTTGCTCTTCCGACAGGCCCACCTCTCAGACAATCCCTAGGGGCCCTCCCTCTAGGGTCCCTGTTTCCCGCCAGAACCGAACACAGGGGCGGGAGCGGCCGCGAGGGGGCGCCATGAGAAGGCTTGAGTCCCCGGCAGTGCCCATGGCGTCCTCCTGCGGCCCCCTCAGCGGCGGCGGCGGCCCCCTGGTTGTCCTGGTTCTGCTTCTGCTCCTTCAGCGGGGGCTCAGCGAGGCGTGGGCGGGAGCAAAAGGGGCGCGGGGCGGGGCGGCGCCGCACTCTCGCCCCCCTTTGCCTTCGGGCGGCGGCCACGAGCATCCTGGAGATGCCAGAGCGAGCCCGCAGAATGAGTTGCCTATCGAGGTTCTGCGATCCTTCGGGGTTCCTGCATCCAATGGGACCGCTACTCCAGGTGACTCTTCTACTGGGAAGTCCGAAAGAGAGGTTTGAGCGTCTCAGAGTGGGACCCAGTTCTGCTTGGGCTTCTGGGAGACCCAGGCCCTGCCTTCTGGGGTCTGAGTGGATGATTCTGCTTTAGGAAGTCTGTGGGTATAAGGCCTGGAACATCTGTCCAGAGTCTACGGGAACATGACCACATCCTTGACTGTTTTAGGGCCATGGGGTGCTTTCCTGGGAAGCCCTGGGCTTAGGGGAGACCAGGCCTCTTTCTCTGAGTTCTTCTCACACTTCTCACCTCAGGGTGCGGCCAGCCTGATGTAAAAATAGTAGGAGGAGTGGAATCCAAAGAAGGGGAGTGGCCCTGGCAGGTGAGCCTGAGGGTCCGAAACAAGCATGTCTGCGGAGGCTCGCTCATCACCGACCAGTGGGTGCTGACTGCAGCCCACTGTATTTTAAGGTGAGGGGTGGAAATGTGATAGTTTTAGCCAGTTCTGTTCTCAAACACCCAGGAAGCTCATCTGCCCTGACAAATCGGCAAAAAACAAAACAAAACAACCAAAAGGCACACACAATAAAATTGGGAGGGGTTCTGCATTGATAGTCTTTTAGTAGTAATATTTAAGAGGGGGTAGCAAGCCAATTTGGAGAGATCAAGGATGATGTTCTTGGTGGGAGGGAGAGTGGGAGGGAGGTTGGGGAGAGGTTGGGAAGTATTGGCAAATCACTGAAAAAGCACAGGGGTGTTTCCCAGGGTCTCTAGGACTGGTATATCCTCTCTTCCACAGCTATTACACCTACAGTGTCAAGATAGGAGGTCTGAGTATCTTTAAGGAAGCTGACAAAAGTGTGGTGATCCCTGTCCAAAGCATCGTTGTCCATCCTGAGTTCACAAGAATTGGATATGTTCGGAATGACATTGCCCTTCTCCATCTCCTCTTCTCTGTGAATTTCACCTCTACCATCAAGCCTGTCTGCATCCCAAAGGAGAATTTCCAGGTGGCAGCTGGGACCAAGTGTTGGGTGACTGGTTGGGGCCAAGAGGGAGAAGGAGGTGAGACTTGTCTGACAGGAGGCAAACTTGGGTGGGGGAGGCACCCTTGTGCCCTGGAGCAGGCATGAAGGCTAAAGGAAGGGAAAGGGAGGTAGCCTACCTGGAAGGTGGGTAAGGGGGGACAGTTTAGTAGCAGTCATGGTTAAGTAGCAGTCAGGGCAATGGTTCCCTCACTGGTTTGGGTGACCCCCGAAATTGTGTTGAGACCTTGTCTTTTTTTTCCCCCTGAGTGTTTTTGTTTATTTATTGTGATTTGGGTGGACATTTGCAGGGCAAATTGGTTTTCCATTCAACAATTCATACACATTTTGTTTTGTGACATTGATTGCAGTCCCTACAATGTAACAGCACTCTTCCCACTTCCTCCCTGTGTTCACCATTTCCCTTCATCCTTCTTTGCTATCACTTCCTGACTTCTGATCTTTATCCCTGGGCAAATGCTGCCCTTTTGATCTTGTGCAGTTACTTGTTCTAATGAGTGTGTACCTCCCTGGCATTATTGTTTACCTTATAGACCTCTATCATTTGGATGAAAGTTGAGCCATAGGGATGAGTTCGGTTCTAGGATTGAAGGGTGTCTAAGGGCTATAGTCTTGGGGGTTTCACCAGTCTCTGTCAGACCAATAAGCCTTGTCTTTTTTATAATTTTGAGTTTCATTTTACATTTTTCTCCCACTCTATCTGGGGCCTCCTGTTGTGATCCTTTTCAGATTGGTCAGCTGTAGTAGCTGGGCACCACCTAGTTCTTCTGGCCTCAGGGTCATTGAAGCTGGAGTTCAAGTGGTCCATTAGTCTTTTAGACACATTATTTCCTTTCGTCTTTGATTTTCTTCACTCTTCTTTGCTCTGGATGGGAGAGACCAATAGTTGCACCTTAGATGGCTACTCACAAGCTTTTTTTTTTTTTTTTTTCCCAATTAGGGATTGGGATATCATTTATTCCTTCTTCATCTATTAGCTGGTACTGTTTTAAATATATGTAGAAGAACTCTCCCTTGTCATCTATTGGTTACTTTGAGGTATAGTTCCTCCCCCTCCCAGGAAATGCAAGATATTTATTCTTTTCCCTTTTTAAACCAGTTTTCAGAAAAATGAGCATTCTCCAAAGATGACCAAAGGATTTTACTAATTTATTTATTTATTTTATTTGGGTGAAGATTTACAGAGCAAATTCACTTTCCATATAGCAGTTCACATATAGTTTGTCTCATGTCCTTGACCACAGTTTACCACAATGCAACAGCTCCCCTCCCACTTCCTCCCCATAGTTACCTCTTCCCAGTGACCATCCCTCCATACTCTCTTGCGCCCTGAGCTGTCTCCCTGTGCATAAGGAACCCTTCCTTCTCCCATGATTGTTCTCTCCAGGGTGTGTGTCTACTTGAGGTAAATATTTAACTCACATGCCTGTACATTGTTTGGCTGGAAACCACAGGTGTGGGTTCAATTCCAGACCTGAAGGGCAGCTAGGGGCCATAGTCTCAGTGGTTCCTGCTCTATTGGACCAGCAAACCTGGTCCTCACTTTCTTTTTTTTTTTTTTTCTCCAAATGATTTTGAATTTTGTTCCACATTGTTCTCCCTCTCTATCCAGGATCTCCTACATCCCTTCCAAGTGGATGACAGTGGTAGCCGGGCACCATCTAGTTCTTCTGGTCTCATAGTTGTACAGGTTGCAGATTGGAAGGTGTACCAGTCACTAGGACTGATTGTTTCCATTAACTTTGGTTTTCTTCTTTCTTTTTGACGAGGAGAGACCCATCGTTGCATCTAGATGGCAACTTGCTAGCTTTTAAGATCCCAGTCGCTACTCGCCAAAGTAGGAGGTGGAACAATGTTTTGTATAGTATGTTATGCCAATTGAGCTTGATGTCCCCTGTGACTATGGTCCCAAGCTCACAGGTTCAACTACTTGGTCCCTCTGGGTAGCTGGCTGTGACCAAACAGTGACCACAACCTTGCCTTTTGTCAGCTCTACTATACAGCTGGGAATTCTGATCATTCATATAAACTTATAGGATCATTGTCTGCCAACCCTGTACATGATATTGGATACACTTCCCATTTCATAGACATACCTAATCGTTTAGCTTGTCCACCTATCTATCCGTCCATATACCCATGTTTGCCTTCATTTACAACTCAGTACTGTATATGCAAAAGGGTTCATATTTGTTGTCTGAGGATTTTTTTTTTGTTCGTGAATATATGTTTTATTTTTTCCATACTTATTTATTCATTTTTCCTGTTTTTTTCTTTTTCAATACCTTCTTATTCACCCAAGTTAATACGTATTTACTGTCTAGTTAGTGGTTCATCCCCCCTTCCCCTTGCATCCCTGATAACCATCAAGGAATATTTCTTTTGTGTGAAACTCTTTTCTTGACATTTTACAATAGTGGTCTCATACAATATTTGTTCTTTTGTGATTGACTAATTTAATTCAACATAATGTTCTCTATGTTCATCCATACAATAAGATGTTTCACAGATTCATTGTTGTTCTTTAACATTCACTGTATAGTATTCATTGTATGTGTGTACCTTGGTTTGTTGATCCATTCTCTGTTGATGGGCATTTAGGTTGTTTCTATCTTTTTGCTATTGTGAATAATGCTGTGATGAACATGGATATGCATATATCTGTTAATGTCACAGCTTTTATTTCTCTAGTATATATACCTAGTAGTGGGACTGCTGGATCATATGATATTTCTATTTCCAGCTTTTTAGGGAGGCACCATATCATTTTCCACAGTGGTAGATCATTTTAGTCTCACCAGCAGTGTATAGGGTTCCAGTCTTTTCACACCCTGACTAGCATTTGTTATTTTTTATTTATTTTGGCTTTGGTATTAGTGCTGGAGTGAGATGATATCTCATTGTTGTTTTGATTTGCATCTCTCTAAAGGCTAATGATCATGAGCATTTCTTTTAGAGAAATCTTTTGATGCACATAAGTGTCTAATTTTAGGAGAGTACCAGTGTGTTTTAACTGCAGTGGCTGTAGGTTTTAAGATCAAAGAATGTGTGGTCTCCTACTTTGTTCTTCTTTAATAGTGCTTTACTTGTCTGGGGTCTCTTTCCTTTCCATATAAAGTTGATGATTAGTTTTTCTTTTTAAAGAATGACAATGGAATATGGGTCAGGATTGCATTATATCTGTAGATTGCTTTGGGTAGTTCTGACATTTTCATGATGTTAAGTCTTCCTTTCTATGAGCACGATATATTCTTCCATTTATATAGGTCTCTTTTGGTTTCTTGTAGCAGTGTTTTGCAGTTTTCTTTATATAGGTCTTTTTGTCTCTCTGGTAAGATTTATTCCTAAGTATTTTATCTTTTGGGTGGTATGGTAGTTAAGGTTGTGTGTCAACTTTGCTGGGTCGTGGTTTTGAATGGCTGGGCAGCTGGATATAGTTATTCCCCATGATGAGATTGTCATCCACTCCATGGTAGAATCTGCTGTGAGCAGCTAATTAGCTGACTTTGGGGTATGACCTGCTTCCAGTATATAAAAAGAAGCTTTGAAAAAAGTCTCTAGCTTTTTGGTACATCTGGATCCTACATTTGGCTGAGTCTTCATCTCAATAGTCTGCCGATTTTGGGTTTGTCCCTGAACTTGAACCAGTTGTCTGCCATGTTGCATGTCGATATTGGGGTTGTGCCATTCTACTTGCTGACCTTGGGTCCATCAGCCTCAGCAGCCAGCAGCCAGCAGCTGCGTGCGTTGCAAAAAAGTCTCCACCTCCAGTGGGCCTGGAATAACAGGCAGAGCTGAAGCCCAAGGTTGAGGAGACTTCACCTAGACCTTAGAGCTGGCACTCTGAGTTTGGACTTTTAGCCTCTTCAACTGTAAGAGAATAAATCCCTGCTTGTTAAAGCTGTCCGCTTGTGGTATGTCTGTTATAGCAGCACTTGGGAGCTCTGGTAGCATAGTGGCTAAGGCACTTGACTACTAACCAGAAGGCTGGAGGTTCAAACCCACTAGCCACTCCTCGGAAGGAAGATGGGGCAATCTACTTCCTTAGTGATACTGCCTCGGAAACCCAAGGACAGGTTGCTATGAGTTGGGTCCGACTCAACAGCACATAGCAACAACAGCAACAACAATAGAGAACCAAGACAAGTGATTATTGTAAATGACAGTTTTTTTTTTGTTTCCTTTTCAGAATTTTTTTTGTTAATGTAAATAAATCTGACTGATTTTTGTATGTTGATCTTGTACCCTCCCATTTTGCTGAAACTTTGAATTAGCTCCAGTGATTTTCTTGCTGAGTCTTTGGGATTTCCTATCTATAGATTCATATCATCTCCAAGTGTTGATTGTGGATCCAAGTAAAATGAAATCTTTGAAAAATTCAGTCTGTTCTTATTACTTGCCAATTTGGATATCTTTTATTTCCCTTTCTTGCCTTATTGCTCTTGCTAGGACTTCCAATATGATATTGAATAGGAGTGATGATAAGGGGGGCATCCTTGTTTGGTACTCAGTCATAAGGTTTCAGTTTCTCTCCATTGAGAATAATACTGGCTGTTTGTTTTGTATGTTGTTGTTATGTGCCATCAAGTTGGCTCTGACTCATAACAACCCTATGTACAATAGAACAAAACACTACTTGGTCCTGTACCATCCTTATAATCCTTGCTATGCTTGAACCATTGTTGTAGCCACTGTGTCAATCCATCTTGTTGAGAGTCTTCCCCTTTTTTGTTGACCCTCTGCTTTACCAAGCATGCTATCCTTCTCCACAGTATGGTGCCTTCTCACATGATCAAAGTAGATGTGACAAAGCCTGGCTATTTTCACTTCTAAGGAGCATTCTGTCTGCACTTCTTCCAGAACAGATTTGTTCATTCTTCTGTCAGTCCATGGTATTTTCAGGCTTCTTCACCAACACCATAATTCATAGGCATCAACTCTTCTTCAGTCCTCCTTATTCATTGTCCGTCTTTCACATGCATATGAGGTGATTGAAAAGACCATGTCGTAGTTCAGACGGGAGCTCTGGTGGAGCAGTGCCTAAGGCATTTGACTGCTAACCAGAAGGCTGGCGGTTCAAACCCACCAGCCACTCCTCGGAAGGAAGGCTGGGCAATCTACTTCTGTAGTGATACTGCCTCAGAAACCCAAGGAGGGGTCACTATGAGTTGGAACTGACTCGACAGCACAAGTTTGGTTTTTGGTTTTGGTAATTCAGGCACACCTTAGTCTTCAAAGTGGTATCTTTGCTCCTTAACACTTTAAAGAGGTCTTTTGTAGCAGATTTGGCCAGTGTACTATGTCATCTGATTTCTTGATTGCTGCTTCCATGAGTATTGATTGTGGATCCAAGTAAAATGAAATCTTTGACAAATTCAATCTGTTCTCCATTTATCCTGATGTTGCTTATTGGTCCATTTGTGAGGATTTTTGTTTTCTTTATGCTGAGGTGTAATCCATACTGCAGACTATAGTCTTGTTTTGTATACATGCCCTTGATTATGTTGAGGAATTTCCCTTCTAGTCCTATTTTGTTCTTTGTTTTTTATCAGATATGGATATTGGATTTTGTCAAATGCCTTTTCTATGTCAGTTGCCATTTGCTTGATATATTTTTTCCAACCTTTGAGTTTTAGTCAATTTTTGTCTTTTGTAGACAGCCTTTTATTGGGTCATGTTTTTCTTATCCATTCTTCAACTCTCTGTCTCTTGGCTGGTGCATTTAATCCATTTATTTCAGTGTAATTATCAATAAGTATGCATTTATTGCTGTCATTTTGTTGTATGTTTTTTGTGGTGCTGCTGCTTTCTTTGTTCCATATAATTTCCTATGTTGAGCTAATTTTTTTTTTTATCATTCCCTTTGTTGCTGTTGTTTTAGTATTTGCTAAATATTTACGACTTTTCTCTTTTTTATTTTGATGAGAAGGTTTATTAATCTTCTTTGAGGTTACCCTGTAACTCATTATTTTCTTTCTAAGTTTAAAACAGTCTGTTCTATCTTGAAATCATTTTGACTTCCTTGTCATTTGGAAGTTCTGTAGTACACTATTTAATCCCTCTTTTTGCTCTATAGTTGTCTTTGTTTTATAAATTGATGTCTCTGGTTCCCTGTTTTCAGTCTTGTAGGTTTATTTTACTTTGGCCATTTTTATATCTGGCTTGGTTTCCGGGTGATGTAATCATGTGTGTTAATCTCAGTTTGTTGTCTGCTGTTGTTGATTCTCTGCCCAAAGGACTCCCTTTAGACTCTCTTGTAAGGTTGGTCTAGCTTTTACGCTCACAAGCTTTTAAGACCCCAGTTGCTACTAATCAATGTAGGATGTAAAACATTTGTCTTTGTGGACCATGTTGTGCCAATTGACCTTATTGTCCCCCTACACTACGGTCCTAAGCCCCCATGCCCACTGCCACATTCCCTCAAGGTGCTTGGTTATGACTAAGAAATTTTCCTAACTTTGTCACTGTGTGCTCTACTATATTCATGTGGTATTAGGTGTCGTCGAGTGAATTCTGACTCATAGTGAGCCTATGTACAACAGAATGAAACATTGCCTGGTCCTGCACTATCCTCCTTACTATGTTCATGTTGTTGTTGCTGTTAGGGGCTGTCAAGTCGTCTCTCACTCATAGAGACCTTATGTACAACAGAACGAAACACCGCCCAGTCCTGTGCCAGCCTCACGATCCTTGCTATACCTGAGCCCATTGTTGCAGCCAGTGTCAGTCCATCTTATTGAGGGCCTTCCCTTTTATCGTTGACCCTCTACTTTACCAAGTATGATATCCTTCTCCGGGGAATAGTTCCTTCTGACAACATGACCAAAGTAGGTGAGATGAAGTTTGACCATTCTTGCTTCCAAGGAGCATTCTGGCTGCACTTCTTCCAGGACAGATTTGTTAGTTCTTTTAGCAGTCCATGGCACTCTCAGCATTCTTTGCCAACACCACAACTCAAAAGCATCAACTCTTCTTTGGTCTTCCTTATTCATTGTCCAGCTCTCACATGTATAAAAGGCAATTGAAAAATACCATGGCTTGAGTTAGGCACAAGGAGACATCTTTGCACTTCATCACTTGAAAGAGATCTTTTGCAGCAGATTTGCCCAATGCAATATGTTGTCTGATATCTTGCTGCTGCTTCTATTGGTGCTGATTGTAAAACCAAGTAATATGAAGTCCTTGACAACTTCAATCTTTTCTCCATTTATCATGATGCTGCTTATTGTTCCAGTTGTGAGGATTTTTGTTTTCTTTATATTGAGGTGTAATCCATACTGCAGACTGTAGTCTTTAATCTTCATCAGTAAGTGCTTCAAGTAACTTTCAGCAAGCAAGGTTGTGTCATCTATGTATCAAAGATTGTTAATGAGTCTTCCTCCAATCTTGATGCCATGTTCTTCATATAATTCAGATTCTCAGATGATTTGATCAGCATACAAATGGAATAAGTATGGTGAAAGTGTACAACCCTGAAAGGATACACTCCCTTCTTTATTTTAAACCATGCAATAGCCCCTTATTCTGTTTGAACAACAGCCTCCTGGTCTATGTATATGTATTCATGGATATACAAATATTTGATGGCAGCCATTTAGGAAAGATGTTGGTTTGGGGAACTGAAACTGCTCATCCAGGAGGAGAAAGAATATATTATGAGGTCTCCTTCTATAGATTTGTGGGGGACTTGCCTGACTAGAAGGAGCTCTGGTGGTGCAGAGGTTAAAGCATTCATTTGCTAACCAAAATATTTGTGATTGAAACCCACTAGCTGCTCCATAGGGAACTCTGGTAGCATAGTGCCTAAGGCACTTGACTGCTAACCAGAAGACTGGCAGTTCAAACCCACCAGCCACTCCTGGGAAGGAAGATGGGGCAATATACTTCTGTAGTGATGTTGTTGTTATGTGCCGTCAAGTCGGCCCCGACTCATAGCGACTCCCCCTTGGGTTTCCGAGACAGTATCACTACGGAAGTAGGATTGCCCAACCTGTAGTGATACTGCCTCGGAAACCCAAGGAGGGGTTGCTATGAGTTGGGGCTGACTCGACAGCACATAACAACAGCAACAACAGTTGCTCCATAGAAGAAAGATGAAGCAGTCTGTTTTCATATAGATTTACAGCTTTGGAAACTCTACGGGGCAGTTCTATTCTGCCTTGTTATGTTGTTGTTATGTGCCGTCGAGTCGGCCCCGACTCATAGCGACCCCTCCTTGGGTTTCCGAGGCAGTATCACTACGGAAGTAGGATTGCCCAGGAGCTCTGGTAGCATAGTGGCTAAGACACTTGACTGCAAACCAGAAGGCTGGCGGTTCAAACCCACCAGCCACTCCTCGGAAGGAAGGTTGGGCAATCCTACTTCCGTAGTGATACTGCCTCGGAAACCCAAGGAGGGGTCGCTATGAGTCAGGGCTGACTCGACGGCACATAACAACAACAACATCCCATTACTAATTCCCATGAGTTATTCTGCCTTAGAGGGCCATTATTAGTCAGAATTGACTCAATGGTAGTGGGTTTGATTTTGGGTTTGGTGCCTGACTGAGAGTATCAGGGTAGTGCAAATGGTTGAGTGCTTGACTATTAATTGAAAGGTTTGTGGGTCAAACTGACCCAGGCACCTGGGGAGGAAGGCCTGATGATCTGCTTCCAGAAGGTCCCAGCCTTGAAAACCCTGCAGAGCACAGCTCTACTCTGCACACATGGGGTCACCATGACTCTGAATTGACTCAGTGGCAACTCGTTTGGCTTTTTGTTTGGTTTGGGGGATATTTCTAGGTTCCCTTGGGACAGAGCCAGATGTTATGGGGTTGTCTCCTGGGTGGATTTCAGCTCAGGGGATGACAAACTGCCTGTCAGGCAGAAGGGCCTCTCATTAGAAGTACCTGCTTCTGGGGGTGGGGGGCTTCCTGTCCCTAGGGGTGTAGGCAGAGGCAGAGGGCCCTTATCCATAAGGCTGTTGGTCCTGCTACCCTTGGGAGAAACTGGATTTGGTGCATTTGGGGCATTGTGTCCTAGAGTGTATGATCCTGCTCTGGAAATTAAGGACACTTCACTGATGCACAGGACCCCATGTCACTATTGCCACTGCTACTCAGAGTGACAAAAGCTTGGTTATGTCTGTCCCTCTTCTGATCTGTTCTGCCTTCTCCTGTCTTGGTTTTGCTTCTTACCTCCTCCTCTCTCCATGCCAACTTTGGACCTCAGTTTCCTCTTGTGTCAAATAGGGACCATACACACTACCCTGCTTTCTTCCAGAGGGATTCTGGGTACTTGGGGACTTCTTATCTTCTTGTGTAGATTCACAAAGTGCTTATTTTCTTTGCTTGTAGATCAGCGTCCTTATGCAGAAATTCTCCGGAAGGTTGACCAGTACATCATCCGCTATGAAAACTGTAATAACATAATAAAGCAGAGCATGTCAAGTCTTGTGGATATTGTAAAGAGAGGGATGGTCTGTGGCTATAAAACTGGTGGAAAAGATTCTTGTCAGGTCAGTTCTTGGGCCCCTTGACTCCTCTACATTTTGATCATTGGCTCAAAATTTCCTTATTCTCAGGCAGCATGGCCTGTGTTCTGTGCCAGCTCTCTGTTCACCCCCCCCCCCCCCCCGTTGAGTTAATGAGATTCCTGGGGGAAATCCACCATAGCTTCCCTGAACTGGCCTTCAAAAGAGAGCAGCCCTCACTGCCTGAGGGCCCTGTCAGGGCATGGGAAAGTGAGGGTGCATAATACTAATAATATAAGTTTCATTAATTGAGCTCCTCTTTGGTGGCCCATACCATGCCAGTGTGAGAATTTACCCATATTATCTCAGCCTACATCACAACTCTGCAAGACAAACATCATACTTATTATATAGATGTGGAAAGTAAAGTCCAAAGACCACATCCCCTTAAGCACTTATTTAGCTCCCAGGCCTAGGTTTTTCCCTCTGCACCAACCCACCTTCTTGAGGAGGAGGCATTTGAGCTGGGTCCTGGGGAAAAAAAAAAAAAAAAAAAAAAACACTGCCGTCGAGTTGGATCTGACTCATAGTGACCTCCTTGGGTTTCCAATGTGGTATCACTACGGAAGTAGATTGCCCAGTCTCTTTCCAAGCAGTGGCTGGTGGGTTTGAACCACCAGCCTTCTGGTTAGCAGTCAAATGCCTTAGGCCCTATGCCACCACAGCTCCTAGCTGGAACCTAGAGGATGACTATTTGTGTTTCCTGGAAAGGAGAGATCAGCATTGTAGGGAGAGGGAACAGCCTGTGCAGTGGTTCAGAGGTCTGTGTGAATTTGTCACATGTAGGGAATGTTTCATCCATCTGGAGCAATGAGGTAGCAAATATGACCAGAGAAGTAGACTGGAGTCAGAATATGTATGGTCTGGAATGGTATGCCAAGGTTCTAGACTCTGTACAGGCAAGACTAGGGGTACATTGTCAGATTCACCTTTAAGATATGTGACTCCCTGAGCTGTGTGGTGACTGGACTGCAGGCTCAGGGCTTATTTTCATTATCTTTGCAAAAGGTAATTGAGCTCCGAGCAGGGCCTCGTTCAGTGAGGTGGTGAAAGAAGTATGCTTCAGTTTGAATTAGGAGCTCTGGCAGCATAGTGCGAAGGCACTTGACTGTTAACCAGAAGGCTCGCAGTTCAAACCCACCAGCCACTCCTCAGAAGGAAGGTTGGGCAATCTACTTCCGTAGTGATATCACCTCAGAAACCCAAGGAGGGGTTACTATGAGTTGGGTATGACTCGAAGGCATGTAACAACAACAACATCAGTTTGAATTAATGGTTATTAGTGACTGACTGCATGTTGGGATGGAGGTGAGGGAGATATTGAGGAGGTCCTTGTGTTTCTGCCTGAGGTAGCTAATGGCAGGGCACACAGGAATAGGTTTGGGAAAGGACATGAGGAGTTCTGCTTGAGTTGGGGTGTGTAGGGGATGTCTGGGGGTGGGTCCTAAAATGTGAAGGGAGCTGGCTATATGGGTAAGGAGCTATAGAGAGACTTCAGGTTAGGTGTAGGGACTTAGGGCCACTATACACAGGTGTAGTCACAATATTTAAGAACCACTCTGGTCTATGGAGTGCTGGAGGTGCAGTGCCTAAGGCATTTGACTGCTAACCAGAAGGTTTGCAGTTCAAATGCACCAGTCACAACCAGGAGGATGTTGGATGATGGTGCTAGGAACTCCTGGTTATTGGTAGGCAGAAATGCAGGTGGTACCTATGGGGATGTGTTGGGTGTTACTTCTGCGGTGATATGCCTGGCATGTTACAGGGTGCACTCTTGCCATTTGCCAGGTGATGGGCACTTTGCCAGTTGCCAGGTGGTCAGGGTAAGGGAGTACGGATCTCTAGTCTCTATAAGGTGGCATGGGAGCTTGCACAGCTGCACAGCTGGGGGAGAAGGTGCGTGAGATGTGTGCATGCCTCCAGTCACCAGTTGGTGGTGCAGTAGTGTGTCTTGAATCACCTAGTGGGCAGGAGCATGTGCACTGCCACTCTCCAGACCAGTGGTGGGAGAATGTGTACTGCTGGCTGTTGGGAAAGCAAGGTGGTGGGCGTGCCTGCCCTGATGTGGGTCCTCTTCCATTCCTGTGGTTTGTTTCTTTCTCTTTCTCCAGGGAGATTCTGGGGGACCCATGGTCTGTGAATTTGATGACATCTGGATACAGGTGGGGATCGTGAGCTGGGGCATTGGCTGTGGTCGTTATGGAGTACCTGGGATTTATACGGAAGTTAGTACCTACAGGAACTGGCTGGTTGCAGTGTTGAGCCAATCTACCTCTTTGTATCCAGTGGAGTCCCACATCCAACTCCTGTTTCTGGTGCTGCCCCTTGGCATCCTGTTGACCCTGTGACCACACCTGACCCTGTCCCTCCAGTTTCTGAGTCTTTCAATTTCCCTCTCCTCTGACCTCCCTTTCCTTCTCAATGCCCTATCCTCAAATTCCAGTTGGGTTCCATTGACTCTATGGAGATCCACACAGTTGAACGTGGCAGTGAGGCTGCATCCTGGAAAGTACCCTGGCCTGGTGTACCAGTCACATGCCCAAACCTTGGCTGTGCACCTGAACCCTTCACCAGTGCTCTGCCTGCCAGAAAGGAGAGAGGTGACCTGCCAGATGGAACATGGTGGTTCTTTGACCTTCTGGAGAACATCGACCAGAGAAGAGAGGTTTGATCTGACATCATCAGAGGTGAAACCAGCATTAGACCTTGGTTCTGATTTCAGGGCTCTCCCCTGAGACTTGGTTAAACTATTCAGTTTGGGATTGTTCAAAGAGAGAGTGAAGGAAGTTTCCCATATCCTTCCCGTGGCACCAGGTCTGGGATTTCCAAATTCTCTGCCACATAAATCCTCCTGAGACAACCCAATATTGGAACCCCCTTTCTCAATTCCCTAGTGGCCATACCCAGTGACATCTCAAGTTGTGTTGAGGTATATGGAATGTGGAGATTTAAGATGTCAACTGAATAAAATCTTGAACAGTTGCCTGTGTATTCTGCATCTCTACTGGCCTGGGGCATGGGGACAGTGAAGAGAAATTATCTCATGGCTTAGGAAGATGTTCATCATTCTTTTTAAACCCCAGAGAGAGAGAGAGAGAGAGAGAGAGAGAGGGAGGGAAGAGGCCCCTCCATACTGTGATGTGAGCTGGATGGTTTTAACCAGATGAATCCTGCTGCTTATGCTCCTGTGACTGCCATTAGCACCTCTACCGCTGGAGTGTTGTAGTTGAGTTTGCTGTCTGTTGCAGCTGGGATGGAGGGAATAAAATAGACTGAAAGCAAGAGAGGGGTAGAGGCATTGCATCCCAAACTGCCCATTTCCTATCTGTTGCTACTCCTCCCCCTCCAAGTACATAGAGCCTTTGGCCCAGCTCTACCAGGAACACAGGATGAGCACTGTGTCTGTACTGGCTCATTTCCCTCATCACCCTATCATCCCAGAATAGCTATTTCTCATGATGTTCCAGATTTTCCTCACTGTTCATGAAACATCGAGGAGGGTTGCCTCCTCTTCAGGTGGAGAGTGGTGGTTTAGGATGCTTTGTATATGGAAAGAAGGTGCATGCAAATATTAGGTGAATAAGGAAGTGGACTGAGGTAGAGATTGATAACTGTCTTTCCTGATATCTTTCCATCCCTCTGTTTTGGGCATATAGCTGCTCAGAATAAAGACTAATTTATAAGCCTTCCTTAGGTGTGGCACTAATTTCTGGCCAATGGGATATAAAGAGAAAGAGTGGGTATGAATTTTGAGTAATGTCCTTAAAGGGAGGACAAGCCATTCTTCATCCCTTTCTTCTCTCTGGCTGGAATGTTGCATATGTCAGCTGGCAGTTGAGCAGCTATCTTGGGATATGAGGAACATACTGAGGGTATGGAATAGCAATTTAGAAAGAACTTGACTCTCTGGAATCTGTAGGACTGTCATTGCACATTTTTATGCAAAAGAGAAATAAATTTATCTTTTAATCAAGCTATTGTTGTGTTGAGTCTCAGTTACTCATAGAAAAACCCCCATCCTAACTAATTCAATTGGTATCATTTGCAACTTTATTTCTTGCTTGTTATGAATATAAGTTTTTAGTCATTTCTTACTCAGACCTAAAGCTTTTTCATTCCTACTTCCTAATACCTCATTTTTCTTCTTTATTCAATTTCTAAAAATGAATAATGTTGAAAATGTGTTGGTGAATTATAATTTCTTTTCTTTCTTTTTTTTTTTTTTTAAATTGTGATTTGGGTGAAGATTTACAGAGCAAATTCACTTTCCATACAGTAGTTCACATACACTTTGTCTCATGACATTGACCACAGTTTACAACAATTCAACAGCTCCCCTCCCACCTCCCCACAGTTAACTCTTCCCTGTGTCCAGCCCTCCATGGGCTCCTGTCCCCTGAGCTGTCTCCTGTGCATAAGCAGTCCTTCTTTCTCCCATGATTGTTCTTTCCAAGGAGGGTATCTACTTGAGGTAAATGTTCAACTCATATGCCTGTCTTTTATTTGGCTGGAAACCACAGGTGTGGGTTCGATTCCAGACCCGAAGGGCAGCTAGGGGCCATAGTCTCAGTGGTTCCACCCAGCTCTATCAGACCAGCAAACCTGGTTCCCCCCTTTTTTTCCTCCAATGATTTTGAGTTTTGTTCCACATTGTTCTCCCTCTCTATCAAGGATCTCCTACATAGATCCCCTTTCAAGTGGATGACAGTGGTAGCCGGGCACCATCTAGTTTTTCTGGTCTCATAGTCATATAGGCTGCAGATCAGATGGTGTACCAGTTGCTAGGACTAATTGTTTCCGTGAATTTTGGTTTACTTCATTCTTCTTTGTTCTGGATGACGAGAGACCCATTGTTGCATCTAGATGGCAGCTTGCTAGCTTTTAAGATCCCAGTCGTTGCTTGCCAAGGTAGGAGGTGGAACAATGTTTTGTGTAGTATGTTATGCCAATTGAGCTTGATGACCCCTGCGACTATGGTCTTAAGCCCACAGGTTCAACTACTTGGTCTCTCTGGGTAGCTGGCTGTGACCAAGCAGTGACCACAACCTTGCCCCTTGTCAGCTCTACTATACAGCTGGGAATTCTGATCATTCACATAAACTTATAGACCATTGTCTGCCAACCCTATATATGTCCTTGGATACACTCCCCATTTCATAGACATACCTAATAGTACAGACTGTCCACCCATCTATCCATCCATATATCCATGTTTGCCTTCATTGACAATGCAGTACTGTATGTGCAAAAGGGTTCATATTTGTCTGTACCTCCCATGTACCTCTCTATGTCTTTCTCATCCTCAATGCTGTCATAT
>NW_006921898.1:2023006-2031805 GCF_000298275.1 Orycteropus afer afer | reverse complement strand
TATGCAAAAAAAGATTTGAAATACTCATTACCAACACAGGATTAGTATATATAAAAACCTAAGTAAAATATATTTTAAAAGCAAGTCAATATAAAATTGGATAGAAATCATGAAAAAACACAGAAAAGGAAGCACAAATATCTAATAAAGATAAGAAAATATACTCAAACTCAGGGAAATATAAATCAAAACCACAGTGAGATATAGCTTTATCATTAAATAATTGACAACTATGGCAACAAGTGTTGGGCAGGATGAAGATCAACATAAAGTCTTCTACATTGATGTGGGAGTGTAACTTGGTAAAACTACTTTGAAAACTGGCATTATAAACTAAAAATACAAATGAATACATTTGCACATGAATCACAGGCATCCAAGGTCATTTCAGAAGACACGGGTAATTTCAGAAGACATACAGTAAAGCAGTTACTCACAGTTAAAAGTGATAACATGCTGAGTACAGATTAAAAAAAAAGGAGTTTTTTTGCCTTTTTGAAAAATTAGAGTTGTGAAGAGTCAGCATTTTTCTCAGTTCTACTCACACCTACATCTAACATCCTCGGCATATATTTAGTTTCTCCTGTGAGATCAGGATTCTTAATCCTTTAAAGGCACAATGAGGTACACCCTCTCAATGTAGGCTATAAGCGGTTTTCCAAGGTGAAGGACAATTTAGGACTTCCTTGATGCTTCCGAGGAGTGGATGGTGGGTTTGAACTGCCAGCTTTCTGGTTAGCAGTCAAATGCCTTAGGCACTACCCCACCAGAGCTCCTCGACCAGGATCAAGGAAGTGCTATCTGATCTTTTGAGTTGCTGTTGTCAACTTGATCCCGTATAGATAGAAGGACATCATTCTTGGTAAAGTGGAGGGTCAGTGAAAAAGGGGGAGACCCTCAACAAGGTGGATTGAGACAGTGGCTGCAATGATGGGCTCAAGTATAGCAAAGATTGTGAGGCTGGCACACGACCAGGGAGTGTTTCGTTCTGTTGTTCATAGGGTTGCTATGAGTCAGAGCTGACTCGACAGCATCTAACAACAACAACAAAAACAAGACATAGATCTTAAAAGAGCACAATGCTCCAGGCAGGCATTCTTTAATAGTTAAGTTGAACTATTGTTTTGTTTTAAGAAGACCTCAGGGAATATTTTTGGTTTAAGATTAAAGATTTTTTAGGGTGGTAGTTTCGCGGTAGGGCATGCACTTTATATATAAGGCACAGTTAGGTTAAAAGTAAAAGGAAAAAAAAATACTATGCAAATATAATAAGAAAGCTAGAGTGGTTATATTAATGTCAGAAAAATAAAGAAGGACATTTTATCATGCTAAAAGGTGTAATTCATCAAGAAGACATAATAATCCTAAATATAAATATATCTAATTACAGAGTTTCAAAATCCATGAAGCAAAAATAGAACTGAAAGGAAAAAATAGACAAAACCATAATTATGGGTGTAGATAATTATGTTGTGGATTTCAATACTCCACTCATAATATTTGATAGAATAAATGGACACACACACACACACACAACACTAAGGATAGTGAAGACTTGAGTAGCACTATGAAACAAGTTGACTTTGTTGACATGTGTAGAATACTCCATCTAACAAATGAAGAATACGCATTCTTTTCAAGTACACATGGACCATTTACCAAGAACGGTCATATCCTAAGACATAAAATATATCTCAATATCTGTAAAATGGTGACAATCATAAAGTGTATGTTCTTTGATGGCAATGGAATAAAATAAATCACAAGTATCTGGAAAACCTCCAAACATGTAGACATTAAACAACAAACTTCTAAATAACTCATGTATCAAAAAGAATCCACAAGGCCAAACACCTTGCAGGACTGGGTTTCTGGGTTTGAAGAATTAGGACCATAGTCTTATGGAACACCTCAGTCAAATGGTATGATATAGTTCATAAAGTTATGTTCTTAATCCTAGTTCAATGAGTAGTGTCTAGGGTCTTAAAAGCTTGTGAGCAACTATTTAAGATAAAACTATTAGTCCTTACTCATTCAGAACAAAAGAGAAAGAAGGAAACGAAAGACTCAAAGAAGAAAAGAATCTATGGGACAAACAGCCTACATGAACCATGGCCTCATCTACTCTGAGTCCAGAAGAACTAGATGGTACTAGACTACCACTACCTATCATTCTGATCAAGGCCACATAGGTGGACTCTGATAGAATGGGAGAAAATTTCTAGAAGAGAATTTCAAATTCCTAAAACAAAACAAATAAACAAACAAAAAACAGACCTACTGGACTGGGTTGAAACTGGAGGACTCCCCAAGACTATTGCCCTGAGATATTCATCAAACCTTGAACTGAAACTAGTCTCTGAGGTCACCTTGTAGCTAAATAAAAAATTGACTTTAAAAAATAATGAATGTCACTCATAAGTACTGTTTTGGTTACCTCCAGTGCAGCTCTAACAGAAATACCACAGGTGGGTGGCTTTAACAAAAAGAGATTTATTGTCTTATAATTTAGGAAGTTAGAAGTCTGAGTTCAAAGTGCCAGCTCCAGGTACTGGGTAAAAGCCTCTCAACCTCGGGCTTCAGCTCTGCCTCTTGCTCCTGGCCCACTGAAGCTGGAGGCTTCTCTTAATTCAGACAGTTGCTGGATGCTGAGGCTGACAAACCCAAGGGCAACAAATAAATTGGCACAGTCCCAAGATTACCAGACAACATGCCAGGTCACTACTTCAAGTCCAGAGACAGTCCCATGATCAGCAGGAAAAATGGCAGGCTGCTGAATGAAGAATCAGCTATATGCAGGGTCCAATCATGCCAAACAGCTCAGACCTTTCTCAATGCTTTTTCTTACATTCTGGAAGCAGACCACATCCCTAAGGCAGCTACTCAACTGCTCACAGTAGATTCCACCATGGAGCTGATTTGCAGTCTCATCATGGGAAATAACTACATCAAGCTGTCCAGTCACTCAAAACCAGGCCCAGCCAAGTTGACACACAACTTAACTACCACAAGTACGGTACTCCTTTTAAAAAAGTCATCCATACGAGACCAAATAGTCAACAATTACTTCAAAACAAAGATGAATGTAAGGGGGCAGAGAAACTAGATTCATGGAAATGGAACAACCAGAACAGAAATAAAATAATAAGAATGTTCATGCATTGTGAAGCATGTAACCAACACCACTGAACAACTTGTGTAGAAATTGTTGAAAGGAAACCTAAACTGTTGTATAATCTACGCTGAAAACACAATAAAATATTATTTTAAAACCCCCCCCAAAAACATGAGAGAAATTAGAAAACATTTTGAATTGAATGATAATGGAAACATAAATCAAATTTTATGAGATGGAACTAAAGCAGTGCTCACACGGAAATTTATAACTTTGATGTTTATTTAGAAAAGAAGAAAGACTTAAAATCTTATTTCAGTTTCTACTTAAAGCAGTGAGAAAAAGAAAAAGGAGCTTATTCCCAAATGAAGCAGAGGAAGGAAATAAAGATAGGCATGGAAATCAATGAAATAGTAAATGGACAAAAATAGAGTTCTCAAACTTTTTGATCTCAGGATCACCTTACACTTTCAAAATTTTTTGAGACTCCTAGATATCTGGTTTATGTATTTTATATATATCGATATTGATTACATTAAAAATTGAAACAAATACTAAAAATATGATTCATTTAAAAATAAAAATAAAGTTGTGCATGTTAACATAAATGACTTATTTTATGGGGGGGAACCTATATATTTCAAAAGAAAAAAAAATTAGTGAGAAGTTTGGAACAGTACAGTCTTTCAAATTTCCTTAATGTCTGCCTTAAGAGAAGGTAGTTGTATTCTCATTCTCTTCTGTATTCACTTTGTTGTTTTGGTTGAAGCACATGAAGGAAATCTGTCCTCAAACGGATATGAAATTGGAAAAGGGAGGAGTTTTTGAAAAAATTGTAGATATTCATTCATTGTTCTATACTACACCAAAACTTGCCAAGTGGTAGTTTCCTGAAGGTTAGCTGCAATGTGGAATTGGAAATTTTTGAACACTTTGTCCATCAGTTTATCTTACACTTTGAATGTGGATCTCTTATCCATGCATAATTTTTTAAAATCATTGGAAAATATTGGTTCACCTAGTCCCAATGTTGACACATTTCGTTATAAAATCTCAAAATCACATCCTTTCACATTTCCACAACTGTCATCAGAGAAGCTCATGGTAGCAAATACAATTTCTCCAAAATTCAAACTTTCTCTTGAACTACATCAATTACATAACTACATCAACTACATAACTCGAATTTTATCGAAATGCTGTCAGTAGTTTTTCTTAAAGTTACAGACTCTAAGTTTGTTTATTTTGAGGAAAATGTCTTTCAATATGTTGTCTAAATAACTATAGTTTGATTATTAGTTATTTTTCTAAAGTAAAAATTATGTTGCATGATACAGTTCACAATTCAAACAGTTGCACATGTATTTTCTAAGTTATCTTCATACTTCTGTATGTAGCAAAAGTGCTGTATGTATGCTTCCCATAGTATCACACAAAATCTTAAATGGACTATGCGGTCAATACTTAATAAAATTATTAATATTCACATCTCCATTAAAGATATTTCAAAAGTGAGCCTGCCCCACCCCACCCCCGTGAGTAGGACGTCACCCATTGTAATATATAACTCTGTCTCGCTATCGGACTCACTCTATCTTACTCTAGGCTATTGCTCCCCTTGCCGGCTTTGAAGAGGCAAACTGTCATGAGTCCTACATCCACAAAGAAATGAATTCAGGCGACAACCTGAGTGAGATTGGAAGTGAACCCTTCCCTGACCAAGCCTCCCAATGAGAATCCAGCACTGGCTGATGACTTGGTTACAGCCTGGCAGCCAAAACCAAAACCGAACCCACTGCCATCAAGTAGATTCCGACTCATCATAGTAACTTCATAGGACAAAGTAGAACTGCCCCAGAGGGTTTCCAAGGCTATAATCTTTATGGAAACAGACTGCGTCATCTTCCTGGCTGGTGGGTTGGAAATGCTGATCTTTTGGTTAGCATCTGAGTGCTTAATCACTGTGCCACCTAGCAGAAGACCCAGCTAAGCTTTGTCTGGAGTCCTGACCCACAGAAACTGTGAGATAGTAAGTGTGTTTGTTTTAAGCCACAAAGTCTGTGACGAAGACATTATTGGCAGAAAAGGCTAACTTATACTGGTGGTGCAGAGGTTAAAGCACTCAGTTGCTAACCAAAAGCCTGGAGGCTCAAACCTACCAGCTTCTCTGTGGGAGAAAGACATGGAAGTGTGCTTCTGTAAAGATTACAGCCTTGGAAACCCTATGGGAGCAGTTCTACTCTGTCCTACAGAGTTGCTGTGGGTCAGAAAGGACTCAATGGCAGTGAGTTTTAGTCTAGGGTGGAAAGAAATGGATATAATCATCCTGCCACCAAATAGCCAGTTGGTCTCCACCAGCAGTACAGCACATGAAGGATTTATTGTTGATTTCTGATGCTGACAGATTGGACCTTCAACAGCAGAAGTAGCTAGATCACGTTTGATAAGAGGGAGTCCATGTTACATTGGGTGAATGAATATTCCTGTCAAGCAACTACTCTGTTCATGGCCGCAACGTGAAACTATAGACATGGAGAAGGACAGGAGCTGGCTGATCTATATTGGAGAAGTTGTCCTATCTACCTGGTTGTTGAGAGCCTCCTTTACAGTGGGTGCTCATTAGTAGATATGGGATAGAAACAGTTGCACACTTTGTTCCCACTCCTATAGGTCCATCCATGTGCTTCTTCCCCAGATCTTCAAATTTTGCTGCTTCCAAGCCTCTGATCAACCAGATAAGACATATATGACTGTCCAGTGGTCTATACACATTCCTACTTAGGCCACTTCTCCCTTTGCATCAAGTTGATGCCCAGGTGTCCTGTTTGAAGCTCTACCCACCGGATTTCACTGCATCATGGTTTCTGAGGGCCATTCCTGAATGGGACTCAACAATAACTGTCTATGTTCAGCTGGCACCAGCATATTGAACCCACCTGGAAACTAGGCCCAGGCTTTCTCCTCCTTCATCAGTTAGACATAGGATGATCCTCATAATGCTGTGAACCAAGGGAGAGGTATCAATGCCAAACAAGTAGGTGATATGGTAGATGAGGCCATGTCATTGTGTAACTTACTTATATCTTTAAGACCTACCATGATCCAATTCCAAATGCATCACTTCTATTGAGTGATAAATTGCTGTTTTGTCCAACCATATTTATGACTTGGCAAGTCTGACTAAATATCCCATTTATGGTAGGAAGCTCCAGGCTCATAGTCATTTAATGTTTTGTGGAGGTACTTAGTTTCTTTGTGTGCATGGGTTTTTTTTTTTTTTTTTTTGGTTTTTGGTGTGCCATCATGAGCCCTGGTGGTGCAGTGGTTAAGTCCTCAGCTGCTAACCAAAAGGTCAGTGGTTCAAACTCACCAGCCGCTTTGCAGGAGAAAGATGTGGCAGTCTGCTTCTGTAAAACATTTCAGCCTTGGAAACCCTATGGGGCGGTCCTCCTCTGCTCTATAGATTCACTATGAGTTGGTATCAACTCCACGGCAATGGGTTTGGGTTAGTGTGCTGGGAGTTGCCTTTCAAATAGTTTCTTTGCCTCAGACAGTGTGATCTTCTAGCTCCAGAACCATAGAGATCTTCACCGTGACTCTCTATCAGAGACTCCAAACAGCATTTTTATCCGTCACAGCAAACTCTAGCACCATGGGATTTTCTGGGTCATATGGCCTGAGTGACAAGTCTGCTTATATCACAATCTGACTCAATGGCATCACTAGGGAAGTGTGGGGGGTGCAGACTACACTGGGTGATACTGTCAGAGGGGCTGACGCCAAAATGACTACCTATAAAATTTTTGTGCAGTGTTTCAGCAGAAATTTATTTATTTTTGATAAAAATATCCTTGTAGTTAGTTATAACAATAAAGACATTTTTCATAAGCCCAGTTTACATATATCAATATACCTACAAGGCTAAAACTTTTTGCTAATTTACTTTGTGAAACTTCTAATGTGCTCTGGTCAGAGCTGTCATTATTATCCAATTACAATGAGCCACGTGGTTTCATCTGCAAGCTTGGGCTGTTGTTTTCATTGCTGCCACTGTTCTTATAGTTGCTGATTTTGTCAAATATTCTGATGTTTTAGCTACAGTATTGTGGTCATGAGCATTTGTGAACCTATATTAATAATTATTTTGAAAAAGAAGTAGTAATTAAAAGGAGAAAGATAAAAAAAAGGCTTCCACTAAGTTACTAATAAGGTTGTAGCTAGTAATGTAATTCTATGTAAAAAGATTTTACAAAACAATTTTGTTGTTAATATTCATATCATCTAATAAATATCACACTCAAGCAATTTACAACTATATTTGTCACATATTATCTTACGGTTAAAAATTGATAATAAACATTGCTAAGGATTCTGTCTGGTCTGATACAGGAAGAAGTCCATGATGGGGGAGGGTGATGCCATGAGTTACCAAACTGGGTGACACCAAGCCTAGTGATGCCACTGACCTGACTCTATCTCTTGATAGGAGCAACTGCAAAACATTGTGATCACTTTTTCAGTCTATCACACAAGTCTTTATGTGTTGAACAACACTGCCTGTTATTCCTATGCAAATAAACTGGTCGAATAACACAAATTCTCGAATCAATGATACTGAATCAGAAAATGGCTAAGTAACTCATGTGGTCAAATTTGCTTGAAGGGAAGGAACTTCACTACAAAGTTGTTGTTGTGTGCTGTCAAGTTGATTCTGACTCATAGTGACCCTATAAGATGGAGAACTGTCCCATAGGGTTTCCAAGGCTGTAATCTTTATGGAAGCAGACTGCCTCATCTTTCTCTCATGGGTGTTTGGCGGGTAAGTTCCAACCGCTGACCTTTTGGTCAGCAGCCAAACACTTAACCACTGTGCCACCAGGGCTCCTTACATAACACAATTAGGGATAAAAATATGTCACCCCTGGTAGTAAACCTAAATGTAACAAGGTACCTGGTTCTGATCCCAAATCAGTAGAACAATGAATATTCCTATAAACCTGGACTCTGTAACAAAAATGATTTTATCACTTTATTTTACTATCCTGATGTCTATGGATATGATAAGACCTTTGTAAATATGATAATCATGTGAGAAAGTTGCTGTTTTCTCAGCATAAACAGGCTAATGTAAACTTGATGGTCTTGGTAATTTTGTGCGGTTTTCCCTTTAAGTACTTGTGTTTTTATTCGATGAGTCACTCCTTCTGGGATCTGACTTTCTTGCACCCTGTAAGGAAACTTCTTCTTTTTTAATTCCCTAAATACTTTTGAGTTTTTCTTTGACACATTTATTGCCACTTATATGGATTTCTTTTTTTTTTTTTTGTGAAGTGCCAAGATATCTGCCATTTTCCATGTGATTTTCAGGAATTCTTTCTATATTCTGCATACTGGTTCTTGGTTGTGTGTGCTGCAAATACCTCCTCTCACTATGTGGCTTTCCACTTTAAAAAAATTTTTTTTTTTTTTATTATAGTGAACATACACAACAAGACATTTGCCAACCTAACACCTTCCCCATTTACAGCTCAGGGACACTGATGACATATTTCATGTTGTGCCACCGTTATTGCTATCCTTTCCCAAAATATTCCACCACCATTAGTGTAAGTTCAATGCCATGCAAACAAAAGCTTCCCCTCCCCCCCCACCTCTGGTTACCAGTAATAATCTTTGGTATATAT
>NW_006921898.1:2001548-2021761 GCF_000298275.1 Orycteropus afer afer | reverse complement strand
TTTCCATTCATTTGGTTTTCTTCTTTCTTCTTGACGAGGAGACACCCATTGTTGCATCTAGATGGCAGCTTGCTAGCTTTTAAGATCCCAGTGGCTACTCGCCAAAGTAGGAGGTGGAACAATGTTTTGTATAGTATGTTATGCCAATTGAGCTTGATGTCCCCTGCAACTATTTATGGTGTATTTTGATGAACAGAAGTTATTAATTTAAAGCAGTCATATTTATTAATCTTTCTCTTTACAGTCAGTGCCTTTGTACCTTATTTAAGAAATCATTCCCTACTCCATGATCATGAAGACATCCCCTTACAATCTGTGCCTTATTGATAAAAATTTATGTTGTTTGTAGTGTTTTCCTATTACAAATGGTTGCTACAAGGGGCATTCTCGCACATGTATATTCTGGTATACTTGGCATGTTTTCTTAAAGAATATTTATGCCTTAGAAGAAAGGACTAACAATTTACTTTCTAAAGATCACAGCCATGGAAAACCCTATGGAACACAGTTCTACTCTGAAACACATGGGTCAACACGAGTCAGAATCGACCTGACAGCAGCTGGTTTATATTTTGCCATATAAAATAAATTGCCAGAAGAATCGCTACATCAGAGGATATTTTAAATTTTGATCTTTGCTTTAAAAATGGCTTCCCAAAGGCAGCTAATGTATCATTCGCTTGGGAGACTTATACTGTATTGCAATTATTGATCAAGATATTTATCACCTATAAAGAGATGCTATTATAACTCTCCATATAGTCTGGTGGCTGAAAAACAAAGCAGAATTGTTTTTTAATAAGGCTATTGTTGTTGTTGTTGCTGTTATGTACCATGGAGTCAGACCCGACTCACAGTGACCCCTCCTTGGGTGTCTGAGGCAGTATCACTATGGAAGTAGATTGCCCCATCTTCCTTCTGAGGAGTGGCCGGTGGGTTTGAACCGCCAGCTTTCTGGTTAGCAGTCAAGTGCCTTAGGCACTATGCTACCAGAGCTCTATAATTAGGTTGAATTTGCAGAGGAGGAAAAATAACAGAGATTATGAGAAATGTTGCCTGGATCTAGTTTGAGGTCTAGAACTTGAATGTTGAGGTCAGACTGCGCTGTAGGACACTATTTCATCAAAGAGAATTTGGAATGACTTCAAAAGAAGTATTCCAATAAGTTTTGGGATAAGGAAAGTATGGATCACCTAAAGATGACTGGAAAAAATGGCAAATTGGACTTGATGTTGATCTTTTTAACTTGTAAATTCTACAAAATATATTTTTTGATAGTATATATTGTTATATGAAAAGGGGGGCTCCAAAAATTGTGCCCAACTATAAAGATAATGAGATTTCCCCTTTTTTTGCTCATCTTTTTTTTTCTTATTTTTTCCACAATGAGGATAACTTGCTCTTATAATAATAATGTATTATTACTATGTACATAGATAGGCCACACTCAGCTTTTAGCTAAGTCAAGGTTCTGCACTGATCCTGTGTGCTTGGGACCATCGTCTCAGTGGACATCATGCTCAATTGGCACAACATGGTACATAAAAATCTTGTTCTACATCTTGCTTTGGTGAGTAGTGACTGGGGTCTAAGAAAGCTTTCAAGCAGCCATCTAAGATGCAACTATTGGTCTCCCCTCATCTGGAGCAAAGAAGAGGGAAGAAAAGAAAAGTAATCTGGAAACAATGAGTCCAAACATATGATGGACCATGAGGACCTCAGCCTTCATGACCCCAAGACCAGAAGAACTAGCTGGTGGCTGGCTACCAATACCAACCACTCGGAAAGGGATCAAAATTATAGATCTTGGTTAGAGTGGGAGGGAAAATATGGAACAAAATTCAAAAACACAAAGATGACCAGAATTACTGGTTGGATAGAGACTGGTGGAACCTCTGAGACTATGGCCCTGGGTTATCCTTCGGGCCTAGAAATGAACTCACTTCCATAGATTGGCTCTCAGCCCAACAGTAGGAAGACCTACATGTAGAACACCTACGCCAGGGTGATGCACCCACCTAGGGAGTGCACCCCTTGGATCAATCAGCCATGAGGCATCAGAGGAGCAGTATTCACATAGAGGGAAAGCTGGGCAGACAGGAGTGCATAGATAAGAAGGGCACAGGAAGGAGATAGTCACAGGGAGGAGGAGGAGGAGGAGAGGTTTTTTATGGTTGGGGATTCTAATCGGGTTGTGAAATCAAATGTGCATGAACTGTTGAATGTCAAACAAATCTGCTTTGTAAATTTGTCCCCAAAGCACAAAAATAAAAACAAAAAAGTAAAAATGAAGTTAAGATTCTGGGGGTCAAGATTGGACAATAACGATACCATGCACAAAAGTCTATCTTATTAATGTGTTATAATTGAATGTGTTACTTTTTTAAATATTAAGACTTTTATTTTGAGATAATTGTAGATTCACATGAAGTTGTGAGAAATAATACTGAGAGATGAGATCATAGTGCAATATCACAAGCAGGGGGCTGACATTGATGCCTTCCACCTATCTTACTCTGATCTCTCCAGTTTCACTTGTATTAATTTGTGAGGATGTGTACATATGTATTTAGTTCTGTGCTATATTACCACATGCATAGGCTCGTGTATCCACCACCATAGCCAAGATACAGAACAGTTCCATCATCGTTAGGCCGGAGTAAACTCAAACCACCAACATTTCAGTTGGCAGCTTCCTCCAGGTGTCAGGCCCTGATGAGACAACCTGATTAAGACAATCGAGGTGGCAGAACCCGCCCAGGCTAGAAAGTCCCATGTGATGATAAACTTCCTCCTGTGAAGCCCCCTCATGCTAATTAGGTGCAGACCCATGCCAACAGCTAATTGGACCCCGCCATTTCTTTAGTGTCCCCACTTAGGTCCTTTACAAGACTATAAACCCTACCCTCCCCAGCCAGGCGGCATGACTTGTTGGGCCCTTCTCAGGGACCCATGAACCTCGCCTGGGCCCCTCTCGGGGACCCGTAAACCTCACCCGGAAGCGCAGAATTAAAACTTCTCTTTAACCTCACTTTTGTGCGTCCTCTTCTCCTTACCGTGACCTTACAATCATCTCTTGTAAACCACATCTATCTCTGTGATTAAGGACAATTTCTGATCTGCTCTTCATTCCTAAAAGTTTGTCTTTTTCAAACATGGAACCATATAGCATGTACTCTCTTAGGATTTTTTTTTTTTTTTAAACTCAGCATCATTCCCTGCTGATTCACCCAAGTTGTTTGATGCATTAAGAGTTCATTCCTTTTTATTGCTCATTAGTATTCCATGATATGTATGTACCACAGCTTGTTTAACATTCATTCATTGAAGAACATCTGGGTTTGTATTAGTTTTCTCTACTGTAACAAATTACCACACATTTAGTGGCTTAAAATAACACAGATTTATCATCTTACAGTTCTGGAGAGCAGAAGTCTTCAACTCAAGATGTTGGCAGGGCTGTGTTCCAAGTGGAAGCTCAAGGGAAGAATCCATTTCCTTGTCATTTCCAGCTTCTAGAGGCTGCCTGCATTCCTTGGCTTGAGGCTCCTTCCTCCATCTTCAAAGTCAGTAGCACAGCATCTTCAAATCTCTCTCTGACCTCTGCTTCTGTTGTTCCATCATCTTTGGCTTGGAAAGGCTCCTTTGGCTTCTGTCTCCCTGTTATAAGGATACTGTGATCATATTGGGCCCATCCAGATAATTCAGGATAATTTTCCCATCTCAAAATCCTAATTTAATCATATCCCTTTTGCCATGTAAAGTTAACATATTCACAGGTGCTGGGGATTAAGACCTGGACATATTTGAGAGGTTATTTTACTACCACAGGGTGTTTCCAGATGTTCACTATTATGAATAAAGCTACTACAAACATTTATACAGATTTTTTTTTTTTTTTTTTTTTTGTGAGTGTCTGTATAAATCTTCATTTCTCTGGGATAAAAGCCCAGAAGTGCAATTGTTGGGTCATTTGGTAATTGCACGTTTAGTCTTATAAGATTCTGCCAATCTGTTTTCTAGAGTGTCTGGAATATTTTACATTCCCATCAGTAGTGTACGTATGAGTGATCAAATTTCTCCGAATCTGCCAGCATTTGGTGTTGTCACTGTTTTTTTATTTTTTTTAGCTATTTTGATAGGCAGGTAGTAATATCTCATTGTGGTTTTAATTTGCATTTTCCTAATAGTTAATGATGTTGAATATGTTTTCACGTGCATGTTGTTGTTGTTGTTATGTGCCGTCGAGTCAAACCTGACTCATAGCGACCCCTCCTTGGGTTTCCGAGGCAGTATCACTATGGAAGTAGGATTGCCCAACCTTCCTTCCGAGGAGTGGCTGGGGGGTTTGAACCGCCAGCCCTCTGGTTAGCAGGCAAGTGTCTTATCCACTATGCTACCAGAGCTCTCATTTCACGTGAATGTTGATTTTTAAAAAGCTAGTATTCAACGACACATAACAACAACTACAACATTATCATTCATAATGCAGTGGTTAGTAACATTAAGTGCAACATTCATGCTAAAGAATTTTATTTATTATTGCAAACAAGAGGAGGAGAGAGGCGCTAGGAATGTCTGGCCCTAATCTGTCTTTGAAGAAGTACAGCCAGAGTGCTTCTTAGACGTGAGGATGGCCAGACTTCTCTCGCTTACTTTGGACATGTAAATAGGAGGAACAAGTCCTTGAAGAAGGACATCATGCTTGGTAAAATAGATGGTCAGAGAAAATAGAGAGACCTTCAGTGAGATAGATCGACAGACACAGTGGCTGGAACAATGGGTTCAGACACAGCAACGGTTGTGAGGATGGCACAGGACAGGGCAGTGTTTCTTTCTGTTGCGCATAGAGTCACAACCAGTCACAACCTACGCCATAGTATCAAACACCACCAAATTTGAACCTGGAAAAGCTGCGCGGTGCAGCAGGGAGCTGTAGACCCATGTCTGTGTGAACAACCGATGGTCGGCTGGCTTCTGCTAGGAAGCTGCAGTGTGGCCAGGGACCTAGGCCAGAGGACTAGTGACTGACCAGGAGTGGCCAGGAGGGAAGCTCCACAAGAGTCCCGACTCCGGCCCCAGCCACTGACCACCCCGCGGGGACCCGCGCCGCCCCACCTCCAACTCTTGTTTCCCGCCAGAACCGAGCACAGGGGCGGGAGCAGCCGCGAGAGGGCGCCACGAGAAGGCCTGAGCCCCCGGCAGCGCCCATGGCGTCCTCCTGCGGCCCCCTCAGCGGCGGCGGCGGCGGCCCCCTGGCTGTCCTGCTTCTGCTCCTGCTCCTGCTCCTTCAGCCCGGGCTCGGCGAGGCCCCAGGGAGCGCAAAAGGGGCGCGGGGCGGGGTGGCGCCGCATTCTCGCGCCCCTCTCCCTTCGGGCGGCGGCCACGAGCATCCCGGAGATCCTGGAGCTAGCCCGCAGAATCCTCCACCTGTCGGGGTTCTGCCGTCCTTCGGGGTTCCTGGATCCAACGGGACTGCGAGAGACCCCTCTTTGTTGTCGGTTACCTCAGGTAACTTCTCCAAAGCTTTGTCAACCTCAAACATACGGTCACCAACCTGGCACACGACAGAATCATGGTTTACTGCAGGTGATGTTTCCGGGCCAGGCCCTGCCTGGAGAGCCAGCCTGGTCCCAGGGGGATGGGACTCTTTCTTGGAGGAGGAGCCTCTCAGGGGGACACCATCCTTTCCTAGACGGATGAGTGGACCCCACCCTGACTTACTCTGGGGGTGTGAAGGAACAGGGCCCTGCTCTGGGGATTCTGAGGATTCCCTGGCATTATCCTGGGCAGCCCTGGTGGTGGTGGGTGGAGAGGGCAGAGGCTATACTTTCAGTCCCCTCCCTTCACTGACCAGTTCCAGGATGTGGCCATCGGACCATGAGGATAGTTGGTGGGCTCCCGGCTGTAGAGAAGAAGTGGCCTTGGCAAGTGAGCCTGCAGATTAGTGATAAACACTTTTGTGGAGGCTCCCTCATCAACCATCTGTGGGTGCTGACAGCGGCCCACTGCATATATGGGTGAGTGTTTGGGGCTTAGGTGTGGGCTTTTGGTCAGTCTGTGTGACCTGGAGACAATTCTGTAGTCCTCACTGTTCTTCCTTATCTGAAGATAAGGTTCACAGTCCCTGCTCTGAGGGTATAGCCAGTGGTAGGTGATGTTAGAGCCCTTGGTAGCCTGGAAATTCAGGAACCAAAATGAGGAGCCACTGTTGATTAACCTTTAAGCTAAGTGGCAAGACAAGGAAGAAATGCCAACTGAGAGACAGTGAGTGGACAAAGATTTACGAGGAGGGATACTTAAGGGGAGGGTGTAGTATAGAACAATTTGGCTAAATCAGTGGTTCTCAAAATTTAATGAGCATCAGAAATAACTGCAGGGCTTGTTAAAATACAGATTACCTGTGCCCAGTTCTCAGAGTTTTTGACTCAGTAGGTCAGGGCAGGACTTGAAAATTTGCATTTCTAACAAGTTCCCTGGTGATGTTGGTACTGCTGGTCAGGGGACCACACTGAGAGCCACTAGGCTAGAATGGTCAGGGCTCTGGGGAAGAAGATGGTTTGAGGAAGGGAGGTGGCTGTATTTCTCTCATGGGAGGATGAGGTTGAGAAGCACCTGGCAAGTGTGGAAATAAAGTATAGACCCTTCAGGATCTCCCTGCAGCCATTTGGAATACACGGTGAAGCTGGGAGACATAAATGTGCATCATGGATCAAGAACAGCGGTTATAGTCCCAGTCCGAGACATCGTTATCCACAAAGATTATAACGGTGTTGGAAGGCTCCAAAACGATATTGCCCTCGTTCTGCTTGACTTCCCTGTGAATTACTCCTCGCACATTCAGCCTGTGTGCCTCCCTGAAAAGGCTTTCCTGGTGCAAGCTGATACGGAGTGCTGGGTGACCGGATGGGGCAAACGATCTCAAAGTGGTGAGACTGTAAAGCAGGATGACAGAAAACTACATCCAGGGAAGAGCAAGCTGCTTGGGGTTGGCCTGCAAGCTAAAGTGGGGGCAGAAAGGCAGCTTTTCTAGCAGATGGGTAAGGGGAGTGGGATGAACAGATGCTGCCAGGAAGTAATTTAACAACTGTGTTACAAATTTCTATTGTTATGTCAGGGCCTGGGGGCTGGGCCTAGGGGCTGGACATCAAATATAGTGGGATTCTCTCTTGAGCGGATTTCAGCTCAAGAGATGACAAACTGTCTGCCAGTCAGAGCTGCTCCTCACTGGAAGTGTCTGCCTCTTTGTGGGGGTGGGGGCCTGTCCCTGGGGGTAAAGGTAGAGGCAGGAGGCCCCTGTCTGTGAGGTCCTGCTACCCTGGAGAGAGACTGGCTTTGGCACTTTCAGGGCACTACCTGTCCTAGAATCTGTGATCCTGCTCTGGAAAGTAAAGATGCTTTACTAGACCCCCTGTCACTATTGCTACTGCTACTCAGAGTGACAGAAGCTTGGTTATGCCTCTCCCTCGTCTGACCTGTTCTACCTTCTCCTGTCTTGGTTTTACTTCTTACCTCCTCCTTTCCCCATGCCAACTTTGGGGACTATACCCATTGTCCTGCCTTCCTGTAAGGGGTGCCTGTGTGTCCATGCACTAAGACCCAGAATGGATGCTGGGGACTCCTGTCCTACTTAGATAGATCCACTCACTCCTAAGTTTTCTCTCTGCAGGTACCTCAGATGATGTTCCTATTATTCTTCAGGAAGCTGAGCTAAGCATTATTCGCTATGAGAAATGTAATAAGATGTTCCAGAAAATGACGGCAAGCTCTCAAGAATTTGTCAGGGAAGGTGTCGTCTGTGGCTATAATCCCCGAGGAAAGGATTCCTGCCAGGTTGGTTCCTGAGCCCCTTGCCATCCCCACATTTCAGGTGTCCCTCAAGTTTCCTCATCCCGAGGCAGTTGGGCCTGGGTTATTTGACGACCCCACCATTCACTGTTTCTTCAAGTTAAAGGGACTCCTGGGTACCAGCTGCCAAGGCTGGGCTGGCCTGACCTTACCTTCCAAAGAGAGCTGCTGATGCTGCCTGGAGAGGGGAGTAGGGAAATAGGGGCACATAATACTAATAATACAAATACCATTTTTTGAGCTCCTTCTATATGACAGGCAATGAACTCTATAAGTACTTCACTCATTTTTTTCTGTGTACATGTTCTTTTTTGTTTATATACAATTTTTGTACACAATTTTTTGAGTATATACACATTTACTTTTGGTTAAAAATTTCAGTCCTCAGGTCTCATATTTACAGAAACTGAGGCCCGATGGGGCCCGTGGGATACCTGGCGAAGCCCCGGTGTGCCTGCCCCAGCACCCTGCGGTGTGGTCAGCATGCTCTGATGCAGATCTTCTATTCCTGGAGTTGCTTTCTTTCTGTTTCTCCAGGGAGATTCTGGGGGACCCTTGGTCTGTGAATTTAACAACACCTGGATGCAGGTGGGGATCGTGAGCTGGGGCATTGGCTGTGGTCAAAAAGGATTTCCTGGAGTGTATACGGAAATTAGTTACTATAAAGACTGGCTCTTCAGTCAGTTGAATCAAGCTTCCTGTCTGGGTCCAGCAGCCTTCCTCATCCTACTCCTGTTTCTGGAGCTGCCCCTGGGTATCCTGATGACCCTATGACTGCACCTGTCCCTGCCCCTCCTGTTTCTGAGTCTCCCACTTCACCTCTCCTCTGGCCTCCCGTTCCTTCTCAACACCCTGTCCTCAAATTCTACTTGGGATCCATTGACCCTGTGAAGATCCATACGATCGAGGGTGGCAGTGAGGCTGGAGTCTGGAAAGTGCCCTGGCCTGGTGCATCAGTCCCCTGCCTAAGACTTGGCTGTGCACTACCATCATCAGTGCTCTGCCTGCCGGGAAGGAGACGGGTGACCTGCCAGGTAGAGCATGGTGGTTTCTTGACTTTCTGGAGAATATCAACCAGAGAAGGGAAGCTCGATTTGACATCATCAGTGGTGAAACCAGCATTAGACCCTGCTCTTGGTTTCAGAGCTCTCCCTGAGACTTTGTCAAACCAATCATTCAAAGAGAGTGAAGGAGGTGTTAACACGTCACTGCTGAGAGACAAGGCCCAGTGAGAATCCATCTGTGAGTGGACAGCCTCTGTCATACAAACGCTCTTGGGGCAACCCAATCTTGGAACCCCCTTCCTCAGTGTTTAGTGGCCACACCCAGAGACCTCAAATTGTGTTGAAGCATATGGAGTACAGAGATTTAAGATGTCACCTGAATAAATACTTGGAGAGTTGCCTGTGTGTTCTACATCTCTGTTCATCTGAGTATGGGGTTGCATATAACACACTCTGACAAGAACTCATTTCCCATTTAGCTAAGGAATATTTATGATCTCCACTAAACTCTAGAAGAATGAAGGATGAGGAGCCTGCCTGCCCAGATGTAAATCTGATGGATGGTTTTAGCCAGTGAGTCCTGTTGCCTGTGATCCTATTATAGCCATCAGCATCTCTACAGCTAGGAGCCTTGTAGCAGCCAATGTGGCCAGGAGCAGGGAAGCAAGTGCCAGAGGCTGGGGCACGGCACAGTCATACCCCTAGCACTTCTCTTCACTGTCTTCTCTAATATATGCCTTAAGGAGACACTGGGGACTAGGCGTTGAGCCCAAACAGCAGAGTTCTCATAGAAGGGAGGGAGGAAGAGGCTCCCTATGTGCATCCAAATTCTTCTTCCTAATTACCAGACTTAGGGTCCTAGAGTCACCTGGGCTGGCTGTTGTTCATCTCCCAGTTTCTGTCTGCTGCCCACCCTCCCTTTCTTTGCCAGTGCTTTAGCTCCTTGCTATCAGTGGGCCTCAGTGGCGTCTGTGACAGTGCCACCTGCTGCTCAAGGGAGGTAGCCCAAGCTGGTTACATCCAAACCCAGAAAGTTCTAGGTCTTCTTATAGAAACCCAGTTAGGCAGACTTGGGGCTCAAGGCTTGCCACACACTGTTACTTGCAGCTTTCTTTCCAAACAAGCACCTTCATTCTTTTCCAGTTTTTGCTAGGATTGCCATTATGGCTTTCGTTTTCTTCTTTCTTCCTCTCATTGGTTAAGCATTCTCTTCTCCCAAGAACCTCTCCTGTCCACTCCCCTGGACTGTGTAATGTGCTTCCTTCAGGGTTCCCCTGACTGGTGGTTCTGTGCCTATTCCTCTATCTCCTGCTTGACATTTTGTCTTCCAGGAGACTCTGATCATTCTCTATCTTCCATCCTGTAGCTCCAGGCTCGGAACAGGGTTGGAGTTCACGAAATATTGGTAAATGAATGAAAGAATGAATGGGGAAATGAATACTCACCTCTCCTCTGTTTTGCTACTCCTTTCTCTCACTGCCCTCTTGGATCACTGTTCTTTTCCCCTTGTTTTCATGTTGCCTCAATGAAGAAGAAAAAGCACAACCAGGTAGGTAAGGGTTATACTCTTGCTGTAGGAAAAGTCCCAAGCTCCGGGAAATTTATAGCCACAGAAGGGTACTCTTGGATCTAACAATATTAGAATGTGTTTCTTGTTCTGAGGGAACAGAAAATCAGTTCAAGTGGCTTGGACAGTGAGAAACAGCCTCTGTCTACCAGAAGAAATGGGCACATCTTCCCAGAGAACAGAACACCAAGGGCTATGTAAATGTTAGCTGTTTTTACTCTTTCCAACAAATATTTTTGGAGTACTGTATATGAATAAAGCAATGGACTAGAACCACAAATAAGATATGACCCTTAGGTAAGGGCTTGCATGGCTGGGTTGGAACCAGTCTCTGGAAGAGAAAAAAGGAGGATGTTGAGTGGCAGGTAATGGGTTCTACTAACACTAGTGGACATTAACAAAAAAAAAAGAAAAAAAACAAACAAAGAAAGATGACCCTGTGGGCTTCTAGTCATGAAGAACAAGTGACATAAAGCAATGAGCATTCCTAGTGGTCAGATTGTGGTCTTGAAATACCATTTCCCATCAAAAGAAACCAGGGCTTCTTGGATAAATAGTTTTGAAAATTTTAAGGTTTAGGGCAGAAAATATATAAAATGAGCCTGTAATTTCATGATATACCAGTCAGCAAGGATGCTATCAAAGTCTGCAAGATCATGCCAGTACGCCTAAAGAGCCAATTTTAAGAGGCTCCCATTGTGCCTCGGCTCTCTCTCAGAGTCTGTTTCCAGGGATCCCAGTTGAAGACACTCTGCCTGGCCAAAGATAGGACAACTGCAGTGTCAGTTACCTATTGCTGTATAAGAAACCACCCCAAAACTCAGTGGCCTAAGTCGACAGTTTGTTTTCTCTCACAATATTGTTGGTTGGCTGGGCAGTTGTTAGTCTCACCTGAGATCATTCTTGTGGGTGCATCCGTCTGGTAGCCCAACCATGGCAGAATGCCACAAGATGGCCACACTCACATGGTTGGCATTTAGCTGGGACTGTAGGCTGGGGCAAGAGTCCCTGGGTGGCATAAATGGATACGAGCTCAGCTACTAGCTGAAAGGTTGGTGGGTGGAACCCAGCCAGAGGTGCCTTGGAAGAATGGCTTGGTGACTTGCTTCCGAAAGATCGTAGCCATGAAAAGTCTATGGAGCTCTGCTCTGCAGCACATGGGGTCACCATGAGTCTGAGCTGACTCAGTGGCAACTGGTTTGGTAGACAGAGGTGCCTCAGTTTTCCTATAAGGACCTCTCATCCTCCAGTAGGGCTAGTCCAGATGGGCTCAGGACAGTGATTCAAGAGGGTGGAAGCAAAAGTTGCGAGGCCCCTTAATGCCTAGGTTTAGAAGTCGCATAACATTACTTCTATCACATTTTGTTGGTCAAAGTAAGTCACAAGCCTATCCCAGATTTGACGAGGCTGGAGAAACAAACTCCACTTATTGATGGGAGGAGATATAAGATACGATGGCCATGTTTTCTAATCCACTACAGTAGGCATAATAATTGCAATGCATTGAAACCAATGAAATACATTAAAATCTAAGATCTTTATAAGTTTTCCAGCTAATAAAGAGAAATGATATAATTAGAACCTCACTACTTTTCAAACCTCAATGAATTAGGGGATTTAGGCATAGAACCTAAACAGCTGGTAACATCACAAAAGAAGGGACAGCTAAACATCATGTGTCACTTAATGAAAAAATGCAAAACCTCCTATATTCTTGCTTGACAATGAGATTGAATCTGAGTCCAGCTGTCAATTTGCAAGCAATAGAAAAAACAGAGGAATGTATTGAACTACACCATAAATGCAGTCAACAAAACCAGACTGTGGGAGACTCTATAGGTCAAATAGCCCATATTCTTCAACATATAAGATGTAAGGGGATAGAGAGGAAAACTAACTAAGTGTCTGAAAAGATCTGTCAAATAGAAAGTAATTAGGCAACACTGAAGCACAGTGTCTAGAGATATACCTTTGGGTGATAAAACCTTAAATATACACAAGGAAGAGATAATATAAAAGTCAGGTTAATGGTTACATTTGAGGGGAAGGAGACAGTTGTATTATGGAGGGCCCATGGAGTCTCTAGAGTGACTGGCAGAGTTCTAATTATTGCACATTGGATCTGTATGACAGTATGCTCCCATGAAGATCCCCCTGCCATTGAATCGTTTCTGACTCATAATGACAGAGAAGAACTGCCGCATAGGTTTTCAAGGCTATAAATCTTTACAGATGTAGACTGCTACATCTTTCTCCCACAGAGTGCCTGGTGGGTTTGAACCTCCCACCTTTCAATTAACAGCCAAGTTGTTTTAACCACTGTGCTACCAGGGCACCTTTCCATAAAGATTACAGCCTCAGAAGCCCTATGAGGTCATTCTACTCTGTCCTATACTGTTGCCAGAATGGAGTCAGAATGGACTCGACCCCAACAAGTTTAGTTTTTTGGTTTATCACTTGAAGGCAAATCTAAGCTTGATATAGAACCTGGTACCTGGAAGTGAGCAGCTCTATATTAAAGAATCTGAAAATGTAGCCCTACTTCACGTGAGGGAATATGGGAATACATGAAGGACTCAGTGATTTAAGACTGGAAAACTGATGACTCTTGTCAGTATCAAAACTTTGGCCAAATCATTGTATCTTGTACCTTGGAAGGCTACCCATGGGTAGACCAAAGCTGTAGTATTAAGGAAAATAGTAGGAAAATTTAGAAGAATTGGTGACCGCTGGCTCCTTATTGCTGCACTTTGCAAACTCTGACGGAGAGAGTGGAACTCAGGCTACACTCAGCTGGTCTGAAAGCAAAGATGAACAGAAATACTGCTTTGCTAAGGTAGGCACTCTTATGCCAGTCACACCTGCAGTATAAATTGACTAAACCAAAAAAAAAAAGGCCAAATACACTGCCATCGGGGTTTGGCCTCCATTGGTTTTTCAGAGCTGTAAATCTTTACTGAAGTAGATTGCCTCATCTTCCTCCCATGGAGCAGCTGGTGGGTTTGAACCTCTGACCTCCTGGTTAGCAGTCAAATGTCTTACCCACTATACCACAAGAGCACCTTATAAATCGACTAAGAATCCTATAATTTGGTATGTTCCAGGATTGAATATTCTAACATTCAATACCTAAATGGAAGCAGTCACAAGCAGGGGCTGCTGAGTAGTAGTTAGTGGAACATGGAATTGGTTCCCCACTATAGGCTGATAATGTAGCTGCTGGAAAAGGTAGCATCAAGAGGGTTACTATCCCCTCAAGACCACTGTTTCAGACGCCTTTGCTCTTGGGCAGGGATCTGGCTGAACCTAGATCACAGGTGATGCTACAGGAAGCCCTTCAGCATATTAATTTTCCATTGCTGCTATAATAAAGTACCACAAACTCAGAGGCTTAAACAACACAAATCTATTATCTCACAAGTCTATAGGTCAGAAGTCTAAGTTGACTTGGCTGGTTCTCTCTTCCTGGTCTCACGAGGCTGCAATTAAGGTCTCAGCAAGGCTGTGTTCTTTCTGCAGCTCTGGGGACAAATCTGCTTCCAGGCTCATTCAGTTTGGCAGAAATCAGTTCTGTGTGGTTGGAGGATCAAGATCCCTGTTTCCTTGCTGGCTGTTGGCCAAAGAGCCATTCTCAGTGACTACAGGCTTCCTGCATCCCTTGGCTCTTGGTCACATTCCTCCATCTTCAAAGCCAGAAATGGCAGGTTGAGTCCTTCTCAGATTTTGAATCACTCTGATCTTTCCCTTCCACATCTCTTCAATTACTCTTCTGCCTTCCTCTTCCACTCTATTGCAGCTCACTCTAGCCAGAAAAATTGTTCAGCTTTTAATGACTCAAATGTTTATAGGAGGTCCAGAACATTAATGACCCTTGCAAAGTCCCTTCACTGTACTCCTCACATTAATGTTTGACTGAATAACCTGAGGACCGGAGCTATGGGGAACAGTGTTAGAATTTAGTAGCCCACATGCAGTTTTTTGCCAATACCAGGGTAGAGGCAGGAACCCTCACAAGGGGGCACTATGAGAGGGCTTGGAGGTACCCAGGGTGTTCCTGGGTGTTCAGGGGGGTCAGTGGCTCCTTGGTCTTCTGGTTTGGCTCCTGCACCTTCAGTCCTGGCTCAGTGAGGCTGGGCAGTGGGGAGGAGACGCAGTTGGGCCAGGGGCAGAGCCAGGTGGTGTCAGCAGGTAGGTGAGGTTTTCACAGGTCTCCCATCATCAACAGGTGTGTGTTGTGATCCCAAGGAGGATTCCAGATAGTCCCTGGCACGCTCGGAGGCCCAGTCACCTTCAGAGCATCTGGAATTCCTGAAATGTCCAGTATCCACAACAGCTCCAGAGTCTCTAGGGTCCCTAGCACCCTGAGGGCCTTGAGGAACCCTGGTGACTTCTGCAGCAGCAACAGGAGAGGTCTTGAAATTGAGTGGGACCACTGTGTTTAGGGGGACATCTGGTGGCATAGTGCCAAAGGCATTTGACTGCTAACCAGAAGGCTGGCAGTTCGAACCCACCAACCACTCCTCAGAAGGAAGGTTGGGCAATCTACTTCCGTAGAGATAGCGCCTCAGAAACCCAAGAAGAGGTTGTTATGAGTCAGGTCCGACTTGACAGTGGTGAGTTTGGTTTTAGTTTTGGTACTGTGTTTAGGAGGATGTCTCCTCCAGGCACTGCTTTTGGTGCCAGATCTGTGAGGCCTGCCTGGGAGGTCAAAGGGGAATATACCCAGCCTCGGGAGTTTGAAGGAAGGCCTTGCCCTAGAGGATTGGAGGGAGTTTTCAACCCTGTAGATCTGGAGTGGGGTCTGAGAAGGGCATTTCTAACAAGTTCCTGGGTGATGCTGATGCTGCTGGTCTGGGCCCTCACTGTGAGAACCACTACCCTGCAGTAACCAAAGCAGAGGAGGCAACCTCTTCTTGACTGTCTTGGCATGGAAGTGGCACACATCACCTCTACTTACCTCCTATCCATGTGGATTCCCTTTGATGTCAGGCTGGGGAATGTGGTCCCCAGACTCCAGCTGCTCCTCAGTGGATACCCACACTGGACAAGGGATGCAGGAATCTTGGTGGTTGGATTACATTCTCTACCACTCCTAGCAGATCCAAGGACAGCATCTTCTGCAAAATGCCCACGGGGCACATGTGAAAGCCCAGGCCTGGCACAAGCTACAAACCCTTTTAGTTACAAAGATCCCATTGGCAGAATGGGCCAAGCCCAGAAATGCCTTTCTTTCCTCATGTCTGCCCCAAAGCTCCTTGTTCAAGTCTTAGGTCCAGCTCAGATGTCACTTCCTGAAAGATATCTTCCCTGATTCCATAGAGTCATTATTCTTTTTCTTTTCTGTACTTTCTTGGTTCTCAAATCAATATTAATCCTGAAATTCTACAATGGACCAGGCTCAGGAGACTCAATGTCAGATCAAAGCCTGGGCAACAGGAAGCTATCACTGCTCAAGGGTCCATGGGCCCTTTCCTCAGCCAGGTGCTGGGAGCACTGTCACGTATTCAGGGCACTGGGGGCGCCATCGTGGGAGTAATCACAGACCCAGGGCACCGATGACGCCATTACAGGTCCAGGACTCCGAGAACCACGCATAAGGTAAGGTCCGAGAGGGGTCGCCGTTAAGTGCCTGGGAGTGTTTAGGATTCCAGGGGTTCCATCACATGCCGGGGGTGCTGTCACGTGTCTGGAACTACGTCACGTGCTGGGGCCTGCAGGACTGTCTCTGCAGTTGGTATCTTCAGGGCCTCATGGCTGCCCTGCCATCTTACGGCAGCACCGGGCTTGGCGCCTTGAGGCTGTCGGTTCTGAGCCGCCATCTCCTGCTCCTAATGCTGCTGCCGCCATCCAACCCCGGTGAGGCTGGCACCGCGCCATCTCCCCCCCGTCCCCCCGCTCCTCAGCCCTGTCCTTCTTTCCTATTACCCTGTCCCCGCCCTCTGAGCTCCCTCCCCGCAACCCCCTCCCCCCGCCTCAACCTTAGGGCCAGCCATTAAGCGGTCAGGGTCTCTGTGTCCCCATCCTCAATTCCCGGTAACCTCCAGGGCTTAGCAGGGAAGATTACAGGTATCTTAAACTTCTGCCCTTTCCTCTGACCTCTTCCCTCAGGCCATACCTGCCCCACAGTCTCTTGGAAAGCAGCAGTGCGCAGAACCCTTGCATTTTCTCCTAGGCAGTCCTTGCCCTGTCAGTCTGGACAAAGCACCTCAAGTGCGAGGCCCGCCTACCCTCCCAGCACCTTCAGATCTCTCACATCCTACCCCTCTACCCCCAGCTCTCTGCGATCTCCCCAGGCAGCTGGGCACTCCAGGAGACCTCTTGAGCATGCATTCTGGGCCAAGCAGATTTGTAGTCTTCACTCTCTGTCTGCCCTGAGCCCGCCCATCAAACAAATATTTCAAAAGTCACCTTCTCCCCCTCTTTTCCAGCCCAGTGTGCCTCACTGGCAGTCTCTTCATTCACTAGGAAAGCGGAGGCCCTGGAGTGCTGTCTCCCTTGACTATCCCCAACTCCAGGTGGGTGGTGGGGGTTACTCCAAACCTGACTACATCAACACTATTCTCACCTACTCCTTTAGGGATTCAAAAGACATGCCTCAAGGTCAGCACACTCACCAGTGCCCTTGACTGCCCGCTCTCCTTTCCTGTGCTCCCTCAATCATTCTTTCCCTCAGAGATCTTTATTCTCTCCTTTTCTATTTGCTGTTTCCTCACTGTCTCCTCCCCTTTCACAGCCAATCTTCTGAAAAGAATAGTTTTCACTTCCCGCTAGGCTTCCTCACTTCCCACTTATCCACAGCCCGTTCCTGCCATGTCTCCCCTCTTATTGTCCCCGGCCTTTCTTTCAGTCACTGCTTTTACATTTTGGCTTCTCTCAGACCACTGTCTTCGATTCTCTCCTAACCCAAGACTAATTTTCACTTTCCTCCATGACCCTCCCCGACCTCCCACACTGTATTTATCCTTGATGTATTGGTGTTCTCCAAGTCAGGGGTCCCTTGTTCCTTCCTTCTTCACTGCTCCCTGGGCCAGTCCCTTGGGCATTCATCTGCCATTTATATGATGGTGCCTCACAAATGACATGTGTGGATGTACAGCTACCCACTGGACATGTCCACCTGAATGACCTAGAAACATCTCAACCCCTACGGTCTAAAAATGAAGCCCTCATCTTGCTGTAAACTGGCTTCTCTTATTCTGTTCTCTAACTCAGTGGATGGCCTCCACTCTTTTCCAAAACTAGAAATTGGAGTGTCATCCTAGACTCATCCCTTTTCCTAAGTCCCATGTCCAACTCATCTTGTCTGTTCCTGCTGCCACTTCCTTGGTTCCGACCTCCTCATTTCCTGCCTGGGTTCTACAGAGTCTCTACTGGGCTTTCACTGCCCCCAGCTCTTGTCATCTTCCTATTTATTCTCCATACTGCCTTCATAATATAGACCTGACCAGGTCACATCTCTGTTGGCTTCCATCCCCCTGGAAGTCTGTCCAGACTTCTTGGCCTGGCTTACATGAGGCACTCCATGGTTGACCCTTGATTGTTCTCCCCTGGCATTATACCTTGTCATCACAGGCCATGACCTTCAACCTCTGGAATATCCAACACACACCATGGTGTTTCTTCTGCAAGGAATACCATTATCACGTTTCATTTCTGTTTTACTTTCTCATCTTTAAGTCCTGGCACAATAACCCCTCCTCCCAGAAGCCTTTTCTGTCCACTGTTTCTTCTAGGTTCACCTGATACCTATGGCTCTGTCCCTGAACTGATCTCATGCAGGTAATTGGGTGTTCACTTCTTTTTCCCTTGCTGGACAGTGTGTTTCTCCAGGGCAGGCTTTATCTGATACATCTGTCTCCCCAGCTCCAGGTTGGGAACAGAGTGGGAACTCAAAATATTTTGTGAATGAACAGATGAAAGAACAATGCGTCTCTTCCCTATCACCCCTTGCTTCATCTTTGTCTCCCTTCTCTCTTCCAGGTTATAAAGAGGACAAACCTATGCCAGGTGGGTTTGGTGAGTCCCTGCTGCAGAAAAAGCTCCAGTTCATGGGCCCAGATGTGGGGCACATTTGTTCTGAAAGGGACCACATAGATAGTGTTTCTGGGCCTGTAAGAAACAGACATTCGGTCTAAGAAGGCTGCTTTCTAAAGAACAGCCTGTAGCTTCCAGAACATACAGACCTAGCAGTCCCCGGAAAAGACGGTCTGGGCCTCAGAGCCTTTTAATTCAGCCTAGGCCACGTAGTGTAGTGTCTCAGGCACTTGACTGCTAACCAGAAGGCTGGTGGTTCCACTCCTCGAAAGGAAGGTTGGGCAATACCACCTCGGAAACCCAAGGAGGGGTTGCTATGAGTCAGGTCTGACTCTACGGCACATAACAACAACCGTTTAAAGCATGGCTTTTTATCCTTAAATACTTCAGTGTGTATTTTCTAAGAATATTCTCTTGTTTTTTCTCTTTTTTGTTTGCTTTTTAAAGGCTTTTAATTTCTTTTTCCTCTTTATGTCTTATAAGAATATTCTCTTACATAACCATAGTTATCAACTTCAGAAATTTACATTGATACCACACTTTTAGGAGCCCTGGTGGTACAAACAGTTAAGCTCTTGGCTGCTAATTGAAAGGTTGGAGGTTTGAACTTACCTGATTGCTCTGTAGGAGAAGATCTGGTGACATCCTTCTGTAAAGGTTACAGCCAAGAAACCCTATGGGGCAGTTCTGCTCTGTCAAATGGGGTCACTGTGAGTTGGAATTGACTTGATAACATTCAACAACAACCATGCTTTTTATCTGTTGTCCACATTACAACTTGGTCAGCCCTCCACACTCTTGTCAGCAGTGCATTAGGGTACATTTAGATTTACCACATTCCTAAAAACCATTGGCACGATGTAGCTTTTATGTCTTTTTTTTTTGCCAATCAATTAGGTTAAAAAAAAAAGACAGCTTGATTTCATTTGCATTTTTCTGATTACTGAAGAGTTTGTGCATCTCTCAATGTGCTGTTGGCCTCTTGAATTTCCTCTTCTGATAAATTGCCTATTTTTATCATTTGCATATTATCTATTGATCTTCCTTTTTATGGTTGATTTCCTAGAGTTCCTTGTATATTCCTTTATTTTTAGTTAGGTATAAAAGATGTTTAATTCTTTTTCTTAATGCATTTTATTGAAATATAATTTATGTACAGTGAAATACACAAAAGTAAAGTGACATGAGTCGACGCTTTTTTTTTTTTTTGCAGTGTTCCCTCCCCTCCCTTCCAACAAAGAAAGTTTCCCTCCATATATAAACCTTTCCTTGACCCTCCACAACAAACTAATATTGTATTTGTCCTTCTGTGATTGACTTGTTTCACTCAGCATAATGTCAACTAAGTTTATCCATATTATGTGGTGTTTTGCAGACTCTACATTATTCTTTAGTGCTGCATAGCATTCCAGTATGTGTATGTACCATAGTTTGGTCATCCACTCTTCCGCTGATGGGCACATAGGTTGTTTCCATCTTTTTGCTATTGTAAATAATGCTGTGGTGAACATGAGTGTGCATGTATCTGTTCCTATCTTGGCTCTCACCTCTCTAGGATATATAATACCTAGTAATGGGATTGATGGGTGTGATAGTTGGAGCTGTGTGTCAACTTGGCTGGACCCCAGTTCTGTGTGGTTGTTCCCATGGTGGGATCAGATGACTGTGTTCTGAGTGGTCAGTCTGCCTAAGGGGAGTTTCCCTAGGGGTGTGGCCTGCTTCCAAGATAACCAGGGACATCCTGGGAAGAGACACATTCT
>NW_006921898.1:1991688-1999148 GCF_000298275.1 Orycteropus afer afer | reverse complement strand
TTCTGTATAGTTCCTTTCAAAGCTCAGGGCTCCAGGATTATCTTTTGTATCTCTGTCAATTGGTTTTTCTTGTTTTTGTTGAAGAGGGTCTGTGTCACTTGTCTGCCTATTCCTCCATCTTACTGGAAATCCCCTTGTATATTCTTAATCAAAGTTTTTTTTTAAATTGATTTTACAAAAAAAAAAAAAAAACCAAAGTCACTGCCATCAAGTTGATTCTGACTCATAGCTACCCCCTTTGGGATTTCTGAGGTGGTAAATCTTTATGGAAGTAGATAGCCCAGTCTTCCTTCTGTGGAGTGGCTGGTGGGTTTGAACTGCCAACCTTCTGGTTAGCAGTCAAATGCTTTAGTCACTATGCCACCAGTTTGTCTCCCAATCTGTCATCTGTCTGTTAACTTTGTCCGTGGGATCAAAAATTCTTGATTTTAAGATAATCAAATTAATCAGTTTTATGGTTTATGTTTTGAGGTTTTGTTTAAGAAGTCCATTCCCATGCCATGTCACATGGTCTCCTGTTAACGTCATAGTTTTCCTGTTCACATTTAGCTCTGGAAGTGCTGTGGAAAGGGATCCGGTTTCTTTTTTCTTTTTATTTCTTTTATGGTGAATTAGTTTTCCTTTACACACAGATTGTAGTGGCTTCTTTATTTATATTAAGTTCCTATATTACATGGAACATCTCAAGGTCACTTTTCTTTTCCATTGATCTATTTTTCTGTCCTTGTGTCAATACCACACTGTTTTTGTTATGGTTTTGATATGTGTCTTAATATATGCTAGGACAAGTGTCCCTTCCTTGCACTATGTTTTCAAAGACTGACCTATTCATGGACCTTTATTTTCCTACTGAACTTTTGGAATAAGTTTACTATGTTTTAAAAGAACTCAAACTATTGGAAAATAAATTTATATATTAATTTTTTGAAAAATTACATCTGAAATATTAAATGGCTCTTTTTAAGAACAAGGAATATCCTCCAAATGACCATTTTCAGCCGTTTTTATTAGAGTTTTAAATTTATTACCACAGACTCTTGTGCTATGTGGAAAAACTTAATTCCTAAGTAACATATTTTTTTTCTACTAAGAATGTATCTTGTTGTTGTTGTTGTTATGTGCCATCGAGTCCACCCTGACTCATAGTGACCCCTCCTTGGGTTTCCGAGGCAGTATCACTACAGAAGTAGATTGCCCAGCCTTCCTTCTGAGGAGTGGCTGGTGGGTTTGAACTGCCAGCCTTCTGGTTAGCAGTCAAGTGCCTTAGGCACTTCACTACTAGAGCTCCCAGAATGTATCTTATTTTGAATATATTTTCTAGTTGGTTGTGTTAGTGTAGATAAATGTTATTAATTTTAAAAGTAAGTTGATTTATTAAAGTATTATATACATTCAAAAAGGTGCACAAAAGTGTCCAGATCAAAGAATTATCATAGTGAGCATACTGTGTAACCACCTCTCAGATCAAGAAATAGAACAAGGCTAGCACCCAGAAGCCCCCTCCAGATCCTTCGCCATTGTGTCAATTCCAACTCACAGTGATCCTATAGGACAGAGTAGAACTACCACATAGAGTTTACAACGCTGTAAATCTTTACAGAAGCAGACTGCCTTATCTTTCTCCCAAGAAGTGGCTGCTAGGTTTGAACTGCTGACCTTTCATTTAGCAGCCAAGAACATGACCATTGCACAACTGGGTCTCCTTGAAGCTCCCTCATGCCCTCTCAATTTCTTCTTCTGCTTTACTCCTGCAAAGTATCATTATCCCTAGCTTCTGACACTATAGATTCATTTTGCCTGTTCTTTAATGTTATATGATGTTTGCTAGTTTTTTTGGCATGTAACTTATAAAATTAAGGATTTTCTTTCTATTCCTAGTTTGCTAAGAGATTTTTTTTTTTTTTTAAGTCACAAATGTTGAATTTATGTACTGAATTTTTCAAATACCTTTTTCTGTGTCTATTCAGAACAATAGGATCTCTGGTGGTGTAGTGCCTAAGGGATTTGACTGCTAACCAGAAGGCTGGTGGTTCAAACCCACCAACCACTCCTCGGAAGGAAGATTGGGCAATGTACTTCCATAGAGATACCCCCTTGGAAATCCAAGGAGGGGCTGCTATGGGTCGGATCCGAATCGACAGTGATGTGTTTGGTTTGGTTTTATTCAGAACTATACAGGATATTTCTTCTTCAGCCTGTTTATGTATTGAATACATTGAGATCACTTTCGAAGTTGGGCCACTCTTGCACTCATGGGGTAATCACTACATTATCATAATGCATTGGTTTTCTAAAATTAATACTAGCTGATATTTTATTTAGAATTTCTGCATCTATGTTCATTCATAGCAAAATGGGCCAATAATTTTTCTTTTCTGGCATATTGTCTTAGTTTGGTTTTGGTATGAAAATTACAGCAACCTCCTAAAATGATTTGGGCTGCTCCCCCCCCCCCCAGTGTACTGGAAACTTAATTTATATGATACAGGTTTTAATTGTTGTACCTTGAAAGTTTGGTAGAACTTGCCTGTAAGCCCATCTGTGAGGAGGGGAGGTGGCTGATATTTCTGTATTTGTCATGGTTATTGACTTTTGGTATCTGGGTTTGGCTTTGTGCTTTAGGGGGTGTATTTTCTCTCATCTCACTTTCAGATTCCTCCTCTTGTTCCCATCAATGTGTGCTTCAGCCATCCTCTCACAACACCTTTGGTTTACTGCTTCCAATCTGACAGGCTCTCGGAAATTGAATCACACAGCTTGATTGTTAGAAGTATGTGCAAACTGTGTGAGCTGTGGGTTGGGGGTTTCTGTGGACTCCATACTGGGGTTCTTTTTGGAGTGATCTGTGTAGAAGCCTCCATTGCAGAAGTCAGGAGCTTTTCTTGACTCTGACGCAGTGTGGGATGGAGGCCATTTGCATCTGGAGGCACAGCAAACATTGTAGCTCTTCTGGAGCACTGCCCAGGGGCTTCCCCCAGGAAATGCATTTCTTGGACTTGGGGAGTCCTTCTTTGCTTTTTCCTTGTTTCCTTATTTTCTAGTTGGTTCTGCTGAGATATAGAAATGTTATATATTTTAAAAGTAAAATCAATTTTTAAAAATATTTGGAAAGTAAAGTTATTCCTCCCTTACATGAAAACATCTGTGTACACCCACACTTACACCCTTGCATGCACAACGCACAGCCCAGGCCACTTGTGTTGATTGTTCCCGGCATATTTCAGTATCTCTCCCTCTCTCTTGCTGTGATATCTCTATGTCTCTGTCCTGATGCTTTTTATCTCTTTGTTGTTTTCTATCTAGCTCAGTGCCTTTGGTTAAGCCACAGCCCATTCGCCCTCACCCTAGCTTTCCACTCCTTAAAATGGGAGCAGGTCCCTGAGTTTACAATGCATATCAGCCCTGGGGGGCCTCTTGGTCTCAGTCTTTCTTGTCCTTCTCTATATGGCCACCGTGTCTCCCCCGGCACACTTGTTCCTGAAGTTTGCAGCAAACCCTGGTGGTCGGACGATGTGGATGTGCCTCGCCATTGGCCCTGGGAGGTGAGCCTGCGGATGGAAAATAAACACGTGTGTGGAGGGGCCCTCATTGACCCTAGCTGGGTGGTAACTGCCGCCCACTGCATCCAAAGGTGAGTGTGGCCCTACGTGTCCAGGGTCTAGAGACCCAGAGCTGCAGTGGTTCAGCCCACTTCCTCATTTCCTCTGAAAAACTGTGGGGAGTAAGGGGTGGGGAGGAGGGGTTTCTGGAACAGGGAAGAGTTGTGTTCAGAATCTCTTAAGAACAGGGACTATGCTGGGGCAGGAGCTCCAAGCAACAGACTATGTCCTAAGCAGGGCCAAGAGGAAAATCCAGCACATTTTTCCCCTCCTGCATACATGAGAACAGGAGCTCTGGTAGCATAGTGCCTAAGGCACTTGACTTTTAACCAGAAGGCTGGTGGTTCAAACCCACCAGCCACTCCTCGGAAAGAAGATTGGGCAATCTACTTCTGTAGAGATACCACCTCGGAAACCTAAGGAGGGGTCACTGTGAGTCAGATCTGACTCGACGGCAGTGAGTTTGGTTTGGTTTATACATGAGAACATCTGTGTACACCCATATCTACACACCTGCAGAGATACACTGCCCAGGCTACTTTGAATCAACCTGAACAATGAATGGGCAAGCAGGTGCAGTTCTAGCGCTGAGGTGCCTAGGCCACTTTAGACAGGATGGCTGAGCAGAGCAAACTGGGTAGGGCTTCTGCTGACATCTTCTAATTTTTTGTGTCTCCTGCAGCACCAAAGAGTACTCGGTGATGCTTGGCACCTCCCAGCTGCAGCCCGTGAACTCCACCAGGGTCCTCTTCATCCCAGTGAGGGACATCATTTTGCATCCCAAGTTCTGGGGCCGGACCTTCTTCATAGGTGACGTTGCCCTTCTCCAGCTTCATACTCCTGCCACCCTAAGTGAGTATGTTCAGCCCATCTGCCTCCCGGAGCCCAAGTTCAACCTGAAGATTGGGACACAGTGCTGGATGACTGGCTGGGGCCAAATTAAGCAGCGTTTCTCAGGTGAGCGGGATGGGATGGAGTAGGGTACATGGTAGCACAGAAAGTGCACTTTCATCCTTCTGGGCCCTGCAGTGGTGCCTCTTGGGAAGCTTTTGACTGACAGCTCTGGATCCTGGTTCTCTGGGTGTGTTAGGGCTGCTCCTCATATGGGAACCATTGCCACAGTTTACACCTGTATGCTTGATGTTGGCACCTTGCATTCAGGCTGAGCAACCCTGGGGCTGGGCATGGTCATTTGCCTCTTCCAGAAGCTCAGAGACAGAGATTCATAAATTCACTCATAAATGTACTTACTCCTTCACTTGACAAACTTGGTATTGGCAATATATGGAACTTGCAATAGAGTTGGGATTGGGGGTACAGGCTGGCAAGAAGAGGGGCCAAGACCTGGTCAGGTGATCTTGAGATCAAGCCAGAAGGGATCTAGGTTGAGCTCTGGGCAGAGCAATGGCTTGACATGTCTGAAGGAGGAGCCAGTGTTAATCAGATGGCAGAGGAAATACCAGTGCAAAGCTGAGGTTGGGGAGGAGCCTCTACTTGTTTGGAATCTCTACTTTTAAGTGGCTGCATTGGCATTTGTATCACGGCCTACTTGGTTCCAAAGTGAAGCTTTCCAGAGAAAGGGATCTCAAAACACAGCCTTAGAAGGTGAGGGGCCTGTTGGACCTGCACTACAGGAGGAAGGCATCAAGCAAAGGAAGGTAGGGAGTGTGAAAAAGTGTGTCTTGGCCAAATCTTGAGGTTGGAGCTGAGTGAGACGCTGGCTTGAGGTCAGGGCTGGGTAATAATGTGGAATCAGTGCTCACCTCTGCAGGACTCCTCCACAGCCAACTCCAAGTTGACCCCGCAGCTGCAGGAGGCTGAGGTCTTTATCATGGACAACAAGAGGTGTGACCAGATTTACCGCAAGAAGTCCCTCTTCCCCCGTGTCATCCCCCTTGTCCTGGAGGACATGATCTGTGCTACCAATTATGGAGAAAACTTGTGCTATGTGAGTTTCTGGTAACCTTCTTGTTGGGCATAACTTCTGGATGGGGGGCGGTTTCCTGGGGTAGGGGTCTCCTTGGCTTCCCTCTTTGTCACCATCACTGGGCAGTACTCTGCTCCCACCTTCCTTCCCCTGTGACTTTGATTTTGGCTGATATTCTGGGATAGGAGTAACTGGTCAGTGTCTGGGATGGGGCTCCCAATTAAGGAGCTGAAGGAAGAGCCCTAGGTAGTGAAATCCTTCAATCTGAGGCTCCAGGAGTGAAAAGATCTTCCAAGCAGAACTCAGAGGGTGGGCATCCTGGGTTCCCTGGGGCCCAGCTGGACCCAGAGTCCCCATCACTCCTCTCTCTTTGCCTAGGGAGACTCTGGGGGGCCACTGGCCTGTGAAGTCGGGGGCAAGTGGATTCTAGCTGGTGTGATGTCCTGGGAAAAGGCCTGCGCCAAAGCACAGAATCCAGGCGTGTATACCCGTGTCACCAAATACAGCCAATGGATCAGGAAGCAGCTTGATGGAGCTGTCTCAGTCCCCTGTGCCTCCACCTGGCTCCTGCTCCTGTCCGGGCTGCTGCAGCCTCAGATGGGACCCTGACATCTCCCTTCCCCTCCTTTCTCTTCCTTTCTTACCCAGGTTTCCTTGTGGATGTTATCCTATGTGTGCCACACTACTGTTTTGCTGAAAGGGGATAGGTTCAGTTCTAGGTTTAAAGAGTATCTCAGAGCAATAGTCATAGGGGGTCTGTTCTCTACTGTTCCAGTTTGTCTGGCTTTCTTTTTCTTTTTTTAAGAATTTAAGTTCTGCTTCACATTTTTCTCCCATTTCATCTGGGATCATCTGTTGTGGCCCCAGTCAGAATGGTCAGTGGTAGCTGGGCACCAACTAGTTCTCCTGGTATAGCGTTCATTCTTAATTCTGTTGTTCTTATAATTGATTAAGATATGATTTTATATTTTATACTTACTTACTAGAGATTTTCCTCATATTTATTTTGTACCTTTTATAGTTTATTAATTTGAATATTTAATTCACTTATTTTCATTCTTTATTACTCAATAATAAATGCTCAAGGTTATGCATTTGTCTTTGGACACACTCCATACTTTTTTTTTTTTTTTTAATACATTGTTCTAATTATCAGTATTTAAAAAATAGTTCACAGAGTACTTTTGATTTCCTCAAAATAACAAAGTTTATTTTTAAAGTTTCCAAGTGACTTATTTTGTTCACTCCTTTTATATTAACTAGTTTCATTTCATCACTGTAAAAAATGTGGCCCAAACTAGTTAAGCTTTTAGGGAAGTTATTGTGATTTCTCTTAGTAGTCCAAGTGTGAGATTGATTTTTATAGATAAAATTATATAGATATTCTGCCCCTCAAAGACAGAAAGAGTTGGAGGAGACTCATACTACAAGTGAGGTTTTTCAGTTTCTCATATATTGCTTTTGTTTTATCTTTGTTGTTATTTTATTGATGGACAGAACTACATGATGTTACATATCCATTGTAATTTTTGTGTGTTTTTTCTTCCAACATAAAATAATGTCCTTTTACTGTTTAAAGCTTTTGTGTGGAATCACATTTTTAAAGAGATTAACATTGCCATTTGTTTTTGTTTGAAAATGCTTAATATTTTTTTGCCAATCAACTGTTTCACCTCACTTTGTGTGTGTCTCTAATAAATAGCATATGAGTGGGATTTATTTTCTACACAATATAAGAATCTTTATCTTTTAAAAGTAGAGCTTTATGCATTCTCATGGGTTGTGGTCATGGATATGTTTGGTCTTTATTCAGTTATTTTGTTTCTTGATTATTTCTTCAAAATTATTATTTTCCACAAAGGCAGAAAAGTAAATAGGGTCTTTCTCCTTTGGAGTTTCTTTCCTTTTTCAGCTTGTGGAATATATGTATGAAT
>NW_006921898.1:1980466-1991142 GCF_000298275.1 Orycteropus afer afer | reverse complement strand
TATCACTACAGAAGTAGATTGCCCAACCTTCCTTCCGAGGAGTGGCTGGTGGGTTTGAACCGCCAGCCTTCTGGTTAGCAGTCAAATGCCTTAGGTACTACGCCACCAGATCTCCCTATATGCACACATATAAATTACAAGAGATTGGTCTCTCTATCCCTCTTTCTCCTAGAGGAAGTCTGATTTCAGGGATAATTATTTCCTTGATTTTCTACCATAGCATGTATCCCAACAAATAGTTGTTTTCTTGTCTTTGAATTTCATAGACTATGTGCCCTTTTGTGTTCCAGTTCTTTCATTCCACAATATGTTCACGAGATTCACCATGTAGCTAAGTGTAGCAATAGATGATCCATCCTCATTGGCTGTCGAGTGTTTCGTGCATCCGTCCTGCCTTCAAGAGCAACCGGGAAGTTTCCAGTTGGGGCTCTTCCTGACAGTGCTGATGTGAACAGCCTGGTTGTCCTTCCCACTGCATATGTACATGACTGTTTCCAGGGCATACACTTCGGGGAGGAACTACGAGGTTGTGGGGTAGGCACATTTTTTGCTTTCCTAGATGATTCGTAACACTTTTGCACCATGGTTGTGTAGTTCATCTCTTCCAGCAGTGTGAGCAGCCCCATCACCCCATGTCCTAAGCAGCATTGGGAATGGGGTGGAGTAAGACTGAACTGTTCCTCATGGATAGTGTGGGGAGTGTGGGGCTTGGGGAGCGGACCTCAATGGAATGGTGGGGAGGGTCCCAAGATGTCATTTTTTCCTGGTGATTCATGAAGACCTGCAAGATGCTATGGGCGTCACCTTCCTCTCTGGAAGTCACTTTCCTAAGCCAAATACACACCTGGCCTCCCTCTACTAGACACTTTGGGAAAAAGGAAAACCAGTCTTAACTCAGTCGTTGTTGTTGTTATGTGCCATCGAGTCGGACCCGACTCATAGCAACCCCTCCTTGGGTTTCCGAGGCAGTATCTCTACAGAAGTAGATTGCCCCATCTTCCTTCCGAGGAGTGTCTGGTGAGTTTGAACCACCAGCCTTCTGGTTAGCAGTCAAGTGCCTTAGGCACTACGCTACCAGAGCTCCTCAGTCATACTCTGTAGGAATAGTCATCCCCCTCTTAGTGCCTCCATTTCCACACCTCCAGAGAAGCCATGAGAAGGGCTTCATAAAGGAGCACAGGGACCGGGGGACAGGGGTGCTTCATGGATTAGGCACCCAGGAGTTGACATAAGCCACACATGTGGTGCTGTCACAGGCTGACTTGGAGCTTGGTACAGGGCACCATCAAAGCCAAGGCTGGGCATCAGTGCACGGCTGAGGGCTAGGTCCAGGAGTCACTGTCATAGGCCAGATGCCAGGTGCTGCCACCGGTTCCAAGCTGGGCATCAGGAGCACTATCCAGGGAGGTACCAAGCAGCAGCATCACCTCATGGCTGTAGTTGGGCCTTGCCATGGCCACAGCATCCTGCTGCCCAACGGGTGAGCCCAACAGCCCTGAGACAGAGGCCCACACCCTGCTGCCATGAATGAACAAACCACGAGTTCTAGAATCCTTGAAGAGTGGAGATTCCTGCTTGCCCTTCCCCCATATCTCATTATGAGGACAGTAAGGGTTGGACACCTGCTTGCGATGCCAAGTGAGTCTGGCTGTGAGGGTGGCCTTCTCACGTCTGCCTATTCTCCTGCCAGACATGAAGGCCTCCAGGAAGGTAGGGCTTGGGGACATGGAAGAGAGGCAGGAGGGATCTGTTGCTGGGGTGCCCCTACCTGAAGTGCTCCATCATCCATACCCTAATGGGCATGTCCTCAACAGACTGTGTGAGGTGAGGGGGCCATTCCTGCCTGCAGGGTAACCATGAACGCATGAAAGAATAGCCTTATTAAGAATAAAGGGACAAATTAACATCCATGGAACAGGTGAGCTTTTTTGGGAGACAAATCTTAGGAAAACCAGGACTTGTGATGATGATGGTGATGATGGTGATGTGTGAATGACTGCTCATCCCATGTCAGGCCCTGTTCAGGTGACTTTACACTTGATACCCTGTGAGGTGGACATTACTAGTATCCCTATTTCATTGTAGAAAACTCAGACCCAGAGAGCTCACATGACCTATAAATGATGGAGTCAGGAGTCAATACCAGATTTCAAGTGACTCTCTGGGGGTGAAAAGTTTGGAAGGCCAAACTCCCACCCTAACTGACCACCACACATAATCTTGTGGTGGCAGCCCTGGCTTGGGTCATCTATCACTGCTTGTCAGATAGCATGCTGGGGTGGCATCTGGGAGTGGGGACATGTTCCCTAACTCATGGACTTTGCCTTTTCCCATCAATACATGACTCTGAGTCCTAGAACAGTGCACCAATGAGTGAATGGATGAGTGAATGGAGGGATGGTCTCCTACTGAGTGGTCTACACTGCCTAACCATTTTAGGGTGGTGTGGATGTGTACTGCTCCCTGTAGCTGAATGACTGCTGTGTGGGTGATAATGTGGGGATGGGTGTGGAACTCTGACCTTATACCAACAGAGGTTATGAAGCTCATATGTGTCTTCCTGTGACACATGTGAGTGCAAGAGATGACATCAGAGCATGGCTTGTAAATGGTGATGCCTCTCACCTCTGACTCTGGGTCTCCAAGTAGGGGTTGTGGAGGCAATCTGTGGGGCAAATCAGTTTGAGCCACTGAGTGTCTGGCTGTATTGAATGGTGATACTGTGCCTATGACAAGGTTGATTCACAACCCTCTGGGCCTCCAACTAATCTCTCATGGCTCCCCCAGATACGGCTACTGAAATTGGTGCTGGCATCTCCAGACTGTATCCTACAAATCCGACGTAAGGTTTTGGGAAGGGAATGAGAATCAACATTATCCTGGACGTGAATTCTGAGGGGTGATCTTCTCAGAGACCTGGGAAACCCACTGGGGAGAGGAGCAAAGAGGGAAGGCCAACCCTGCCTCCTAGAGCTATTGGTTTTTAGGTGGTGGTGTTCTGTCTGCAGAACCCCGGCTCCGTGAGGCCTCTGCTTTGGGAGAAAGGGAAGGGCAGCCTCTGGAAACTATCCTTCCTCCCCGTGTGGATTAGGGCAGCCTCTAGTCTGAAACAAAAAGGTATATGAGAAAGGCCTGAGGTGTGGCCCCCCGTGGGGAAGACAAAGTAGAACAGCCTTGAGAGTGAGAGGGCAAAACAGAGCCTTCCATGGAGGGAAGTGGGGTCTGTGAGGAAGCCTTGGGGCCCTCGTGGAAGGCTGCTGATTGAGGTGAAAAGGCACCCAGGCACGGAAGTCTGTGGCAAGGGTGCAGACCATTTATACCTGATGCTACCAGGAATCTGGGATGCATGGTAAATATGAAACATTTTAAACATCAACAGTTGGTTACCCCCCAAGGATTTCTACAAACCTGGGCCGGACAGATGTTTCCACTAATACATATATGTCACCCTAGATTCTTAGCCTTGTCTGTCTGTTGTTGTTCTTGCCCTTCCTCCCCCACAGACCCTCCTAGGTAATGACAAGTCCCTGCCACTCAGTACCCTGCTTGGCCCCACACTCCAAGCTGCAGAACCAGACTTACCCTAACCACAACAGCTGGGATGGTATGAACCTGTGTGAGAAGGTCTATGGCATATAAACATTTATTAACAGCAGGCTATAGGAGCTCTGGTAGCATAGTGGCTAAGGCACTTGACTGCTAACCAGAAGGCTGGCGGTTCAAACCCACCAGCCACTCCTCAGAAGGAAGGTTGGGCAATCCTACCTCCGTAGTGATACTGCCTCGGAAACCCAAGGAGGGGTCGCTATGAGTCAGGGCTGACTCGACGGCACATAACAACAACAACATAGACAAGACAGCCTGTTTTCTTTTTCTTTAATCTTACCGTAGCTTCTTCCTCCCTTTCCTTAACTTCATGATGCTCAATGTTGAAATGCCAGTTGAAGTTGGTCCACTTTAAAATCTCGATCTCATATCCAGTTGAGTGCAGCCTTCTCCCTTCTCATTCCCTCTCTCCAGGGCCCTGCATATTGGGACCAGTGAGGGGCTAGGAGGGGATGGACTTGCATCAGGACTCATTTCCTTGTGTGTCACAGAGGTGGGGGTCTGTAGGAAGCTGGCCTGGAGGTTGTGCAGTGAGGCATCACTGTCCATTTTGTCAGGCCACCCTGCTCGCTGAGCCTTGCCACTTACTCCAGGCTGAGGGCTCACCCCTCTGATGATTCTCCCTTTGCCAAGTGTCTGCTTGTATAAACTCTAGGGGATTAGTCCTTAATGATGTCTTGTTTGCCTTGTAACAAACCTTGGAGAGGCTGTCTAGGCCTCATTCTTTGAGAGCTCTCTTAATTTTATGTCAGTAGGGTCTGAGGTTGCCAGTTTTAATGTGGTGGAAAAGTCCCTCCTGACATGTGCAGGTGGCAGTGGCTCTTGTGACTCTGCCTTAATAGTCTGTGTATTTGGGGCTCTGAGGGCTGCCTGTGGCTTCCTGAGAGTCTACATGGGGTTAGCACCCCCCTACCCCTCTCTTCTCTTTCCCCAGTGCCTTTCTTCGGGGTCTGTGGTCAGACCCACATCTCCTGCAGGGTGGTGAAGGGGAAGGTGGTGGAGGAAGGCAAGTGGCCATGGCAGGTGAGTATCCTGCTCCTGGGCGTGTATGTCTGCAGCGGCTCCCTCTTCCATGAGCAGTGGGTCCTCACAGCTGCACACTGCCTACAAAGGTCAGTTAGAGTGGCTGGCCAGGCCTGGGACTTTGCCTTCTGGTGGGGAATGGGGATGGGTGAGGAGAGGGAGTAGGGCTACTGGTGAATCTGGGGCTCTGGGAGAAGAGGGCCTGGCTGGGTGGCCCTGTGCTCTGCCCATGTCTCTCCAACCACTTTCAGGCTCCCTACCGATGGTCCACTTCCCACTTGTAACCCTGCAGATCCAAGAACCAAAGTCAGTACTCCGTGAAGGTGGGAGCCCGGTACTTCTCTGAAAACGGCACTCAGCTCCCCATCAGTCACATCATAATCCACAAGAACTTCAACAATCTTGCATCCCAGGACATTGCCCTCCTGAAGCTCCAGAAGCCCATCTCCTGGTCTTACAACATCCAGCCTGTCTGCCTTCCTGATGCCCAATACAAGCTTCCTGTTGGCTCCATGTGTTGGGTGGCTGGGTGGGGACATGTAAAACAAGGTGAGTGAAGGCAGGCAGAGAGCCCAAGACACCTCAGAGCACAGCTCCTCTGTCCCACCATGGATGCTGCAGTCCATTCCTTTGTCCATTCATTCACTCAGCCAGTACATTTCCTGAGCACGTACCCAGGCACTGTCCTGATCTCTGTTGATATGCAGATATACACAGTGCTCTAGTGGAGAAGAGACATGTGGCCTGCAGGGACCTCAGTTCCCAAAGTCAAGTTAAATCCAATGCCAAGCTCCCACCCTGCAGCATTGGCAGGAAATGATTCCTTGGCCATTATTGGGGTTCCCTGTCTGCAGTTTGCACAAGGACCATGGTTTCAGGAAGTCTGAGCCATCAAGTGCACTGGTTACCTCAAAAACAAAACCAAACCAAACTCACTGTCATTAAGTCGATCCCGACTCATAGTGACCTCTGTTTGGGTTTCTGAGGTGGTATTACTACAGAGGTAGATTGCCCAACCTTCCTTCCAAAGAGTGGCTGGTGGGTTTGAACTGCTAGCCTTCTGGATAGCAGTCAAACGCCTTAGGCACTACACCACCTTAGGGCACCCTTAATTCCTGGAGGTCTGGCCCTTATCAGTGCCACACTGAGGTCCTAGATCTGAGGATTCTTTGTGGAGTCCTTCCAGAGGGGTACCTCATAGCCAGTCACTTTGGCATCCTGCCACTTTGTTGGGTGGCCATGGAGCAGTGCTTAGCCCCCTAGCCTCAGCCTTATGGAATCTGAAATTGTGGGGAAATTTCTCCTTGTCCTCCGTTCAATACCTGGATGTTCCCCGACACCCTGGGAGACCTTTGCTTAGTCTCTCTAATGAGCTGGGGCTTTTACAAAGCTGGACTGTGGGTTAAGGCCTTTATGCATTATCACAGAAAGTGTCCCTGCCTCCCACATTAGTAAATCCAGACTACTCCTAGACAGAGATGGGCTGAAGAGTTACAGGAATGCCCAGGCAGGATCTCTCTCCTCAGATACCACAGCCGCCTCAGTGACCACGACGCCAGCCCCCTACAGTCTTCAGGAGGTAGCTATCAAGATCCTAAACAACGACATCTGCAATCAGAAATACCGGTTCCTGCTCAAGAGGGGCCAGCAGCACTTCATTGGGAAGGACATGCTGTGTGGCAGCTCGGAACGGGGCATGAAATCCTGTCAGGTGTGGATTGTGTGGACTGGGGCAGGGAGGGGCTTTGGGAGTCATGGCTTCCTTATCACATGGCACTGGGACTCCTAATTCCTCTGGACCTCAGATTTCCAGTCAGTAAAATGGAGGTGAAAATACCCTTAGCATGTCCACAATGATGATGATGATAATGGCAATATTCTCAGGTCATTTTAACACTTCTGAACACATGCCCAGATCTGGGCCAAGTGCTGGCAGAACCAGCTTTGCATCAATGGTGTCACTCTGCAAATGCATCTGCCACCTGCATCGTCCATTCAACATTATGTATTTTAGATTTATCCATATAGATACATGCAGCTCTGATTCATGAACAGTTCTAAATATTCCCTTTTTGTGAATATACCATTATGTATCCATTCTCTTGTTTATAATCATTGAGGTAGTTTTCAATTTTTTCACATCACAAACTCTGCTGTTTCAAATATTCTCACACACATCTCCCTATTTATATGTTTCAGAATTTCTCAACAGTATACATCCTGCATGGAATTAGTGGGTCAGAGGCTGTGCATACCTTCATCTTTAATAAAACCATTTGTTGTCAAGTTGATGGCAAGTTGACACTCATGGCGACCCCATGTGTGTCAAAGTAGAACTATGTTCCATAGGTTTTGTTTTTTTTTTTAATAATATTTTATTGTGTTTTTGGTGCCAGTTGACACAGCAGGTCATGTTCCCAATTAATGTATTGTTCAGAAACATTGGTTACATTTTCCACAATGTGTTACCATCTTCATTAATTCCCTTCTGGATATTTTGCTTCCAGGAGTCTGGTTTGCCTGTCCCCTTCCCCTTTCATCTTTTCTTTATAGTAATTGTTGACCACTTGATCTCATATAGATGATTTTTTAAAGATGCACAGTACTCACGGGTAATATTCTTTATTTTAGGAGCCAATCTTTTATTTAGCTGAAGGGTTATTGTTTACTGCTAGGGGGTAGTTTCAGTTCAAGGTTTATGGAGTATCTCAATAGTCTTGGGTAGTCCTCTAATCTCAACTGGTCCAGTAAGTCTGGCCTTTTTAAGAATTTGAGTTGTGGTCCACATTTTTCTCTCCTTCTATGCAGATTCATCTATTGTGGCCCTGATGAGAATGGTCATTAGTGAAGCTTGGCACCATCTAGTTCTTCTGGTCTCAGGGTAGATGAGGCTGTGGTTCATGTAGACTGTCAGTCCTGTAGACTAGTTTCTTCTTTGTGTCTTTGGTTTCTTTCTTTCTCTTTTGGTCCAAATGAGAAGAGACCGATAGTTGTATCTTAGATGGTTGCTTGCATGCTTTTAAGATCCCAGACTCTACTCACCAAACCAAGAACGTAGACATTAACTTTATGAGCCGTATTATGCCAATTGACCGAGTTTATGGTCCTAAGTCTTCAAACCCAGAAAACCAATCCTGCAAAGTGTTTGGTTATATCTAAGAAGTATCTACAACTATGTTTCCTATGTCCTTCATTACATATATGAACATACATGCATGTGTGTATATATACCTGTGTGCATATATGTATGCATATGTACATATGTAACCACACATATATTTTTTGGTGGTTCTTGCAAAATGATGTATTTTCTAGCATTTACTAAATACATCCTTTGTGTGTGTGTGTGTGTGTGTGTGTACTTCTTAGTGATATCATTTACTTTGGTCAATCTGTGCATACTTCACCCACATTGTGTCACCTTTCTCATCACCAAAAACAACAAGTGTCTACTCTGTAAAGAATGATTGCCTCTCTCTCCACCCATCCCTCCCTGGTAACATTGGTTTCTGTATGTACACATATTTTTGTCTTTTTATAAAAGTGGGATCATGCAATATTTGTCCTTTTGTGATTGACTTATTTCACTCAGCACAATGTCCTCAAGGTCCATCCATGTTATGTTTCAAGGACTTATCATTATCCTTTATTTATTTTTATGGTTACATAGTATTCCGTTTATGTGTGTACCATATTTTCCTTATCCATTCATCCATTGGGCACTTAGATTGTTTCCATCTTTTTTGCTACTGTGAATCATACTACAACAAACATAGGTGTGTGTATGTCTGTTCATGTCACGTCTATTGGTTTCTAGGGCATATACCTAGGAATGGAATTGTTGGATCATAAGATATTACGATTTTTCTAGGTGTTTGAGGAAGCACCATACCATTTTCCATAGTGGTTGTACCATTTTATAGTCCCATCAGCAGTGGATAAGGGTTCCAATTTCCCCACATCCTCATCATCATTTACTGTTTTCTGGTTTTCTATTGATCAGTGCCATTTTAGCAATGATGAAGATCTTACTGTTGCTTAGCTCTGCATCTTTCTGGTGGCTAAAGATTGTGAACATCTTTTCATGTGTTGGTTAGTGTCTTGAATGTCCTCTTTGGTGAAGTGTTTATTCATGTCTTTTGCCCATTTTTTATTTAACTTGTTTGTCTTTTTTGTTGTTGAAGTTTTCTATATATTTTAGAGATTAGACCTTTATCAGATATGTCATTCCTGAAGAATTTTTACCAGTCTGTAGGGTGTTTTTCATTCTTTCGATAAAGTCTTTTGATGGCTGATTTTTCAGAAGTAGATGGCCAGGTCTTTCTTCTAAAGTACCTCTGGGTGGACACAAAATGCCAACTTTTTGGTGAGCAGGTGAGTACACCAAATTGTTTTCCAAAGTGACTGGATTAATATATACTTGCACAGCAATGTTGGAGACTTCTTTTGCTCCAAATTCTTGCCAATGTTTGGCACTGTCAGACTATAAAATGCTTTCCAATCTGGTATGCAAGAAGTAGTACTCCCAATGTGGTTGCAATGTGTGTGTTCTGATTACTAATGATTACTTTTCACTTTGTTTATCCAGTATTTTGCTGAACAACAATTTTAGATTTTATTTTAGTCAAATATATATGTGTTTTCCTTCTTGGTTTATGCTTTTTGTACCTTTTGAAAGAAATCCTTCCTTCTCTTATATATATATTTTTTTCCCTAAAGGTTTGGAATTTTGGTTTCCACATTTAGGTTTTGAATCTTCATGGTATTCATTTTGTGAAATGTGTAAGGTAGGAATCTATTTTATTTATTTCTCCATGTGGACTACCAATTTGCCCATTGCTGTTCATTGATAAACCATTTCCCCCATTGACTGTCACCACCTCTGTCATAAATCAAGTTTCAGTGTACTCAGGGGCCTGTTTCTGGGGTTTGTGTTCTGCTTCCTTGGTCTGTTTGTCTATTCTAGCAATAATTTTAAACCAAAACAAACAAACAAACAAAAACAAAGCCTGTTGCTTCTAGTCAATTCTGACTCATAGTGTGGTCTTAATTGTAATGTCATAGTAAGTCTTGTTATTTCATAAGTCAAGTCCTTTCATTTCTTTTTTTCTTTTTTTTTGCTATTTATCTAAGTTTTTATTGTGATTTTGGTTCATCTGTTTATGTTTCATCAAAAATTTCTTGACTATTCTTCATTCTTTATTTTTCCATATCAATTTTGGAATCAGTTTAAATACTACCCTTCCCAAAATTGATATTGTTGAGATTTTGATTTAAATTGCTTTGAATGTATAAATTAATTTGGGAAGAATTGACATCTTCATGATAACTGAATGTTTCCATCCATAAATATAGTATATCCCTCCATTTATTTAAGTCTTCTATACCATTCCATAAAATCTTTAAAAAGTTTCCTCAGAAACGTCTTGTTCTTGATTTTTTTTCTTTTCTCTTTGAGATGTATCCCTATGTACCTAGTATTTTTGTGGCCATTGTAAATGGTATCATTTTTAAAAATCATGTTTCTAATTATTGCTGGAGTAGAGCAATACAAATTGATTTTTGCTAAACTCTTCCTATTTCTAATATTTTTTTATTTTCTTGACATTCTATGTAAGCAGTCACATCATCTGGCAAGGTGACAGTTTCATTTTTTTCTGATCTAAGCCTGATACTTGTTAACTTCTTTTCTCATTGCACAATCTCGAAGAGGTGTAGGGACAGGAGATGTCTTGCTCTTGTTCCTGATTTTAAAGGGAAGGTACCTAGCCTTTTTCCACTAAGTTTCATGTTCATTCTACCCCATGAGGCAACTTTACTTCTAGTCTAGGTTTGCCAAGAGGGTCATTTTTTGTTTGTTTGTTTCCCAAACCATAAATGAAATTTGAATTTTGTCAAATACTTTCCCACATTTTTTTTTTAAATTTTATTTTGATTTGGGTGAAGATTTACAGCGTAAATTCACTTTTCATACAGCAGTTCACATAATATACTTTGTCTCATGTCATTGACCAACATTTACAATGCAACAGCTCCCCTCCCACTTC
>NW_006921898.1:1978541-1979161 GCF_000298275.1 Orycteropus afer afer | reverse complement strand
TTCTTGCTATGGCTCTCACTTCTTTAGGGTATATACCTAGTAATGGGATGGCTGGGTCAAATGGTATTTCTAATTGTTCCTGATTTTAAAGGGAAGGTACCTGGCCTCTTTCCACTAAGTTTCATGTTCATTCTACCCCATGAGGCAACTTTACTTCTATTCTAGGTTTGCCAAGAGGGTCATTTTTTGTTTGTTTGTTTCCCAAACCATAAATGAAATTTGAATTTTGCCAAATACTTTCCCACATTTTCTGAGGTGATTAAGCAGCCAAAATTCTTCTTTCCTCTGTAAATAGGGTGAATATCTGAAAGCTATCTTTAGATTTCTGGGGAAAACCCAGCTTGATCATGAAGATTGAGCTTGATTTGTTTATTTTTTCTTTAGTATTTAACATGTCTGTGCACAAAAGAAATTGGTATATAATTTTCCTTTCTGTTCTCAGCTGCTTTTGGATATGAAGATTATATTAGCCTCATACAGTGAATTAGATTTCTCTATTTTTCTAGTTCTAGAACAGTTTATATGATAGTTACCTCTTCCCTGTGTCCATCCCTCCATGCACTCCTGCCCCCTGAGCTGTCTCCCTGTGCAAACACAGCCCTTCTTTCTCCCATGATTGT
>NW_006921898.1:1941253-1973676 GCF_000298275.1 Orycteropus afer afer | reverse complement strand
TTGAGATCCGGCAATGTGAGACCTCCTACTTTGTTTTTCTTCTTCAGTAGTGCTTTGCTTATCCGAGGTCTCTTTCCTTTCCATGTGTCATTTAGTTTTAAGTGTATCTTTTGTAAACAGCTGGAAGCTGGGTGCTATTTCCACCACCACCACCTCCAACACATCTAAGTCTGTTTTTAAATCTGTTTACCAAGAATGATGGACTTTTTTTGCCCTCCATCTTATGTTTTTATTTTTCTTCATTCTACTTTTCCCCTTTGTTAGTTGACAGTGAGTTGATTCTGACTCAAGGAGACCTCAAGTGTTACAGAGTAGAATTGCTCTATAGGGTTTTCAAGGCTATGACCTTTCAAAAGCAGACTGCCAGGCCTGTCTTCCGAGGTGCTGCTGGGTGGGTTGGAACCACCAGCCTTTGGCTAGTAGTTGAATGCTTAACGTTTGAGCCACTCAGAGACTCCTTTCTCTTTTGGTGGTTTAGAAGTTATGTATCTCAAATTCAGACACTGGTTACCTTATGTTTTCCATCCACGTATTTAAGCTTGAATTAACATCTAGAGTTAATCAATGTCTACAACCCCCTCCTGAACAGGACAGAAAAAACACCAAATGCACTGCCATTGAGTAGAGTCTGACTCATAGCGACCCCTCCTTGGGTTTCCGAGCGGTATCTCTAAAGAAGTAGATTGCCCAGTCTTCCTTCTGAGGAGTGGCTGGTGGGTTTGAACTGCCAGCCTTCTGGTTAGCAGTCAAATGCCTTAGCACTATGTCACCCGAGCTCCCCAACAAGACAAGATGTCCCTTTATTTCCACTTCCTTCCTTTTTGTCCCCTGGAATCATTCTTATGTTAAGGACATCTAGGTGTTCAGTTTACTGATCTCTTGCATTATTTCTAAGAGTTTTCAATTGACTCTTGGGCTTTCCAGGTCTATGTATGAGCTACAATCAGTAACGATTTTGCCTTTTAATTTCCTTTATTTTTACCTCATTTTTTCATTGTTTTGGGTACTAGTCCCCAAAACAACCTTGAATCATTGCTTTGCTTTTTACAACCTTAAATCATAGCTATGCTTTTTCTTGTTGATGACTATAGACGGACATGCTTGTCATGCCTCATTGTGAATCATGGTGCTAATTCAGTGTGTTATCTGTCAAGGAGAGAGCCATTCCTTTCCATTTTACTATGGCATTTTATTTCAGGAGTGAATGCTCCGTTTTATAAAGTGTGCTTTCTCCATCTATCCAGATGACTCTGCATGCTAACTCTTAATGTGCCGAGTCAGTTCTGTGAACAGATTTCTTCATGTCCATCTGCCCAAAGTTCCAGGAATGATCTCTCCCTGGTCATGGTGTACTTTTGTTTCATTAATCTGTTGGATTCAGATTTATAATATCTTTTTTTAGAACATGTTTATTCATTCATTTATTCATCCAATATACACTGTGTGCTGGATACTGGGCCAGGCCCGGAATAACATTACCCAGGGAAGGTACTGGCCTTGGGGAACGGACAGTTCTAGGTGGCACAGTCCATACAGCCACATAGCCTCCCTCCCCACACAGACATTGAAGCTGGCCTCCATTTTAAGATGTGTGGAGGAAGGCACTTCTTTGTCATATCTGTCAGGATTATGCTTCACTTAAAAAATGTTAGTCCAGCTTCTGGAACATTTGAAATAACATAAATTATCTGCTCCTTGATGGCTGGATAGAAGATGTCTATAAAACCATGTAGGCCTGTTTTCCCATGAGGGCTTCTTCTGGGGGAATATTTTAAGGTTTTGGTCCCATAATTATTGGATGTGTTAGGCTTTCTATCACTCTTTAACTTAGTTTAAATAAAATAATAGTTTCTTAGAAATTATTCATTTCCTCCAGAAGTTAAATTCATAAACAGGAAGTTGTAGGCAGTCTTCAGATTCTGCGAAAGTATATTTTCCCTTGATGTGTGTGGTAGTTAAGGTTGTTGTCAACTTGGCTGGGCCTGGTTGAGGGGCTGGGCAGCTGGATGTAGTTATTTCCCATGGTGAGATTGTCAATCAGTTCTATGGTGGAATCTACTGGAGCAGCTGAGTAGCTGCTTTAGAGATGTGGTCTGCTTCCAGTATATAAGCAGCAGCTTTGAGGATCATCTCCAGCTTTTTGGCACTCTTGAACCCTGCATGTAGCCAAGTCATTGTTCAGCGGCCTGCCATTCCCTGCCGATCTTGGGACTTCTTCTGGGCTTGAATTGGTGGCCTGCTGTGTTGTTTGGTAGCACTGGGACTGTGCCTTTTTGCTCGTCAACCTTGGCTTTGTAGCCTCAGCAGCCAGCAGCTGTTTGAGTGAAGAAAAGCCTCCAGCTTCAGTGGGCCGGGAGCAGGAGGCAGAGCTGAAGCCCGAGGTTGAGGGGCTTTCACCCAACCCCTAGAGCCTGGCACTTTGAACTCGGACTTAAAGCCTCCAAACTGTAAGAGAGTAAACTTTTGTTTGTTAGAGCCATCCCATTTGTGGTATGTTCCTGTCAGAGTGTCACTAGGTAACCAGACAATGTGGTTATAGTCTACTTCCCACTCACATCATGAGGTGTTTTTATTTTCCTTCTCTTTATTATTTTTAGTTAAACTTACAAGGTGAATGTCTTTTTTTTTTTTTTTTTAAGAACAAGCTATTGATTTCTTATCTTAAGTCTATGATTTTTCTGCCTTCTAATGCATGAATATGCTCATTTTCCTTTCATTAACTTTTTTCAAGTGTGTTGAGCTGAATGTACAATGATAACTGATTATGATAATAAATTTATTTCCACTCTTTCATGTTGATATTAAAAATATCTTAGACTAGGACTTTTCCGAGTATACTTCAGGCCCACATCCCTTTACAACATGGGGTGGTCTTCTTATCTTTCTATTCTCTAACTGCAGATTTTAATTCTATTGTAACCAGGCTGTGGTTCACCTTTGTTATTTGTTTCTGATTTTATCTCACAGTAGTTAGAGAATATCCAGAATCAACTCAATGACAACTATCAACAGCACCCTATTAAAAGTCTACATTTCAAAATTGATTTGATGAATGTCTCTCTCTCTCTTCTGTTATCTTTCCCTGGGCCCCCAGAATCTAGCCAGTCATTTATTTCAGGTAGTGGCCTGATATTGTCTTCACTGGCTTGATTTTCCCCTTCATCCTTCATTTCCTCTCCCCACAAAAAAGCACTTACTTAAATCTATTTAATATATATCTTTATCGATGTCTGTATCTTTGGAAGAAATATAGTGCTGCTATGTACAGGCTCCAGGAGCTCTGGTAGCCTAGTACCTCAGGCACTTGACTGCTGACCAGAAGGCTGGTGGTTCAAACTCACCAGCCACTGCTCAGAAGGAAGGCTGGGTAATCTACTTCCGTAGTGATACCACCTCGGAAACCCAAGGAGTGATCGCTATGAGTCGGATCTGACTTGATGGCAGTGAGTTCAATTGGGTTTGGTTTTGGTTTACCATCTATTGAAAAGAGAGAAAAGAATGTTTATAAAATATGTATGGAGAATAAAGAATAACACAACCAACCACCATGCATCCACCATTGAGCATAAGCAATAGTACATTACCAGAAACTCTGAAGCTTCCATGTACTGTTTCCTGTTGCTCATGTTGTGATGGCTCTGATTCCACTCTTAAGTTTCTTCTGCTGCCTTGTGTTAGCTCGTGGTGCCTCAACTCCTTTGTGGCTTTTTTAAGGGTGAGGACATATTCTTTAGAGTGTTATCTGTGGAAATTCTCTGAGTCATAGTTTAAAGGTGGATTCCTCTAGGGAGAATCTATGTTTGATTTTGCCAAGTAACTGGGAGTATGACTGTATTAGTTTTCTAATACAGTAAATCTTTGTTGTTGTTGTTATGTGCTGTCGAGTCGGACCTGACTCATAGCGACCCCTCCTTGGGTTTCTGAGGCAGTATCACTATGGAAGTAGATTGCCCCTCTTCCTTTTGAGGAGCGGCTGGTGGGTTTGAACCACCAGCCTTCTGGTTATCAGTCAAGTGCCTTAGGCACTACGCTACTGTATTTCCTAATATGGTAAATCTTTATGGAAATAGATTGCCCCATCTTCCTTCCATGGAGGGGCTGGTGCGGTTGAACTGCCAACCTTCTGATTAGCAGTCAAATGCCTTAGGCACTGTGCCACCAGATGTCCTTGTATTGGTTTCCTGGGACTGCTATAATAAAGTACCACAGATTGAGTGGCTTATAATAACAGGGATTTATTTTTCTCACAATTCTGAAGACTAGAAGTCTAAAATCAAGGTGTTGGCAGGGTCATGCCCTCTCCAAGGGCTCTGTGGGAAGATCCTTCCTTATCCCTTCCTAGGTTGTAGTGGCTCCTGGCAAACCTTGGCTTTCCTTGACTGGTAGATGCATCACTCTGATCTCTGCTTCTGTCTTCTTCTTCTCCTCTTATATAAGGACACCACTCAGATTAGATTAGGATCCACTCTACTCCAGTATGATTTCATATTAATTGATAGCATCTTCAAACACTCTATTTCCAACCAAGGACACATTCACAGGTACCATGGAGTTAGGAATTCAACCTATCTTTCCTGGGGAACACAATTCAATCCATAATCATAACACCAATCAAACCAGGACCACCTTTAATGACATTCTTGGCTTAGGCTTTCTCAACCACCTCTATGGTGTAAATTCAAGTTGTAAACAAACACACAGGAGGATGGGTGTTTCTAGGTTATCCTCACTCTGAGGGTGTGGCCATTTTTTGAAAGGGTGGCTTTTTAGCAAGAGGTCTCCTATTAGGCTCCTCTCCTTGAGAAGGACCTAGGCTTTGCCTTTTGTCTCCTGCCCACATGAACACTTAAGTTTTAGACTCTGAGGATTTTTGATATTTTTGCCAGCTCACTTATGCATTTACAATATTATATTTTTTAATTCATTATTTTTAGTTCTCTTCAGCAAAAAGGTTGGCTAGGATATCTAGCCCTGTATACTGTGGGAAGCCAAACGCTGAGGATGGACATGTTTACATTGTTTTAAGCTGTTTTAACCATGAACAATGCTCTATCTGTATGTTAACATAGATCATCTTTTATGTCCTTAGGTAAAGTTTTATTATTTTTTCCTTAAAGGTCTTACATACATACTCTTCACTAGATTATGCTCTATAAATCTTGGTTTGTATTACATTTTAAAAAATAAGCATAATGAACTTTTTCTGATTTATAAAACTTTCCAACAATAGAGAAGAGTGTAAATAAAATTGGAAAAAAAAAATTAAAAAACCACTGTCACCGGAAATAACAGCTATTACCTTGCATTATTTTTTTTTATTATTGCAGTGAAAATATACATAAAATAAACCCCATCTCAACAATTTCTACTTGTCTAATTCAGTCACATTCATTACATTCTTCAAGTTGTACAACCATTCTCACTAGCCTTTTCCAAATCATTCCTCCACCATTAACATAAACTAAATGCCCCTAAGCAAAATCTCTCCCTTCTCCCCTTCTCCCCACCCCTGGTAACCACTAATAATCTTTGGTTTCTCTATATAAGCAGGATCATACATATAGGTGAGATCATACCATATTCATCCTTTTGCAACTGACTTATTTTGCTCAGCATGATGTTTTCTAGGTTCATCCATGTCATGGCACACATCAGGACTTCATTTCTCTTTGTTGTTGTTGTTGTTATGTGCTGTCGAGTCGCCCCCGACTCATAGCAACCCCTCCTTGGGTTTCCGAGGCAGTATCACTACGGAAGTAGGATTGCCCAACCTTCCTTCCGAGGAGTGGCTGGTGGGTTTGAACCGCCAGCCTGGTTAGCAGTCAAGTAGTGGTAGCCACTACGCTACCAGAGCTCCCTTTATTGCTAAGTAATATTCCATTGTGTGTATCTTCCACATTTTTTTATTCATTCATCTGTTGATGGATCTTTACGTTGTTTGCACCCTTTAGTTATTATAAATAGTGCTACTTTTTGATATATGTCCTTATAGACATTCTTCTCATACATGCACATATTTTTTTGCACAAAGAGAAGGAGTGGGGCTGGTTTGCATTTTAGATACTCACTCTGCAAGCAAAATTGCAGGATAGAAGAAGGCCAACAAAAACACCTTGGAGGCACATAAGGATTAAGAGGGAGGGCAGAGAAGGACACCAGAGTTAGGTGAAGAGAGAGACCAGCGTGATTATCAGCTTGGGGCTTGGAGAAGGGTTTACTCACCACAGAGCAGATTCATAGCCACATTTATCCTCAGGGGCTGCAAGGCCTAATATAGTGCACACGGAGGATGTGGCCTGAGAAAGTGCCAGGTCATCTAGGGTCTGCAGGAAGGCCTTCCTGTTGCCTCTCTTATGCCTTCCTTCCTTCCCTCTGCAGGCTAACTCTGGCAGCCCCCTCGTCTGCCAAGTGAACAAGACCTGGATCCAGGCGGGATTGGTGAGCTGGGGCTTCAGCTGTGGCCAGTCCCGGTTCCCGAGCATCTATACCAGCACCTCTCACTTCACTCTCTGGATCAAGAGTCAGGTCTCTGATGTGAATTTCTTCAGTCGGGCTGGCCCTGCCTTCCTGAGCCCAGTCTTCCATACTGGCTACATTCTGCTGGTCTCTTTGGGGTCCCTGTGGCTCCTTTGAGCAGTGGTTCCTGAGTGGTCACTCATGGAGGCTGCTGTTCCCTCCCCTCTGTTCAGTCTTCAGGTGAAATGGAGACAGGATGGGCACTGGAGATCAGGGTCGGTGTCCTTGGGGGAGGATCCCAGAGTCACTGTTTTCCCTGTTGTTCAATGAAGATGCTCTTGAACTCCAAGCTACTGAAGTCATCTTTCTTGTCAACTTTGGCTGAACCCATAGAGTCTCTCAAATACAACCCCCTTCCAACCCCTCACCAGCTTGAAGCCTGCCAGTCCTCTCAAAATGAGCCTTCCCGGATAGGGACACCTGAATTACAACCCTGTGTCTGACTGGTACTTATTGTGTGACCTTGGGAGATCATTCTTCTCTTGGGTGACAATTTTTCTTCTGTAAAGAGGAGGTAGGACTCTGTAGCCCCCTGTGTCTATGTAGTCATCCAAGCATGCCAGCAATCCCCAAGGTTCCCCTGGCCCTCCCATGGGTTTCTGACACACACTTTTCCTCAGGCCCTCCTGCGAGGGTTGGCCTTATCCCAAGGTGAAGGTCAAATCACAGACCTGCCCTATGGACTGTGCTCTGGATCAGAGCCCCTGGCCATCTCCCAACCCCTCATACCCCTCTGCAAGGTCTTCAGAACATGACCAGTTCTTCACTCCTTTCCCAGTCCCACATCCTGACAAGGGTGGGCGATATGGGGGGCAGGGCCTGCTTGGATGAATTGTGTGTGATGACCTTACCCTGAGTTCCAGAGCTGGCTTGGTGACCACCAGGTCAGATGCCAGAGAGAGAGGATAAGCTGGCCCTGCCTCCTGCATGCATGTACTGTGGCAGCTGCGCACACCTGTCCACTTCAGGTTTTGAGCTACTAGCCACCCATACCCCTAAGGTGCTAGAAAAACCATGGGTGCAATTCACTGCCTTCTCAGAGATTGGGGCACTGTATGGCCCAATTTCCCAAGATCATCAAAAACCAAACCAACCAAAAAAAGCCAAACCCATAGCCATCGAGTCAATTCCAGTTCATAGCAATACTATAGGATAGAGTAGAACTGCCCCATAGAGTTTCCAAGGCTGTAAATCTTTATGGAAGCAGACTTTATGGAAGATGACTTTCTCCCACAGAGCAACTGGTACGTCTGCACAAATGACCTTTTGGGTAGTCAGTAAATGCCTTAACTACTGAGGCACCAGAGTTCCCCAAACCAAACTAGTTGCTGTCAATCCCAGATAGTGCAGAATAGAACTCTGATCCATGGGATTTTTAAGGCAGTGACCTTTTGGAAGCAGATTGCCAGGTCTTCCAAGGTGCCTCTGGGTGGGTTCACACTGCCAGCCTTTTGGTTGATAGTTGAGCCCTTAATGGTTTGCACCACCCAAGGACTGCTTCCCTCATCCCAAGATGCTGTACAGGTGATTAGGACTCATAGTGACCCTATAGGACAGAGTAGGACCACCCCTAAGGGCTTCCAAGGCTGTGATCTTCATGGAAGCAGACTGCCACATCTTTCTTCTGTAGAGTGGCTGATGGGTTTGAACTGCCAACTTTCTGGTTAGCAGCTTAATGCTTAACCACTGCAACCCAACCCAAGTGCTTCTTCCCTGCCAAGACCATGCCTTTGCAAAAGTTACAGTGTCCTAGGATGATTCAATTTTCATCTTTTGTTAGGCTGGAATTTCCCAACATCTTTGGACCAAAGGTTCTTGCAGGAATTCCCCACACTACTTAAAAAATGTATTAGCCAGCTGTGTCACTGAACCATTCAAATGTCCCCAAAATTCCAACCTTTAAGTGAGCTCCTGCTCCCAGATCCACACAATGGTTAACTTCATGATTTCTCTGTGGATGGAAACTTCACCTTGTGCCATCTTTCCTAAGCAGGTGGATCTGTGAAGGGGTGGGGATGGTGAGTTGATTAAAATTATGCAATTTTTAAAAATCATTATTTAAAATATTTTCATCTGCTTACTTTCAGTGCCCTGGGTCAAACCCTGCTGTAGTTACCAGGCTAGAGGGATGGTGGGGCCACTTCTAGATCCTGGATGCCACAGGAGGGGCGGCAGCACCAACCCAGCCAGGGCAGTGGGCTGCTGGTGATGGAGGGAGTATAAAACTGGCTGAGGTTTGGTTTAGCGACTCCAGGGAAATGCTTGACCAAGAGGAATGAAGAAGATAGGGCCAAGGAAGGCAGACCTATGGCCGAAAACAGGGCAGCCAGCAGTGTGCCGTGAAGGCCAGACAGATGTCAGTCTGGGAGGTGTAAGGGAGGCGCGGTTCGACAACAAGAGGGCTTCCAGGGGAAGCCACTAGGGGGCGAACTCGCAGACTGGACACCAGGCGCTCAGTCGCTGGCGACCACTAGGGGGCGCCGTTGGGAGGCCAGGCACCAAGAGCGCCGTCTCGAGGGAACACTGCGGCGCAGTCACTGCTAACCCCGGATGGAGCCCTGGGGCTGGACATGGGCCCGCGGGCAGGGTTCCCAGTGCCTCTGGCCATCTATCTCCTCCTTTGTTCGTGCTCTTTTCCTGCTGCTGCTGCTGCTGAGGCTCGCAGGTGAGTCCAGCCCCCTGCCCCTTCCCCTCAGGCCCTCAACCTGTCCGTGTCTGACTCAATCGCTCTACCTCCTTCCACAGGTTGCTTGGGTGCAAGTGAAACCTGGGAGGCACTGTCCACGGTGGCTCTGGCCGATGTCCCCGGCAACCCCAGACTTCGTCTTCCTCGACAGGACTTGACCACCCAGTCTCCGGGCACAACCCAGGTTCCAGTCACAGCCAGTCAGATGGCGGCCTCAACCAGACAGCCGCCCCCTCATAGTAACCACACATCAGACTTACTTCCCTGTGAGTACAGTGGACTGGGGGAGGGGGGTGAGCACTGGAGCCTTAAGAACATTTGATCCCTGGGACAGAAGCTGGCCAGGGAGGAAGGGGTGGAGATGAAGAAGATAGAAGAAACTTTCTTCTCCAAGGGTTTATGGAGCACGTATTGTGGGCCAGTCCCTGTTTCTGCTTTAAAAGACAGACCTGGGGTCCTCTCATTGGGTGAGGTAGGAGGCAAGGGAAATTGGAGCTCAAAGTGATGTGGAAGGACCCAAGTGGCTGAGTGTTGCCACCTCCTGAGCTGGCTGAGCACAGCCTCCTTTGTGAGGCTAAACCCTGGCCAACCCAGGCCCTGCCTAAGCTGCTAATCCAGCTCCCAGAAGGACATTGGTGGTCCCCAGCATCTTTCTCAGAGCTGTGTTATGTGAGCCTTCCTGTGGGAGTCTCCTGAACTTGAGCAGTGGCTTTCAAACTTGTTTAACTAAGACCTGCAGAAAGAAATACATCTTATCCTGGGACTCAGGACACACGATTTATTACATGTGCCTTCTAGTGGAGGATTTGACTGCTAACCAGAAGACTGGTGGTTCCAACCCACCAGCCACTCCTTAGAAGGAAGATCGAGCAATCTACTTCTGTAGAGATACTGCCTCAGAAACCCAAGGAGGAGTTGCTATGAGTCAGAACCAACTTGATAGCAGTGAATCTTCTTTTTTTTTTTTTTTAGTGGATTCTGACTCATGGCCACCCCAAGTAGAGTAGAACTGCTCAACAGGGATTTCAAGGCTGTTAACTTTCAGAAGCAAATCACCAGGCCTGTCTTCCGAGGCACCTCTGGATGGGTTTGAACCATCGACCTTTTGGCGTGTATTTGAGTGCACATAATTTACCACCACAGATAGTCTCACAAACAGAGACAATCAACCAACTTGACCTTATAGACATCTACAGAGCACTTCACCCAACAACAGCACAATATACATTCTTTTTTAGGGCTCATGGAACATTCTCCAGAATAGACAATATGTCAGGCCACAAAGCAAGGCTCAATAAATTTTAAAACATTGAAATATTGCAAAACATCTTCTCAGATCACAATGCTGTAAAATTAGAAATCAACACTAGGAAGACCAATGGGAAAAGAGCAAAGGCATGGAAATGGAATAACAGCCTCCTTGAAAATGACTGGGTAATAGAAAAAATGAAATTAAAAAATTTCTTGAATCAAATGAGAACGGAAACACAACATACCAAAATCTTTGGGACACAGCAAAAGCACTGGTCAGAGGGTAATTTATAGCAATAGATGCAAACATCAAAAAAGAAGAAAGAGCCAAAATCAACACCTAAATTGAACATCTCCAACAATCAGAAAAAGAGGAGCAAAAATAGTGTACAGTCACAGAAGAAAAGAAATAATAAAGATTCGAGCAGAAATAAATGAAACAAATAAACGATAGAAAAAAATCAACAAGACTTGAAGTTGATTCTTTGTGGAAATGTAAACACATTTTAAATTAGCCACAGACACTTATAAAAAAAAACAAAAAAAATTTGCTTTAGTGAATCATTAATTTTGATAATTAAAGGACCCTAATTAGAATTCCCAATTATTCTTCTTTTCCAAGTATATTTGATAGGGTTTCATCATAACACATATTTATAACAAGTGATATTTTTATCCTTATTTTCTCCACCCTCTCCCCAAGTCAGTTTTGGTTTGTCATCTCTTTCCAGACAACCTCTCCCCATAAATGTCAAGTAAAATGGGACCATTAATGGCTACTTCATAAATTAATCCAATGAGAATAATCCTCTAGTCTCTGTGTGTTTTGAATCTGTAGGAATGAGATTTGATTTGAAGCACAACTAGATCCATGTAAAATGAACTATTATAATAGTAATTAATTTTACTTACTTTAGTTACCAGGTCTGAGTTTCCCCAAGGTCTGATATAAGTATCCAAATAACATTCCACATAATTTTAAAACTCTCGAAATAGCTTAGGAGAAAGATCTAATGGATCTGCTCCCGTAAAGATCACTGCCTCAGAGGCCTGATGGGGCAGTTCTGCTCTGTCATGTGGGGTGGGTATGAGTTGGAAATCAACTCTACAGCACCTAATAACAGGACTAGTAAATGCCTATCAGTAACACTAACAATACCACATAGCATTGTTATTGTCTTTTTGCTGGCCTGTCTCCCTTACTAGCTGTGGAGCCCCAATAGAGTAGGGATGGTGTGTTATCTATCCTTTTTCTCTAGATTTCCAGAATCATTGGCATAAAAAAAAATGCTCAGTATGTGACTGTTGAATGCAGGATTGGATATATACTTCTTCTCTCTTTTTTTTTTTTTTTTTTTGTGTGTGTGTGTGTGGTGAAAATATGCACATCAAAGCCTGTGCCAAAATGCAGGATTGGATATATACTTCTTCTCTCTTTTTTTTTTTTTTTGTGTGTGTGTGTGGTGAAAATATGCACATCAAAGCCTGTGCCAACACAAGCTCCTTTACGATTCAATGATATCAATTACATTTTTCCTGTTGTGCCACCTTTATAGGTATCCTTCCCTACACTATTCTACCACCATTAACATAAACGCAGTGGCCTCTGTGATAGTTGGAGCTGTGTGTCAACTTGGCTGGACCACAATTCTGTGTGGTTTAAGCAATTGTGATGTGGGTTGTTCCAATGATGGGATCAGATGTATATGTTTTGAGCAGCCAATCTGTTGAAAGGGAGTTTCCCTAGGGGTGTGGCCTGCTTCCAGTATATTTATGGACATCCTGGGAAGAGACACTTCTTCTGTGGATCAGGATTCTGTTGTGCTGCCTACAACTGTCCATGAGTGAACAATCCACCATTTGGCCTGGAGATCTTGGATTCATCATTTGTTGGCGTCAACAGCCAAGACACTGCCTGCCAACCTTGAGCTCCTCAGCCCCTGCAGCTGCAAGAGTTGGGAAAAGCCTCCAGCTTGATGTTTGATCCAAGAACTTCGGACTTGCCAGCTTCTATTAGTGTTTGAGCCATTTTCCTAAGATAAATTTCTCTCTCTCTCTCTCTCTCTCTCTATGTATATATAAGCTTTACTGGTTTTGTTTCTCTATAGAACCCAGTCTAACACAGCCTCCAAACAAAAACTCCCTTTCCCCCTCCCTCCCACCTGTTGTAACCACTAATAATTATTGGTTTCTGTATATTTGCTTACTTCATATAAGTGAGATCCTACAGTAAAAACAAAACAAAACAAAACAAAAAACCTAGAAGTTGATTCTTTGAAAAGATTAATGAAATTGACAAACTACTGGCAAACTTAACAAAGGAAAAGAAGGAGAAGACACAAATAACATGAATAAGAAATGAAATGGATGATGTCACAACAGAACCAACAAATGATAATTTTTTAAAAAAGAATAATATCAGGATACTATGAAGAACTGTACTCCAACAAATTTGAAAACCTAGAAGAAATGGACAGATTTCTAAAAACACACTTATTTACCTAAACTAACACAAACTGAGGTAGAAAATTTGAACAGACTCATAGCATAAGAAGAAATTAAACAGGTCATTTAAAAAAATTACCAACAAAAAGTCCTGGTCCAGATGGTTTCACTGGAGAATTCTACCAATCATTCAGAAAAGAGTTGACACCAATCCTATTCAAACTATTCCAGAGCATAGAAAAGGATGGAATCCTCCCAAATTCATTTCATGAAGCAAGCATAACTCTGATACCAAAACCAGGCAGACACCATTAGAAAGGAAAACTACAGACTAATATCCCTCACGAATATAGATGCAAAAATCTTCCATAAAATCCTAGCCAATAGACTCTAACAACATATCCAAAAAATAATACATCATGATCAAGTGTGATTCCTTCACATATGCAAGGATGGTTCAACATTAGAAAGACAATCAACATCATCCATCACATAAGTAAAATAAAGGAAAAGAATCACATGATCATATCAATCAATGCAGAAAAGGCATTTGATAAAATCCAGCACCCATTCCTGATAAAAACTCTCAGAAAAATAGGAATAGAAGGAACATTCCTCAACAAAATAAAGGGCATATGTGCAAAACCAACAGCCAACATTATTCTCAATGGGGAGAGACTGAAACCGTTCCCTTTGTGAACAGGAACCAGACAAGGATGCCCTCTATCACCACTTCTATTCAGCATTGAAAGTCCTAGCCAGGGCAATAAGGCAAGAAAGAAAAATAAAAGGCATCCAAATAGGTAAGTGTGGTAGTTCAGTTTGTATGTCAACTTGGCTGGGCCTGGTTGAGTAGCTGGGCAGCTGGTGGTAGTTATTCCCCATGATGAGACTGGTAATCAACTCCATGGTGGGATCTACCACAAGCAGCTGAGTAGCTGCTTTGGGTATGTGGTCTGCTTCCTGTATATAAGAAGCAGCTTTGGGAATGGTCTCTAGCTTATGGCACACTTGGACCCTGCATGTAGCCGTGCCATTGTTCAGCAGGCTGCTATGCTCTGTCGACCTTGGGACTCACAATGGACTTAAATTAATGGCCTGCCATGTGGTTTGGTAGCATCAAGACTGTGCCTTTTTATTTGTCAATATTGGGTTTGTCAACCTCAGCAGCCAGCAGCTGTCGGAGTGAAGAAACACCTCTAGCTCCAGTGAGCCGGGAGCAGGAGGCAGAGCTGGACCCCAAGATTGAGGGACTTTCACTCAGCCCCTAGAGCCTGGCACTTTGAACTTGGACTTAAAGCCTCCAACCTGTAAAAGAATAAACTCCTGTTTGTTAAGGCCATCCCATTTGTGGTATATTCTTGTCAGAGTGGCACTAGGTAACCAGAATAGTAAGGAAGAAGTAAGCCTATCCCTACTTGCAGATGATATGATACTATATATAGAAAACCCAAGAGATTCAGCAAGAAATCTACTGAAACTTATTGCAAGATTTATCATAGTGGCAGGATACAAGATCAATATACAAAAATCAGTGGAATTCCTCCACACCAGCAGAGAGGTCTCTGAAAAGGCAATAAAGAAATCAATACCATTTATAATAGCTACCAAAAAGACAAGATATTTGGGAATAACTCTTACCAGGAACACAAAAGACCTATACAAAGAAAACTATAAAACACTGCTTCAAAGAGGACATCAAGCTCAATTGGCATAACATATTACACAAAACATTGTTCCACCTCCTACTTTGGTGAGTAGCGACTGAGATCTTAAAAGCTTGCAAGCTGCCATCTAGATGCAACAATGGATCTCTTCTTATCCAAAGCCAAGAAGAATGAAGAAAACCAAAAATTCATGGAAACAATTAGTCCTAGCGACTGGTACACCATCTGATCTGCAGCCTATACAACTATGAGATCAGAAGAAATAGATGATGCTCAGCTACTACTGTCAACCACTTAGAAGAGGATCTTTGTAGGAGATCCTGGATAGACAGGAGGAACAATGTGTAACAAAACTCAAAATCATTAAAAAAAAAAAAAGCAGGGAACAGGTTTGCTGGCCCGATGGAGCCTGGTGGAACCACTGAGACCATGGCCCCTAGCTGCTCTTCAGGTCTGGAGTTGAATGCACACCTGTGGCTTCCAGTCAAACAATAGACAGGCATATGAGTTGAACATTTACCTGAGGTAGATACACTCCTTGGAGAGAACAAGCATGAGAGAAAGAAGGGCTGCTCAGGCACAGGGAGACAGCTCAGGGGATAGGAGTGCATGGAGGGATGGACACAGGGAAGAGGTAGCTATCAGGAGGAAGTGTGGGGGGGGAGCTGTTGCATTGTGGTAAACTGTGGTCAATGTCATGAGACAAAGTGTATATGAACTGCTGTATGGAAAGTGAATTTGCTCTGTAAATTTTCACCCAAATCACAATAAAAAATAATAATAATAAAAAAAAAACACTGCTTCAAGAAACTATAAGAGATCTACAGAAATGGAAGAATGCACCATGCTCATGGATAGGAAGATTGAACATTGTGAAAATGTCAGTACTACCCAAAGCAATCTACACATTCAATGCAATCCCAATCCAGATTTCATCACCATTCTTTAAAGACATGGAAAAACCAATCACTAATTTTATATGGAAATGAAAGAGACTTCAGATAAGCAAAGCACTACTGAAGAAGAAGAACAAAGTAGGAGGTCTCACACTCCCTGATCTCAAAACCTATTATACAGCCACAGTAGTCAAAACAGCCTGGTATTGGTACAATGACAGACACACAGACCAGTGGAACAGAATTGAAAACCCAAAAATAGATCCATCCACCTAAGGTCAGATGATCTTTGACAAAGGGCCAAAATCCATGAAATGGGGAAGAGATAGTCTTTTCCACAAATGCTCCTGGGAAAACTGGAAATCCATTTGCAGAAAAATTAAACAAGATTCATACCTCACACCATACATAAAAACTATGTATCATTGCAGCACTATTTACAATACCAAAGGAATGGAAACAATCTAAGTGCCTATCAGCAGAGGAATGGATAACCAAACTAGTATATACACACAATGGAATACTATGCAACCCTAAAGAATAATGCAGAATCTGCAAAACATCACATAATGTAGATGAACTTGGAGGACATTATGCTGAATGAAGTAAGTCAATCAAAGAAAGACAGATATTGTATGACTCCCCTGTTGTAAAAAGTCAAGGAAAGGTTTATACATGGAAGGAAACTTTCTTTTTTTGGTTAGCAGGGACAGGAAGGGAGGGAAAATTCCCAGCTAGGTTTAGAAAAAAACAAAGACATTATATATATATATAAATCAAAGATTATTAGTTGTTACCAGGTATGGGGGGGAGGGGTAGTTTTTGTTTGTGGGGCATTGAGTTTATGCTATTGGTGGTGGAATATTTTGGAAAAGGTTAGCCATAATGGTGGCACAACATGAAAAATGTCATCAGTGTCCCTGAGCTGTAAACAGGGAAGTTGTTATGGTGAATGTCTTCTTGTGTATGTTTTCACTACAATAAAAGTTTAGAAAAGAAAAAAAGAAAAGAAAGTTTCAGAAACAGGGCTTACACTCTGTGCTGTGCCTGCTGATACCCACCCCCCCAACCTTTGGTATCCTTCACAAAAGATGGTCATGTTGATTTCACAGCCCTCTAACCTGTTTGGAAAACACTTAGGAGTGGGACTGCTGAGATTCTGAGTTTGAATATCTTCAATTTTAAAACTGTTTTCCAAGGTAGCTGTACCAGTCAACATCCCAACAGCATTCTGGTGAATGTTCTGGGGCGACAATCCTCACCAACATGCAATATCACAGACTTTTAGTTTTTTCTGGTCAGGTGGTATGCGGTGGAACCTCAATGTGATTTGAGTCTGCACTTCCCTGAGGACTGATGGGGCTAAGCGACTTCTATATTCTTTTGCTACTGGAGTTTCTTCCTTGCAACTTGCCTGCACATTTTTTTGTTGACTCATTGACCTTTCTCTCATTGAACCACAGAAAGGGCTTTTTAGAAAAAGGAGAGGGGTCTACCTTGGTGGAAGTAGGAGGCACCTGACCACTGAGAAAGGAGAGGAAGGTGAGGGTGGAATCATGTAGAAGCATGGAGGAATTTGTGGAGGGAGCTGAGGAAGTGCTTGGCCAAGATTGAAGTACCAGTGGTGCACTGGGCTGGTCAGTTGAAGATGCTCTGGGGCTGAGGTTTGGCAATAGGAAGAAAGATACCTGGGCAGGGCTGGGAGCCTGCTGAGGCTGGACATGCCAGTCTGCACATAGGCAGCATCATTCCCTAGGGAAGAGGGAAAAAGAAGGGGGATTGGATGGGTGTGGCTGGAGAGGTGGGAGGTCAGGGCTGAAGGGAGGGGATAGGGGATGCCATGGAATGTGGCTGGAAGATCCCATCTCTCACCAAACTCTTGCTTCCTCCTCAGCCTGCGGCTTCTCCTTTGAGCAGGACCCCACCCTCAGGGACCCACTGGCCATGAGTCGGCGATGGCCATGGATGGTCAGCGTGCGGGCCAATGGCACTCACATCTGTGCGGGCACCCTCATTGCCTCCCAGTGGGTACTGGTCGTGGCCCACTGCCTAGTCCAGTGAGTTGGGGCCCAGGTGGGTGGCGGGGGTTGGGACAGACAGAAAAGTGTTTTATCGGACTCAGCTGACCCAGCAGCAGCAGCTGTGGCCACTCTATGGAGTGCCACAGTCCAGCCTACCCTTACCCAGCTCCAAGCCAGCTCAGGTCCTGTTGAGCATACACACCCTATACTCCCTTGCCCTGCCCCTCAGTCGTGCACCCTCATTCCACAGATAGGAAATGGAGGTTTAGAAGCCATTTGTCCAAGCCTCCTTCCTGCTCTCCAAAGGAAGAGGCCATACTTTTTTCATGCCATAGCCTTTGCTCCCTCTTGCTCATTCATTCATTCAACTAACAGTCTTTGGCAACCCTTTGAGCTAGGCCCTGGACTGGGCACTGGGAGCATTCCTCTCAGGTTGGTGGGGCAGACAGACAAAAAGACAGAAGCTCAGAACAATCTAGTTGGTGTGGGTATAAAGGAATGGATGTGCCAATGTTCTGTGCCAGGGAAGTAGCTTGGGGTCAGCATAGGTGCTGGCTGTAAGGGCTGACAAGTGGAGAGGCATGTCAGGCCTAAGGGCCAGCATAGAGACTCAGAGGGGCATGTTGGGAAAGGGGCTGGAGAGCAGGGCCATGGCCGTTTTAATAAGGCCTCTATCACCTTCCAGGGGCACCATGGAGTTCTGGAAAGGGTCTAGGGTTTGAATCAGAGAAAGCTGAGTCTACATACCAGTGTCACTACTTCCTGGTTGTGTAGCCTTGAGCAGGTCACCTGGCTTCTCAGAGCCTTGGTTTCCTCCTCCATAATATGAAGGGTTGTTGTGAAGTGTGGACCACACAGTGTGTGTGCAGGGCCCTGTTCACATCTGTTATGAGGAGGTGGTTTAGGTGGAGGGTGATCTGCTGGGATTTGCTCAGAGTGTAACGGGTTGGAGGGCATGAATTAGAGGCTGGGGCAGGGTGCCTGGAGCTGAGTGCAGACTCCCCTTGTGGTTTCCCTAGGCGTAACGTTACCTATTCTGTGCTTGTGGGGAGCCCAGTATTGGATGAGCCAGGGCAGCATGCACGCAATGTCCCGGTGGGCCAGGTCATCGTGAACAGAAGGTTCCGGTCCCGACGATACTGGTCATGGGTTGGCCGGGCCCATGATGTCGGCCTCCTCAGACTCCAGTCGACACTCAAGTACAGCAAGTATGTCTGGCCCATCTGCCTGCCTGGCTTGGATTTTGAGGTGGAAGACAATTCCCTTTGCACTGTGACAGGCTGGGGACTCCCCAGGACTAATGGTGAGTCGGAAGCCTCCTAGGGGGTGGTGAAGGAGAAGTCTGGTGTGTAGACTGGAGTGTTACCATGGACATTCTTTGTCATGGAGCCTACTGCCCCTTGGGTCTCCTTGTTGGGCTTTCATTTCCAAGTCTTCCTTTTCCTTAAGGGTCTCAACAGTGACCCACTCATGGCCAAGTGGGCCTCATGTCCTCAGGCCATGGCATGTAAAGAGAACTTCTCTGAAGGCAGAAGGTCACAGAGTAATATCCTCCAGTCTAGATATAACCCTGAGATGCCAGGACACACACAACTTGAAACTTGAAACAGAACATCCAGGGTGAAGGGAGCAGGGTTTGAGGTCTATGGAAAGCTCCTCAAAGGACCCCACATTGCTGGCTAGGGACTGTCTCCAACTGAGGATGAAAATCACTCAGAACCCACTCATGGCTTTCCCTTGCCCCCAGTGGTCCTCAATTATTTATCATCTCATTTAGGAGCAAGCCCAAAGAGCAGGCTGTTCTCTTGGGCCCATCCAAGGGTCCTTTTGCCCATGGCCCCCAGGGATGACAACTCCCTTTAGGGAGCCTCCATTCCTTTGCCTCAAGGGAGGTGCATGCCCTTTCTTGTGGCCTCAAGGAGTCAGCTTACTCAAAAGCAACCCACAGGGCTATAGCCCAGGTAGAAGGAGGCGGGGTGACTTTTTGTCCTCACTGCTGTGGCTGATCTAGGGAATGGCTAGGAATGGTTTGAAGTATCCAGTCCCCCAAGAGTTTAGGCCAGGGACAGAGACACATGGATGGAGAGGGGAATGTGCAGTGCCTGGGCTCCATGGAGGGGGCCTGGGAAAATTCAGAGGAAGTGGCCTTTAGGAAGAGCTTGAAGGAAAAGAAGGATTTGGACCCGAGAGAGGTCTGGCGGGCATTTGGAATAGAGAGGACGGCAAATGCAAAGATGCTACGTGAGAATGGAGGGGGTATTAAGAGGAAGCCCGGTGGGTTCAGGGTGTTAGACTCTGCAGGAAGCAGGATTAGATCCAGCAAGATCAGACAGTGGAGCAGCCTGCTCCAGGGTCTCTGTATTGAGGGGCCTATGGTAGTTAAGGTTATTTATCAACTTGGCTGGGCCTCGTTTTGAGTGGCTGGACAGCTGGTTGTTTATTCCCCATGGTGAGATTGACAATCACCTCCATGGTAGAATCTACTGGAGCAGCTGAGTAGCTAGCTGCCTTAGGGATGTGGACAGCTTCCAGTATGTAAGGAGAAGTGTTGAGAGAGGTATTGAGCTTTTGGGCACACTTGGATCCTGTATATAGCCGAGTCATTGTTCAGCAACCTGCCATGTTGTCTGCTGATCTTGGGACCCTTAATGGACTTGAATCAGTGGCCTGCTATGTGGTTTGGTAATATTGTGACTGTACCATTTTACTTGTTGGCCTTGGGTTTGTCAGCCTCAGCAGTCAGCAGCTGCCTGAATGAAGAAAGCCTCCAGCTCCAGTGCACTAGGAGCAAGAGGCAGAGCTGAAGCCCAAGGTCAAGGGGCTTTCACCTAGCCCCTAGAGCTTGGCACTTTGAACTCGGACTTCTAGCCTCTAAAACTGTAAGAGAATAAACTGCTATTTGCTAAAGCCACCCACTTGTGGTATTTTCTGTTAGAACAGCACTAGAGGTAACCAAAACAGGGCCCTTGGGAACAAGTGGTGGGCTATGGCTGAAGAGATCTCCCCGGCCACTATATAGCAAGTCACAGAGGCTGGGGAGTCAAGAAGAGAGGAGAGAGGGTGGAGACATGGCCTATGACAGTGGACAGTGGCCAAATGGCTAAGTCTAAACAAGAGCCCCTGTCCCATAGGTGTATGGCCCCAGTTCCGGTCCATTCAGGAGAAGGAAGTCACCATCCTGAACAGCAAGGAATGTGATCAATACTACCACCGGTTCTCCAAAATCCCCACTATAGTCCAGATCATCAACTCCCAAATGATTTGTGCAGAGGATAACACGAGGGACAGTTTCTGCTATGTGAGCACCTCTCTCCCCCTTCACTCACCTCTAAGGGCACCTGGCCAGGAATGGGAGGAGGGATGCAGAGGAGGCAGGATCTGAGGGCTGTAGGGAGGGCAAGGAGAGGGAGGGAGTGATGGTGAGTGAGGATGAGCAAGGGGGACATGGGAAGATGGGGGCTGAGAGAGGTAGGGGGTGAGGATGGAGACTGGAGGTGAGAGATAAGGAAGGGAGATGGGAGACAGAGGATGAGTGTTAAAGAGATGGAGTTGGAGGCTTCATATAGGAGAGATGAGGAAAACCCTTTGAGGAAGTTCTCCTGGCCTGAGCCTTGAGGCTCATCCTCAAAGAATGACTTTGGAAAAGTCTAGTGTGAGGGTCCCTTGCTTGTCCCTGAGTTAGGTCATGCCACACCTGGTCTCCCTGATCCTGTTTGCCTATCCCTTCCTCCATAGGAGAAGTCCGGTGAGCCCTTGGCCTGCGCTGTGGAGAACACGTGGTACCTGGTGGGAATGGTGAGCTGGGGCCCAGGCTGCAACCATGGTGATGCACCGCCTATCTACCTTCAGGTCTCCAGCTACCAACAGTGGATCTGGGACCGCCTCAACGGGCAGCCCCTGGCCCCACCAGCTCCGTCTAGGGCCCTGCTCCTGGCACTTCCTCTGCCACTCAGCCTCCTGGCCACTCTCTAACACTCTTGTGTGCTGTCACCAGGAGTGCCCTCCTTCACCCAGACCCTTCCTTGTCCTCACAGCCCTGCAAGTCAGGGCAGAGACAAGGTGCTCAATTAAATGCTTCTCTTCTTTGGAGGCCCTTTGCTCTCATGGGAGAAGGGTGAGTCCAAGGCAAGTGGGATGGGGAAGTCCAGCCAGTTTATGCTGAAAAGTGCAGAACCCCCCAGGATCTGCCTCCCTCCAAAGGTTCAGGAGGCTCCCATGGAAGGTGTGAAGGGATGACATTGGGGTCTCATAATGGAGGGCCCAGAATGTACTGCCCAGACTGAAGCTGGGGCTGCCAGGGCAGATCTTGAGGGTGGGGTGAGGGTCATAGGTGAGTGTGTTTTCTATGATACTCTAGTAGGAGTCAGGCTTTTCTTGACTTTGTCCTGCCTCCTGCCCAGTGGCTAGAACTTACCCTGTTATTGCCCCAGAAGTACCACAGAGAATCACAGCTTGACCCTACAGCCATGCCCCCTGCCTGGAGACTTGGACAGGTGACCATTGGGGTCAACCATCATCTTCACCATTAGTAGCCATGCCTGCCCATAAAGGACTAGTGGAGGCTCCAGGTCAGAGGTTGGGGAGGCAGATGCCAGAGTGGATGGAGCCCCAACTTGGACTTCCCCCAGTTTCCACCACTGCTTCTCTGTGTGACTCCCTGGGTTTCTGCTGCCTTGCCACACAGTAGGGCTCTGGCCTGTATGGGTGGAATAAATTTTGCCACAACCCTACATACGCAAAGCTCATAGGTTGGACCCTGATGGCAGTGGTCAGCCAATTCTTCCCACTTGGTGGCAGTGTATTCAGATTCCAGCAGCACTTCCTGCAATTTCTGCCCCTTCCCTGTTCCCAAGACCCTGTGCTCCCCCTCCTGTCAGCCTGGATCCCTCTCCTTGTATAATAATATCTGGATCCAGGTTTGACTCCTCTGTGTTTCTAGCACTGGACTCAGACCATCAAAACAAAACAAAACAAAAAACAAATCAATTGCTGTTGAGTCAATTCCAACTCAAGGTGACCCCATGTGCTACAGAGTAGAACTGCTCCACAGGGTTTTCTTGATTGTAATCTTTATGAAGGAGCTATGGTAGCATAGTGCCTAAGGCATTTGACTGCTCACCAGAAGGCTGGTGGTTCAAACCCACCAGCCACTCCTCAGAAGGAAGGTTGGGCAATCTACTTCCATAAAGATACAACCTTGGAAACCCAAAGAGTCAGAGATCACCAGGCCTTTCTTCCATGGCACAACTGGGTGGATTCAAACCACCTTTAGAGTAGCAGCTGAGGGCCTTTTGAAAGCCATAGGATAGAGCAGAGGCCATTTGACAGCAGCCTTGTCAATCCAGTGCCCAGTAGAGCGCATAGCTTCCTCCCAGTCCTGATGCCCTGCTTGTGGGCATGGGTCAAGATGGCTTCAGCCAATCTCAGCCTCTTGGCCACCTACTCTTCCTCAATTTTACCCTAAGTCAGACTGCAAGACAAGTCAGGGGAGGGAGCCTCCGCCTGGCCTGAGCAACCTGTCACTGTTTGCTGCATCCCCTTCCACATCAGTGCTTCAGGGACAGAGTTTCCAGAGGGATCAAGTCTGTGTATGGGTCCGAGAAGGCACTCAACTTTATTTCCAAATCCCTACAGGGTGCAGCGGCAGCGAGAATGTACCCAACAGGCTCCTCTGGCTTGGAAACTTTCCTTGATGTCTCCTAGGTCTCCAAGCCCTGGTCTGAATGCCTCAGACACTTGATGCCATGGGGAGGAGGGTGGTAGTCTCTGTGCATCTCCCTTTCCCAAGATTTAGCCACCAGGTGTTATTTGAGTCTTTGCCTTCAGATCAGTGTTGCTTCTATTAAGCCCCTGTAGTTGAAAATGGTAGACGAGGAAACTGTGTGCTGTTACATGCAGCAAGTGGAAGACTGTTTGCCATGTCAACCCCAAGCTGCCCCCTGCCATGACCACTGAGAAACCTCCCACCACAGCTGGGCATAGAAAAGGCTGCCCAGAACAGCCTGAAGCCCCCTTGGCTTCTTAAATATTTCCTGGATGCCCAAGAACAATCCCCAGGCCCTAGCTTTCTCTCCTGCTCCTGAGCTGGCCTCAGCCCTCTGCTGCCACATCCTGCAGCCTCCAATACTGAGCCCTGGACTCCATGAGAGGCCTCCCAGCAGCCTAGGCTCCAGCACAACACAGACACTGGAAGTGGATCCTGCTGCCTTCAGCTTGGTATCTGTTGCATTGAGGTTTCTCCCTGCTCCTCTGGGGTCACCTCTGATCACTCCCCTGGGCCAGATCCCTGCCAGGCTTGGTACCACCAGGGCTGTGACCTGGCTGGGTCCTAGAACCTCCTGCTGCTCCACCTTTCCCCAGCAGACCCTCTCTCTCCTCATGGCCAGTCTGGTGTGGCCTCCTCTCAACTCATCCAGGTCAGCCACCATCCTCCAGAGAGTGAAACTCACATCCCATTACTCCTTCCCAGCCACGGCTTTTCCTTGCAGAAGGGGTGGAACAGAGGCATGCCTGGGTGGGGCGAGCAGTGTGAGGACACCCTACATTTGCAGAGGGACAGTGTTCCCTGACCAGCACTGCCAAGGCCACATGTTTGGGTGCAAGGAGCAGAGTCTGGGCTGGGAAACAGGATACCTGGTGCAGCCTTATCTCTGCCTGCAATGGGCTGTGCGAACTTGGCCTTGGACCTTAGCTCCCCTCTGGGCAGGAAGTAGATGTTCTGCAACCTCGGTGGTCCATGTTTGAGCTTGAAGTCCAAGATGCAAGTAGGCTTAAGCCTGAGGGCTTACAAGTCCCAGCTGCCACCTCCAGGAAGCCCTCCTCATTTCTCCCCTTTCTTCTTCTTGGCCTCATTCTTCTCATCTTCCTCTACCTTGATGGCTACTGTGTCCACACTGTCCTTCTTCTTCTTCTTCTTCTTATCCTCTGTGGGGTAGGGGAAAGAGGCCATGCAGTAGGATGGGACAAGGTTTGGGGCTCAGGGGTCTCAGGAGAAGATGGCACCAGAGCCTCCCATACTCTGCTCTTTACGTCTTTCTTCCAACCCTTTCCTGCCTGGAGAGCAGGCTCCTTGTTAGACCTGCCTCACTCTGACCAATCTCTGTGCTCTGGTGTCCCAGGGCAGGGCCAGAGTCTCTGCCTAACCTGCTGCAGGTGGAGGGGAGGAACTTGGGGGCAGTGGGAATGAGGAACTGGCTGGCTTATAAGGATCAGGTGATGACTGGGGCTGGGCACCAGGCCCACTCACCTCCAGGGATTTCTGTGAGCTCACTGAGGGGTGGCACTGTCTCCAGCTTATCGGTGTACATCTTGGCTGCCTTCCGCTGTAGGTACCGGGCTTCGATCTCCTTCCGGGTCCGTGGCACACGGCAATTGAAGACGCAGCACAGGGTGATAACTATAGGGAGGACAGAGCAGGCTGGGGGCTGGGCCTCAGACATCCCAAGAATGACATCTGAGCTTCAGACCTGCTTCCATCCACCTCTGTGTCTCAGCCAGGAGACTCTGGCGGGAGGCACAGCATTCAAGCTGTCTTTCCTGAGCAGGGCTGGTTTCATGAGTTGCACAGTGCATCAAGCTCAGAAGGGCCTATGCTTGATTTAATACTCTGCTGTCGCCATCTTACAATTCTCAATTTTGGAACAGAGCCTTGTATTTTCATTCTGTCCTTGAAAATTATGTCTCCAGTCCTGTTCCTGGAGGGTCTTTCTGATTAGAATTTCTGACTAGATTGAGAGTTCCCGGAGGAGGGCAGGGTACAGAGCTACAGCTTCCTAGAGCCCACTTCTCTTCCCCCGGCCTCTGGGCTCCCAGCACATCCTACTTTTCCCTCTGAAAGCAAAGCCAGAGCCACCTCGCACAGCAAAGTATGTGGCAGCCTTCTCCTCAGCCTCTCTGAGGACAAGCCTGGCCTCCTCCTGGCTGGACAGGTTGCTGGTGAGAGGGCACAGACCCTGCCCTGGGCGTTCACCTTGGAGGGAGTTATTCCAGGAGCAGTTTTCCAACCGAAGACAGCTGTGCCCACGCCAGTTGGGCCACGGCATGAAGCTGGCCTGTTTAGTGATGGGCAGGGCAGGGTAGAACTGCCAGGGCTTGGCTGGATCAAGTTTATTTTTCTAAGGCCCCCACAGTCTGACCACCTTGGCCCCAGCCCCAGGGGAGGGATGGAGCTGGTTCCTATTATAGATCAGATGACCAGACATAACTTCCTGGCAGGCTCCTGGGGGCAGGAGGGCCCAGGCAAGGCAAGCCAGGACTATTTTGGGGAGAATACCTCAGACCTATGTAGCCTGGGCTGGAGCATTCTCTGGGTCGTCTTGAGCAGCCCTCTGCCTCAAGACAAGACAGGACCCCTTTAGTCAAGTATTGTGGGTCCAGTGAGTCTCTCTGAGACTCAGAACAAAAGAAAGAAGAAAAATGAGTGAGTGGATGAATGGATGGAATGGTCTCAGAGTCTCAGCTGCTGAGAACATTACTGGATTCCTGAACGCATGGATGGGGGAGCCAATAGCATCCAGGCACACTCTGAGGGGCTTCTGCATGGGGCTCTAGCAGTAGGCCTGACAGTGTCTGGGGGTAGATGTGAGTGGAAAGTAGTGTCTTCTTACCTGAAGAGCTGCATTCTGTTCTTCTCCAGACGCCTGTGTGCAGGCCAAAGGTCCATTTCCCATCCCGACCTTGCTTGCTGGGCCCCTTCTCCCAGCCACCTCACTAGGCGCCTCCCAGAGCCCACACCCACTCAGGCTCTCCTTGCAGTGGCCCCAAGCCCTGGGAAGCTGAGGCTTCAAAGAGAGTTCAGCAGGCAACGGCTGGAAGCCAGAGCAGGGCTCAAACACTGCCCTGCACACCAGGCCTGCCTCTCCCAGCCTTGCTTGGTTGCTTCTCCTCAAAGAAGTAGAGAAACAAAGTGCCTTGAAGTGAGTTCTATGGTCCAGGCAGGGGACTGAGATGCGAGGCCCCAGGAGAACATCCCCACAACCCCTCTCTCAAAAGTGTTCTGGGAAGCCCTACCACCCAGGCCCCAGCTGATGGGCAGCAGGAAAGATCTGTTTCCTCTCCAGGAGATGGGGAGTGGGTCACCCATACTCCCTAGAGCCATGCAATGCACAGTAACAAGTGCTGACCTACTGCTCAGGCCACTAAGACTATCTCTTTTCCTTTCTAGGAAATAGGGTTATGCCTAAGGGTTGTCTGGGTGTTTGATGTGCAAGTGTCTCTTTGAGTCTAAGACTGTAAGTTTCTTGTATGGTTCCAGGCACATCCACCATCTGGGCCAAGCAGAGCCTAAGAGAGGTCATTATGGGTCTTGAGGACCACAGTGCCCTCATCCCCACTCCCTGGGGTACCCTGGAGCTTCTCCCTAGGCCTGCACCCTAGACAGTTCCTGGGGTCCCTGAAGGGTACATGCCTCTTGGTGTCAGGGGTTGCCCCCTCTCAGGACTCCTGAGGGGAGCTGCAGCCACACCAGTCTGCCTGAGGCGCCTCCACTGAGAGGTCTTATGGTTCTTGGCCTTTTCAGTGAACAAAATGCAGCCTCTTGCTCAGATCCCGCCCCCAACTCCAGCTATGAAGAAATGGCAGTGAGTTGGGGGAGAGGGGGGAGCTCTTTCCTCACAGGGAGGGCACTTCTGGTGAAGCACATGCAAATCAGATATCCATGTCCCCCTGACCCCCACCCATCCCAGCATCTGGATGGGCCCTCTGTGGCTCACCTGGCCCTCCTGGGGACTTCATCTTGGGAGAGCTCTAGCCGAAACTTGAATGCAGCTTTAGCCTCCCCACCCAGGAAGCACTCAGTAAGTATCCTATAGGGATCATCTGAGACTTTCAAGCCTCTGCTCATACCCCTCTCTCTGCCAGAACCTTTTGCAGGCCCGTCCCCTGGCAAACCCCACCCATCCTCTTAGGTGCAACACAGAGGACCTCTACTTCATGAAACCTTTGTTGGGGAGGGGGATGTCTCCCCCCCCACATCCCCAAAACACACCTTGTGCCCTGTGGGAACCCCCATCAGACCCCACTGTGTGCCACGCAGCCTCCTCCATTCCACCCCCACCTCTAGACTCCCACTCTGGGAGGAGGGCTGAGAGGAGCGTGCCAAGTCTGCTTCTGCGGCAGCTTTGAACCATGTAGCTTCCAGTCCCCAGGAGAGGAACAGGTCTCCTGCTTTTAATTGAGGTGGGTGTGAGTCATCCCTGGGAAATGGTGTTTGACAAGGCAGCTTCGGAGACTTGGGAGCCACATCTGCTGGGCATCTGGGGGCCTCTGGGCCTAGCTTTGGCCCCAAGTGGCCTTGCTGGGGCTCCTGGGTGTGGGCCCTTTAAGCAGGCCAGACTGCAAGAAAAGCATCAGGAGGCCATCGATAGGGAAAAATGACACGTCTCTTCGTTGTCATTTCAGTGGAGTCCCCTGTAATTACCATAATTGCTATGTGGCTGCCTCCCGGGTCCAGTGGAATACTTCGGGTCACTACCGGTCCATCAGTCCTCCATGGGGACTTTGTGTGAACTGAGAGGTGCCAGAAACCACGGCGGGCCTCCTGCGGGCGCCTGGCCTGCTTGCACTGCCCGGAATTGCTGCTCTGAGCCCGCGGGGGTGTGGGGTGGCAGGGGGCGGGGGCTGGCGGGGTGTGCTGCACTGCAGTGTGGTGGGGAGGGTGGGGAGCAGCTACTCACTGATGGACAGCACGAAGAGCGAGAAGATGCCCACCACGTGCCATAGGCGCATGTCCCAGAACACCACAGTCTCCTTGGTCAGCGGGGGTGGCTTGGGCTTGGTTGGGGCTGTACTCGGCTGCGGGAATTGGGAGAGAGGAGGGTAAGTAAGGCAGGGACCAGTAGGCTGGTCATGAGCTCATGAGCTCAACCCAAGCATTTCAGAATCCCCTGGAATTAAGTGCCACAGGCAGTCGAATTCATCACCCTAGACACTGGGACACTCCAGCACAGAGCCAAGGACTTGGAGAGCGAATGTGGTTGATGCTTGGGGAAACCATGGCTTGGAAGGGCAAATGTAGACAGAATGTCCCACTTGGGTTGAAGGCCCCTTTGAGCAGGCTTTGGGTCTCCTCTGCTCCAGTCCTGGGCCCCACACAGACAGATGGGGGTCTCAGGACCAAGGCCAGAGACAAGGCAAGGCCTATGCTGTGTTGGGACTGGCTTTGCCATTGTGTCTCCTCAGCATTGGGTGGGGATGCGGAGCTGGGAAGGGCTAGGCACCTCTGACGCCTGCCCAGGACCACCACCAGGTGACCTCATACAGTTGCCTATCCTCCTGGGAGTCACTCTTCTCTACCTGAAGACTGGGCCAAAGTCCTCACTGCACAGGGCTAAATAAATAACTTGTCCTCAATGAGGCAGCGACACCTGGGGGCCAAACGATGTAAATGCGGCTGGAGCGAGCCTGAGCTGAGCACAGCTGGTGGGGCACATTCCCAGGGGGATTTGACTCTAGTATTGAGGGGATCAAACGGAACACAACATTGTCCTAGCAGGCTGAGGGATCATGATCTAGCCCTGGGTGTGGGAACGGACAAGATCCTTCCCTGGGGGATTTAGGGTACACAGCCCTACCTTGGGGATCTGAGGTGACAAGATCCTAACCTTGGGGTTAGAGAACCTTAACTGGGGGCCTAAAGAGACATGGCCCAGTCCTGGGGTCTGAGGGAATAAGGGCCTCCACATGGATCTGAAGGGACATGGTCATGCCCTGGGGTCTGAGGGTGTTGGAGGAGGACATGGCCCTGCTCTGGGGGTCTGATGGGTGTGGGAATGGACAAGATCCTTCCCTGGGGGATTAAGGGTACACAGCCCTACCTTGGGGATCTGAGGTGACAAGATCCTAACCTTGGGGTTAGAGAACCTTAACTGGGGGCCTAAAGAGACATGGCCCAGTCCTGGGGTCTGAGGGAATAAGGGCCTCCACATGGATCTGAAGGGACATGGTCATGCCCTGGGGTCTGAGGGTGTTGGAGGAGGACATGGCCATGCTCTGGGGGTCTTATGGGACACAAGCATGCTGGTGGCCCTGAGGGTAAATAGCTCTGCCCTGGGTCTGAGAGGACACGACCCTTCCCTGAAAACTAGAGAGGTGCATGCCCTTTCCTGGGAGTCTGAGGGGACATGGCCCTGCTCCAGAGTTTGAGGGGGCAGACCCATCCCTGAGAGTGATAATGAACACAACCCTTCCTTGGGGGTCTGAGAGGACACAGCCCTATCCTGTGAATGGATAGGAGTATGGTTCTGCCTCAGGGGTCTGAGGAGACACATTCCTGCCATGGAGATCTGAGGGGACACAGCCCTACTATGGTGGTCTGAAGAAACATGGTCCCATCTGGGGGTTGAAGGGGAACAAAGTTCTGCCCTGGGGATATAAGATGACACAGCCCTGCACCAGATTCTAAGGGGGCATGGCCCTACTCTGAAGCTCTGAAGACACAGGGTCCCGCCCCAGGATCTGAGGGAACATAGCTCTGCCCCAGGATCTGAGTGGATATGGTCTTGCCTTGGGGGATTTAAGCAAGACCTGGCCCTAACCTATGGAGCTGAGAGGTATATGAACCTATCTTGGTCCCCAAGTTTGGCTGAGAGACATGAATGGGGTCGATGCTTATAGGGAGAGAGGATTGTGAGGCATCTGTGCAATACATTGTTCCCTGATGATTAAACAAATAAAGATAGGCATGAGGAGCTCCTTCTGGCTCTCTGGGAAAGACAGGCAACCCACAGTTCAGCCATCCACCATTCATTTCCCTGACCTGTAATCATGCTTTGCACCTACTATAAGCTGGGTACTTCATCATCTAAGGAACACCACCTTTCAGCATGGATTAGAGATGCTTGGTGAGAATCAGAGACCTGTCCCAGGTAACCCAGAGGATCTGTGTGCTGGTATTGGCACGGGATTCCCCGGCTCTGTTCTCTTCACCAGGGCAAACTATGTAGGGGCCTTCTTTCCTCTGGCCTCATTTTTTTTTCCATCTGTAACTTGAGTGGGGTGGTCCTAGGCATCTCTGGGGAGTTCTCTCTACCCAACTTGAGTGGTAACACTGATGAAAAAATATTATCCCAGAGGCTTAGACATATGTGAGGGGTCAGATACATACATGTGAGGTTGGAGAACCCAAGTGTGGGATTAGGCACCAGTGGTTCAGGCACAGGTTTGAGGCTGGATGCACATTTGTGAATTCCAAGTATGTGTGTGTGGTGTCGGACATGTGTACAGATTGGGCCACACAAGTGGGGCTGAACACATATCTGTGGCACCTGGGCCACAACCTGGGAGTGGTAGGGTTTTCTGATTCTAAGGCCCAGTTGGTTGGCTTGGCTAAGTCGTATGACTGGAAGACACTGAAGGCCAGGGTAAAGTTCTCAGATCCTGAGCCTAGGTGGCTGAGAGCTCACTTCCAACATGTTATAGCCTTGCTCCAGATGGAGCTGTGCCTAAGTTCTCATCCCTGACAAGGGTCTTGGGTATAGGGTAATGAGAATGGCTCTGCTGACAAGGGCACTCCTCATGATGGGTACTGCTGGGGTTTTGAATCCTGAAGCTTGGAGGCCTCACCTCCATCAGAGGCTCACATCCTAATAAGAAGGTGATGCCTGCAGGGCTGGCATGAGAGGTGTCATGGACCCCAGCCCTGGCACCTCTCTCTGGTGCTCCCCAGGATCTCCAGGGCTGGGCCTGACCTTATTCAGGCTGTAGGCAGATTGATTCCAAATGCAATTTCTCCTGATGGTCTGGGGGAAAGATGTTCCTGGGATTGGCAGGAAGAGTGCTTGGCTCAGAACCAACTTGACCCTCACCCCCAGCCTTCTGCCTGCTCTCAGACCAGCTCAGTTTCTGTACCTGAAGTCTCAGAGCAGCCAGAGAGGGGACCAAGTACACTCCTTGGAGTTCAAGCTAGTCAGGCTCCCCTTACAGGGACATGGGAGCTGATACCTGACTCTAGTCCAGCCTCCTGGCCATGCCCCCTGTCAGAATCAGAGGCAGGTTAGCATCAGAGAATAGGGCTCTGTCCTCATGACTTCCTCAGACTCTCCAGTTCACAGCTTGTCCCTTCAGACCCCTCAAGGTATGGGTCTGTCCTCCCTACCTCATCCTGTCCCCCAGCATCTGCCCCCGCAGGCTTACCTGGGCATCTCTCTCTATCTCTTGCGTTCCTGTTTCTCTGCACTGCCTGCTCGCCCTCTGACCCTGGCTCTGACCTTACCCTCCAGAATTCTGAGTTTGGATTGCTACCTCCCTCTCTGGTATCCTTTCCAGGCTCAGAGGGTGCAGAGGGGGTCAAGGACACTGCAGATGCCCTCCCCTGCAGTCCTTCCTCACCCCAGCCAGGCTCCTGAACCAACCACCCCAGCTACCTTCCTCACCACTTCGTGGGCTATCTTGGCAGATCTTTCCAGCTCTCCCAACTATGTACCCTCTTCCAGTTTTTTCTCGGAAACCTGTTACCACCAGCAGCAAGTCAGACTCCCTAGTCCCTGGGTTGTGCCCAATCTACTCCTTCCTTCCTGAGTGGGTGCTGACTTGGAATTGAGCTCAACACCTGGCTGCCTGATAAAGTGTCCTCCTCCTCTCCCCTTCCACCTTGCTTGGAATGCCCCCACCTCCTTCCCAAGGCCATGTCTGCCCCATTAGACAGGGGTCCCTGGAAGATCTCAAGAGTCAAAGGCTGTGATGCTTTTGCCATGAGGCCTTCAGACCAGAGTCCCTGTCCCTCCATCAGACCAAGGGCTGGAGGATAGGGTCTGAGCCTCCCTCAGCAGACTAAGATTTCTATCATAAGGGCTGTGACCTCCACATCAGACCAGGGACCCTAAGATCAGTGACTGAATCTCCTGACAGCCTGGGAGCACTTAGGCCAGGGGAATGTTCCCCCAGTAGGCTGGGTGTCCTAGGGCAAGACAAAAGGCAAAAGGCAGCTCCCGGTCAGATAGAGCCC
>NW_006921898.1:1917256-1941153 GCF_000298275.1 Orycteropus afer afer | reverse complement strand
GCCTCAACCCCTTCGCGCCGGCCAGCCTCACCTCGACCAGCTGCCCGGCGACCCCCGCGAGGCAGACCCCCAACGCGGCGCCGCCCAGAGCCCACAGGGGCGCCGGTTCCCGCCGCTGCCCCGCCATCTTCGCTGCGCGCCCGCCCGCCTGGCTGCAGGTCCAGTGATGGACGGCCGGGGCGGGCTGGGCCCGGTGACGCCCCCTGGGCAACCGGCGCTCAGCGGTGAGCTTCGCCGCGGGCAGCCAGAGGGCATCATTTATTCATCGTCGGTGTCCGGTTCCTGTGCGGATGGAGGGGCCCAGGGAGGGCACGCAGGGCGCGCAGGGCCCGCCCCCTCCCGGGAGGTCTGACTCCCCCAACCCGCGCAAGTCCAAACCCTCACGGTCTGACTCGGGCTGACATTGGGGTGGAGGGAGAGGGAGGGCAGACTGGTCCCCGAACAACAGGTACCCCCTCCCTTCCCCACTGGGACCTCAGTTTCTCCATCTGAGACAAGGGGAGGGGCTGGAATCTGCTGATCTAGGAGGCCCTCCCTGTTCTGACGTTCTGAATTTTGAGAACCTGCTGGACATAGGTTGAGGGGGGTATGGCGGGCAGGTTGCCATGGTGACAGGCACTCAGGGATGTCCTGGGCTTTCTGGGCTGGCTTTCTGCCCAGAGGAGAATCTGGTCGCTGTGGACACCAGAGTTGCGGGTGGGGTGGGGCAGGGAGCAGGGGATGGTATATTCAGAGCCACCAGCTTTGAGTACTATGGAAGATTCCTGAAAAAGCATCTTCTGCCCTTTGGGATAGGACGAGGTCCTGAGGGAGAGAGGCTAGAGGGCCATTTTCTGACTCTGGCAGACCTCTCCCCTAGCTTGAGCCCTGATCCTGACCCTAGTCTGAGTAGATTACCTCATCTTCCTTCTAGGAGTGGCTGGTGGGTTTGAACTGCCAGCCTTCTGGTTAGCAGTCAAGTGCCTTAGGCACTAGGCTACCAGAGCTCCCATGAATAATGTTAGAAGTCACAAAGAAACACCATTTGAAAACTTAATTATTTAAATTTTCTTTTTGCCCTCTGAAGATGGCAAAAGTTGACCAAAAAGATTAGAAAGTTGTTATTTAAAAAATAAAAAAAAACTAAGTGTAAAGAAAATTTAGGAGCTCTGGTAGCGTAGTGCCTAAGGCACTTGACTGACAAGCAGAAGGTTGGCGGTTCAAACCCACCAGCCACTCCTTGGAAGGAAGGTTGGTCAATCTCCTTCCGTAGTGATACTGCCTCAGAAACCCAAGGAGGGGTCGCTATGAGTCGGGTCCGACTCGACGGCACATAACAATAACAACAACAAAGAAAATTTAAATAATTTAACTTTCAAATCATGTTATACATTTATACCTTTATATTTCTGAAGTATTAAAGCTTAAAACTGCTCTAAAACTTTTGGGACCCATTGATATTGATAGCTATGAATTCCCAGTTAGGCTACTTAACCTCCCTGAGCTTCCATTCTTTATCTGTAAAATGAATAACTAGAGCATATAGGGAGGCCCAAGGTGGTACAAATGGTTAAATGCTTAACTATTAACCTAAAGAACAGCCTGGTGATATGCTTCTGAAAGGTCACAGCCTTCAAAACCCTGTGGTCCATGGGGAACATCTAGTGTAGCAAAACACAGCTCATAAAGATAATGTCTTACATTGTAGTCTGGTGAATAGCATCTGAGGTCTTAAAAGCTTGTAAGTGGCCACGTAAGGAGCAACTGTTGGTCTCTTCTCACTTGGAACATACAAGAACAAAGAAAAATAAAAACTAATGGAAGGAATTAGGCCAAAGGACTAATGGTCTACATGAACTATAGCCTCCTCTAACTTGAGACCAGAAGAACTAGATGGTGCTCGGCTACCAGTATCAACCACTGTGATCAAGACCACAACAGAAGGTCTTGGTTAGAATGGGTTAAAAAAAAAAAAAAAAAGTGTAGAACAAAATTCAAAGTTAAAAAAAAAAGAAGACCAGACCTACTGGTTGGAAAGAGACTAGAGGAACCCCTCAGACTATTGTCCTGAGAAAGCCTTCTAACTTGAAACTGAAGACATTCCCAGAGGCCACCTTCCAGCCAAATAATAGGACTATAAAACAAACAACATGAAGAATGTGCTCCTCAGAACAATCAACTATACGAGACCAACATTTGACCAAAACCAAAGATGAGAAGACAAGGAGGGACAGAGAAACCAGACAAATGGAAATGGGCAATGCAGGGAGGAAATGGGAAGAGTACTGACACGTTGTGGGGATTACAACCAATATCACAAAACAATCTGTGTATGAACTATTGATTGGAAAATGATTTGCTATGTAAACTTTCACCTAAAGCATAATAAAATGTTAAAACAAAAACCCCATGGAGCAGTTCTACTCTGCACACGTGGGGTTGCCATGAATCAAAACCGACTTAGCAGCAATTGGTTTGGTGTTTTGTTTTATGTTTAATAGTACATGGCTCCTACCCATCACAAACCTTTAGTAAGCGCTCATCATTATGGTTAGTATTGTGATTCTTTTTAAAGGCTACAGTATTTGACAGTATAAAAACCCCGAGAACATTGGTGGCTCAGTAGTAGAATTCTTGCCTTTCATGAGGGAGACCCAGGTTCAACTCCTGGCCAATGCACCTCATGCAAAGTCATTACCCAGTGGAGGCTTATGTGTTGCTATAATGCTGAACAGGTCTCAGCAGAACTTTCAGATGGGTTAGGAAGAAAGGCCTGGTGATCTCCTTCAGAAAATCAATAACAATCCTATGGATCGCAGTGGTCTGATCCACAGCCAACCATGGGGACAGCACAGAACACTTTTTGCATGTGGTCATCATGAATCAAAGGCTAATTCGATGGCAACCAACAACAATATAAAATTTCAGCAACACCTTGCTCAAACATTTAGGTTGTTCCCACTTTTCCAATATATCACAGTGAAACATCCTGAAAGTCAAAGACTTTTCCATTTTGAAGGGCTTTTCAGGAGCTCTGGCAGTGTAGTGGTTAAGGCATTCGGCTGCTAACCAAAAGGTTGGTGGTTTGAACCCACCAGCAGCTCTGTGGAAAAAGGATGAGCCAGTTTGCTTCTGTAAAGATTTACAGCCTTGAAAACACTATGAGGTTGCTATGAGTCAGAATTGATTCAGTGGCAGTGAGTTGGTTTGGTTTGGTTTTCACCTTTGGTGTGGCTTACTTTTCCTTTACTCATGAGGAATTGAGGCCCAGAGAAGGGTTTTGTCCTTCCCAAGGTCACAGATCTTTAACACTTTAAAGAGGTTTTTTGCAGCTGATTTGCCCAGTGTAGTACATCATCTGATTTCTTGACTGCTGCTTCCATTGGTGTTGATTGTGGATCCAAGTAAAACTAAATCCCTGACAACTTCAATCTTTTTTCCATTCATCATGATGTTGCTTATTGGTCCAGTTGTGAGGCTTTTTGTTTTCTTTATGTTGAGGTGTGATCCATACTGCAGACTGTAGTGGTTGATCTTCATCAGCAAGTGCTTCAAGTCTTCTTCCCTTTTAACAGGCAACGTTATTATGTCATCTGCATATCAAAGATTTTTAATGAGCCTTCCTCCAATCCTGATGCTGCATTCTTCATATATCCCAGTTTCTTGGGTTACTTTCTCAGCATACAGACTGAGTAAGTATTGTCATGGATTGAAGTGTTGTAATATGCCATCGAGTCAATTTCAACTCATAGCGACCCCTCCTTGGGTTTCCCAGGCAGTATCACTACGGAAGTAGATTGTCCATTCTTTCTTCTGAGGAGTGGCTAGTGGGTTTGAACTGCCAGCCTTCTGGTTAGCAGTCAAATGCCTTAGGCACTACATCACCAGAGCGCTTTGGTATGTCCTCCCAAAATTTGTGTCCACTTGGCTGGGCCATGATTCTCAGTGGTTTAGAAGCTATGTAATGATGTAATGTGGCAGATATGTAATGATACCCTATGATGTGATCTGATGTCATAAACCAATCACATGTTCGAGGATTAAGCTTAAGGGCTGGTTGCAACACCATTAGTGTCATCATAGCCCTGATTGATGTAAGGGGAGCTTCCTCAGGGTGTGGCCTGCAATAACTTTTATCTTACAAGAGATAAAAAAAAGAGAGAAGGGAGGAGAGAAGAGGGACCCACTATCACCAGGAAAGAGGAGCCAGGAGTGGAGCATGTCCTTTGGACTCAGGGTTTCTGTGCTGGGATCCTCCTAAAAACAAAAGAAACAGAGAGAGAAAGAATTCCACTGGAGCTGGCAGTCTGAATTCAGACTGCCAGCCTCCTAAACTGTAAGAGAATAAATGTCTGTTTGTTAAAGACATCATTTGTGGTATTTCTGTTATAGTAGCACTGGAGAACTAAGACTAGTATGGTGAAAGGATACAACCCTGATGCACACCCTTCCTGATTTTAAACCATGCAGTCTCTCTTTGTTCTATTTGAATGGCTGCCTTTTGCTCTATGTACAGGTTCTTCATGAGCACAATTAAGTATTCTGGAATTCCCACTCTTCGCAATAAAAAAAAAAAAAAAAAAACCCGAACTCATAGCGACTCCATTTGCATTTCCAACACAGTAAATCTTTATGGAAGTAGGTTGCCCAGTCTTCCTTCTGAGGAGTGGCTGGCGTGTTTGAACCACCAGCCTTCTGGTTAGCAGTCAGATGTCTTAGCCACTGTACTACCAGAGTTGGATCCGACTCAGTGACCCCTCCTTGGGTTTCCGATTTTCTGAGGCGGTATCACTATGGAAGTAGATTGCTCAACGTTCCTTCCGAGGAATGGCTGGTGGGTTTGAACTGCCAGCCTTCTGGTTAGCAGTCAAATGCCTTAGGCACTACGCCACCAGAGCTCCTTGACTCTGCAATGTTAACCATAATTTGTTATGATCCACACAGTCAAATGCCTTTGCACAATAAAAACAATAAAATAAAGCACAGGTAAACATCTTTCTGATATTCTTTACTTTCAGCCAAGATCCATTTGAGAGCAGTTATGATATCCCTAATTCCATGCCCTCTTCTGAATCCAGCTTGAATTCTGGGCAGTGATATTAGTGATATGGTTTGATAATTTCCACATTCTGTTGGATCACCTTTCTCTGGAATGGGCACAAATAGGAATCTCCTCCAGTCAGTTGGCCAGACAGTTGTCTTCCAAATTTCTTGGCATAAATGAGTGAGGGCTTCCAGCGTTCCATCTGTTTGTTGAAACATCTCAGTGGGTATTCTGTCAATTCCTGGAGCCTTGTTTTTTTGCCAATTCCTGCAGTGCAGCTTGGACTTCTTCCTTCAACGACATTGTTCTTAATCATATGCTACCTCCTGAAATGGTTGAACGTTGACCAATTCTTTTAGATGCAGTGACTCTGTGTATTCCTTCCATCTTTTGATGCTTCCTGTATTATTTAATATTTTGCCCACAGAATCCTTCAATATTGCAAATTGAGCCTTGATTTTTTTCTTCATTTCTTTAAGCTTAAGAAATGCTGAGCGTATTCTTCCCTTTTGATTTTTTAATTCCAAGTCTTTGCACATTTCATTATAATACTTTATCTTTAAAATGTTAAAGAGCAAATATGTCACTTTGAAGACGAAGGTGCACCTGACTCAAGCCAAGGTATTTTCAATAACCTCATATGCATATGAAAGCTGGACAATGAATGAGGAAGACCAAAGAAGAATTGATGCATTTGAACTGTGGTGTTGGTGAAGAATGCTGGGAATACCATGGACTGCCAGAAGAATAAACAAATCTGTCTTGGAAGAAGTACAGCTGGAATGCTCCTTAGAAGTGGGAATGGCCAGACTTTGTCTTACCTACTTTGGTCATACTGTCAGAAGGGACCAGTTCCTGGAGAAAGATATTGTTTTGGTCTTCTAGTGCTGCCCTAACAGAAATACCATAAACTGGTGATTTTAACAAACAGGAGTTTATTCTCTTACAGTTCTGGAGGCTAGAAGTTTGGGTACCTGCTCTAGGGGCTGGATGAAAGCCCCTCAAACTTGGGCTTCAGCTCTGCCTCTTGCTCCTATCCACAAGAAGCTGGAGGCTTCTCTTAACTCAGGCAGCTACTGGCTCCTGAGGCTGACAAACCCAAGGTCAACAACTAAAATGGCACAGTCCCAAGATTACCAAACAATATGGCAGGTCACTAGTTCAAGTCCAGAGATAGTCCCAAGACTGCCAGGAACATGGCAGGCTGAAGACTGAAGCCTTGGCTACATGCAGGGTCCAAGTGTACAAAAAAGCTTAAGACCTTGCTCAAAGCATCTTCTTATACACTGGGAGCAGACTACATCCTTAAGGCAGCTACTCAACTGTGCAAAGTAGATTCCACCATGGAGTTGATTACCAGTCTCATCATGGGGAATAACTACATTCAGCTGCCCAGCCACTCAAAACCAGGCCCAGCCAAGTTGACACACAACTAAACTACCACAGACATCATGCTTGGTAAAATAGAGGATCAGTAAAAAAAGGGGAAGACCCTCAGTGAGATGGATTGACACAGTGGTTAGAACTATGGGCTCAAGCATAGCAAAGATTACAAGGATGGCTCAGGAGTGGGCAGTGTTTCATTTCTGTTGCATGTAGAGTCACTATGAGTTGGAGCTGACTTGATGGCACCTAACAACAAGGTCACATACCAACTGGGGCCTCAAACTCAGTTTTCTGTCCAGGGTTCTGCCCACTGCTCAGTACTGTTTCTGCTTCTTCTGAGGCCACCACAGCCCCCCGCACCCCTCTGCCCCAGTTGTGCACATCAGGTCTGGGGAGAGGGAGCTCTGGGCTACAATAACTCTATGGCCTGACTCTCCTGGAAGACAACATCCCACCATGCATGATGGTGTGAATGTTGTCCTGAGGAACTTTGCTTGTCCCACTTGTACTATTTTTAGATCCTGCAGGTTTCTGTAGAGATCATTCCAGCATTCAGGGCCCTGGGTTGGAAGCCATGGGCTGAGGCAGTGGCTGCTGGACAGCTCTCTCCTGGAACTTGAAACTCCAGAGCTAATTAAGGTCCAGCTCTGGGGAAGCCAAGGGTAGGGAGCAGAGACACCCCACCCCCCACCCCCAGTCACAGAGCCAGGCTGGATCCAGAGCACCATGGACTCAGCCTGGAGCGGCGGTGGGGGCTGGGCAGCCTGGGCCTGTGACATAGTGGCTGAAGCCTGCTGGGAGCTGGCTGTTCCTGACCTTGTTGGCCCCAGGCCTGGCCCAGAATAGCTCTGGAGCTGGGCCCAGCCTGGATCAGACCCTGTGTGTACATAAACATGTGCTGGTATGCCCAAGCACTCGTGTCCATGGGAGTGTGTGTGCATTCCTACACAAGGCTCTGTGTGTATCTCAGTGTCTCCAAATCACAGGCACTGTGAACATACATATGGGTGTTTCTTGGAGCAATGTGTAAGTCTGTGCTCATGTGGATGTGCAGCTAGAGTTGTGTGACACGGAGGCCTTGCCCATGAGTTCAGTTATAGGTGGGAAGTGGGCTCAAGTGTAGGTTTATGTCACATTCCTGTGACTACGGAATTGCATGTGTGTGCAGGGGGCATGAGAGGGTTGCAAATGAGTGTATACACATTTATAGCTTGGTGGGTGCCCTTGGCTGGGGTGCTGGGAGCCAAAAGCAGATGGATTCAGTGGAGACACTATTAGGGGCCCCAAGGCTATAGCTGGCTCCAAGCCAAGGGCAAGCTGGGAAAGAGGTTGGGCAGTTCTTACCCCATTTGGCAGATGATAAAACTGCGGCTTGACAATGCCTGTGATGTTGCCCAGTGATGAGGAGTGAGTGGAGCAAGACTGGCCCCCAGCCCAGAGCTCAGCCAGCTTTCCAATTCCCCTGGATATCACCATACAGGAAGTCTAGGCTCTGGGGAGGAAGCCGAGGGAGCCCTCCCTTCCTGCCTCAGCCCAGGCAGCTTTGCTTTCACAGATAAGGAAACTGAGGCCTCTTAGAAATGGGCTGGCCCAGAGATGCCTAGCAAAACAAGATCAGATCCCTCTTGCTCAGGGCCCTTCCCTGCCCACCCCTGTTTGTCCACATATTCCTGGCCACACTCCAGCCTTTGGTCCTCCCTTTAAGCCCAGAAACCCTCTTCTGCTCCTGTCCCTACCCATACTATGTCACAGGGGCTCCATAGCCCTAATAAGACCCTGTTCATCCTTGAAGGAGTCTCTTGAACCCATCAAAGCTTTTCCTCCCCTCCAGAGCCCCACATAATCCCTATGAAGTAGGTGGAAAAAAAAAAAAAAAAATCAAACTCACTGCCACAGAGTTAGATACCAAACCAAAAACCAAACTCATTGCCATTGAGTCAATTCCGACTCATAGTGGCCCTCTCTGGGTTTCCAAGGCTGTAAATCTTTAGGGAAGATAAACCAAACCATAAACCAAAACGAAACTCACTGCCGTTGAATCAGATCCGACTCATAGCGACCCCTCCTTGGGTTTCTGAGGCAGTATCTCTATGGAAGTAGATTGCCAAATCTTCCTTCTGAGGAGTGGCTGGTGGGTTTGAACTGCCAGCCTTCTGGTTAGCAGTCAAGTACCTTAGGCACTACGCTACCAGAGCTCCTCTTCCTCCTGTAGAGCAGCCACATGCCTTACTCACAGCCAAGGCCATTTCACTTACAGGGACATTGAGGCTCCAGAGAGGCTGCATGCTGCCCATGGTCACAGAGCACAAGGAAGGCAGCACAAGTTTCCACACCAGACCCCTTTCCAACATGCTCTGCTGCCTCTCACTGCCTCACAGCCACCTAGGGTCCCCGGATAAACCTCGGAGGGCTACATAGCACTTGGATCCTCAGTTCCATGCCACCTGCTGGGGTGATGGCTGTGCTGGCTCTGGAGACTCAGGGAAACCAAATGCCCACAGACCAGGAATGGGGCAGACAGCCAAAAGGTGTGAACAGAGGAGGGGCCTAATGCCCAGATCTGAGGATGCAAGGGGTGGGAAGGCCCTCTAGGAGGAGGATGAGTGACATTAGCCTGTGAAGCAGAAAGGAAGGGCGGCATAGGCCTTAGGAACAGCACACACAGGCATGGAGTGTGGTTTGTGTGTGGAAAGCCATTCTACATGAGGGGTAGGCTGTGAGGCCAGTGGGCAGGCTAGGGCTTGAGGGCCTTTTGGGGTGGGAGCCCCTCAGGCTGTAGGGAGAGCCGGAAGTGGTAACGAGACTGAGGCTGGAAATGGGAAGACCAGAGCTAGGGCAGATGCTAGCTTTGGTCACTCTGCGGATGGAGAAAGAGGGAGGGGCCCTCTCCAATGTGAGGAGTAATCTGGAGAAAGAAGGTAAGGCCTCCTGGAACCTAAGATTACCCAAGGGAATGGTCCAGGGACTGCAAACACTCTAAACCTGGTGGTGGGGGTGGAGGGCAGCCCAAGGGAACCTAGAGGGGGCTGAGGTTACCTCTCCTGGGGGATCTTTCTTCAGGCTGGCAGGACGGGGCTTGGACTTGAGCAGGGGTCTGGGCCCTTTCTGCTCTTCCACTGCTCCCCTCTGGACCTGGGCCTCTTTGCTTTGGTGTTCTCTGCCATGAAAGGGACAGAGGCGACCCAGCGACGCCGGTCAATCCTTGGATCCTGCCTGGCACGGGAAGTGATGGGGGACTGGATTGTCAGCCAGAGGGGGACGCGGCGGCAGACAGCGGGCTTCTTTGTTACAGGCTTGAGCCATCGTCCCTCCCCCTCCCGGGAGGTCCGGAATAGTCTTCTGCCACCCTTTCCAAGGTCATGGGCGCTGGCGCAAAACCCGCCGGCTTTCACGGTCCACTGGGCCATGTTGAGACTCGGAAGTGGGGGTAGGGGGAGTCTCGCCAAGGTCACACAGACCAGGGTGGCGGCTGATCTACAAGCCGGCCACAAACTTCACTAATCCACCCAGCACTTCGCTTGAGCCGGCCTCTGTGGCTCAGTGCAGGTCGAAGAGGTCATGGGGTTGCACCCCAGGCCCGCAGATAGCCAGAGTCGACGAGCGCAAGGGGAAGCAAGGAGAAGGAGGCTGCTGAGACGAGGAAACGAGGCCGCCTTGCAGACACTCCCTCTGTCCTCACAACATTCGTTGAGAGGATGCGAGGTGGGAGAGGCGAGCCTGGGTGCGTGTGTTGTGTGGAGGAGCATAGAAGTCAAGCTCCCAACACTTCCCCGCCTTCCCGTTCCACCCGCTGGGTCCCAAAAATCTTGAGACTCTGGGACTGACACCTCAGGAGAGACCTCGCGGGCCGGGGCGCACTAGCGCCGCGTCCCGCCCCCTCGGAGGCGGGGCCCCTTCGCCTCCCCCTCCCCCCGCCCCAAGCAACACCGGAGGCGGGGCGCCCGCGTGGAGGCGGGGCCAGCGCCGAGGCTCTGGGGGAGTTGGGGGGGGCGGCGGTGAGCCTGGAGTAGCACCGGGACGCCCCGCGGGGCGCCGGCCCAGCGCAGGTAAGGGCGGGACGGAGGGAGCGCTTCTAGGGGCGGGCTCCTCCTCTCCATGCTTTCCCCACTCGGGTTCGGGACATTCACGCCCTCGTCGTCTCTCCCCGACTTCTCGGTGCCCTGCTAGACTCACGCAGGGCAGTCCCAGTTCGTCAGACGACCCCTTTCGGCCCCAGAGGAGTTCACAGCTTCGTACTCCCTGCCCCATGGTCACCGGCTCAGGCTTAGGGGCGGTGCCGGCACCCCGGGGTCGTGTACGGCACGAGAGCAGTGCCCGAGGCTGCAGGGTCTGCGGGGCCTCACCCAGCCTGACAGACTGCCAGGAGGAGGTGACGCCGGCCTGGGAGGGCGGAAGGGCTACAACTGAGAAAGCCAGTAGGTGGTGTTGCTCAAGTGAGAGCAGCATGGGCAAAAGCTTGGCAGCTGGAACTGGATCGCAGGTTTGGGAACTCCTGCGTATGCTTGGGTGGGGAAAAGGAAAACTGTGATATATGCTACTGGAGAAAGTTGGAGGTGGAGTGCGTGTGTGTAGGGCAAGACGCTGGGAGCCACGGAGGTGCGGAGGGGAGGAAGGGCCAGAGGTGGAGACTGTCAGGGGGTAGCTGTCGCAGCTCAGTCTCCTCTCTACACTGTCCATCTTTGGGTGTGCTGGTTGATCAAAGAGACTACAGGGCAGCCTAGGAAAAAAGCCTCCACAGCAAACAGAGCTTTCTTGCCTGTCCAGACCAGGAAATACCAGAGTAGGTGCCATGACAGGGTGCGGCTGAGAGCTAAGGTGCATGAGATGCCAAGCCTGGGAGAAGACAGGGGAAGGCCTCAGTGACCTTCCCAGAAGGGACCCAGGTATGCAAAGAGGCCAGGAATGCTGGGGCGAGAGCAGGTCTGACTGCTGGTTAGACTGCCTCAGTGACAGGCAACTGACTCACCTGGGCACGCCAAGACCAGCCAGTTCTGTCCTCACCCCCACCCCATGGTGAGGCCCCCTGGTAATGAGGTAGGAGTCTAGGCCCTGCCAGGAACTGCTGTGTGCCCTCAGGTGAGATGCTTAGCCTCTCTGGGCCATCCGGCTGACTTAAGCCTGGTGAGACTGGGAGCCAGAAGCCTGGGTCTGAGCCCCACACATGCTCTACAGATAGTGGCTCTGGGCTCTCCTGTCCTTCCTGAGCCTTGGTTTCCCCATTTGTACATCATGTGCAGTTTCACATTAAGGAATCTTTGAGGACTGAAGGGAGGGAGGGAGAGAATGAGAGGCCATTCTCTTGAACCAGAGTGGGCTGGTTTGGGAGGTAGAACTGTGAGTTTAGGAAGGATACCCTCTTGCTGGGTCCCTTTCATGTTAAGATTCAGCACCTGGTGCCACCCCTTTCTCCCCCTCATTACACTCACATGAACTCTTGCCTGGCCATGTCCCTGCCCTCACAATCTCCTCAGTACCTTCTAGGTTGAAACCTGAAACTCCATCACCTAGGAGCGCTCTGCCCCCTGGGATCACTAGATCAGTCTGCCCAGCCTCAGTTGCAGCCTCTTCCCTCTGCTGCCTCTTCCCCTCCACTCCATCAGCCATGCTTATCTTTTGGCCTTTTCTCAGGGTAGTGTGACTCGGTTTCTCAGGGTTAGAGATCCCTTTGGGCCACAGAGCTGGAAGAGCCCTGGAGTAGTGGCTGCTAACCCTGGGCTGCTTTTAGGGTAGGGGAGGTTTCCCCCTGACCAGTTGGTCCTTTTGAGGGGGGGCTAAAATAATCAGAAAAGCTCTGCACTAGCTGGATCCCGCCTTTCATAGAGGAGGTGGCTATGGCCCAGAAGGAACAAACTGGCTAAGTCGGAGCATGGCCAGGGCTGAATGGCCGGTAGAGGTCAGAAGCCTCTCCTGGGGCAGGAGCTGAGGTATGGCCATGGGTCCAAGACAGCTGCTGTTCATGGCTCTGGAGTCAGTACTGGGCAGGGGCCAGCCCTATGGAGGCAAAGCAGGAGAAGCCTGAGGCGGACAGACTCTCCAGGGGCAGAGAGCTCCCTACCTGGGGTGTCGTGTTGGCCAGGGTGGGGGTACCTGCTCCCGGGTGGGAGTGTATGGGGTGTTGATGTTCAAGACCTCCCACCTTGCTAGTTATTTACTGCAGTTTCTTTTTTCCTTACCCTGATCTGGATCTTAGCTCCTCCCATCCTGGCTGTCCCGGCTCCCTCCACCTCTGCCAGTCCTGGGTGTCCTTGCCAGTCAGCCTCGACCAAGGCACCTTTCCATTCCATCAGTTTTTGAAGATATAGGTGAAAGTCACCTATATATAGGTGAAAGTGTGAGGATGGCACAGAAGCAGGCATTATTGTATGTAGGGTTGCTATGAGTCAGAACCAACTGTACGGCACCTAGTCAGCTGGGCCATACTTGCCTTACCCCTGCCTCCCCTGATCTCCCTGACTCTCCTGGTCTGTCTGGGCTCACCTACAGCTCCCTGACTCCCTGGGGGATGGGGCTGTTTCAGGGGCCTACAGAGAGAGAAGGTGCAGCTGGGCTTCCAGCCGCTTCCCCTTCCTGTCTCTCCCTCCCTGGGCCTCGCCCTTCTCTGAGGCAGTAGCAGGAAAGGTGGGGCAGGAATGCCTGGCCCAGACCCTTGGCCAGAGTTCTGAGACACCTACCCCACCCTGCCCTGCCCCAGAGACAATTCCTGGGATGTCATAGGTTCTGCTAGGGGCCTAGGATGCCTTATGGTGTCAAGCGACCTTAGAGGGGAAGGTGAAGTAAGACCCTTTCTCTTTGCCTTTTTGGGTCTGGTGGTGTAGTGGTCAAGGCATTTGGCTGCTCTCCAGAAGGTCAGTGATTCAGATCCACCAGCTGCTCCATGGGAAGGTGAGACAATCTACTTCTATAAAGATTTACAGCCTTGGAAACCCAGTGGGGGTTGCTATGGGTTGGAATTGACTTGATGACAGTGGGTTTGGTTTGGATTTCGGGTTGCCTGCTCACCATTAGTTACCAGTCATAGGTTGCCCCAGTGATGTCCCCTACCCCACACTAGTCCCAGAGCTTGAGTGCCAGAGCCAGGGAGAGGCAGTCTGAGGCTCTTGGGCTAAAAGACCCTCTGACTCTCAATTCAGAGAGGTCTGGTCAGACCATTTGGGCAGATGATCTTGCCAGATGAGGGCACCAAACTCAAGTGTGGTGTTGTTGTTGTTATGTGCCATCGAGTTGGACCTGACTCATAGCGACCCCTCCTTGGGTTTCCGAGGCAGTATCACTACAGAAGTAGATTGCCCCATCTTCCTTCTGAGGAGTGGCTGGTGGGTTTGAACCGCCAGCCTTCTGGTTAGCAGTCAAGTGCATTAGGCACTACGCTACCAGAGCTCCCAAACTCAAGCATAGGGGCCACAACCTAGCTGTGGTGGTGGATTTGAGCCCAGGCTCCTGGCAGCCCCCCCCTCCACTTAGGAGTCTGCATTCCCAGATGATCCCTGCCTTTTCACAGGTTCCCTCACTCCAGGGCAGGAAATCCAAAGGCTCAAACCCACTGCCCAGACCCAGTGGGCCCTACCTCTTGAGTAGGACTGTCAGTAGGCTCAGCCAGGTTAGTAGGGGGCATGGAGGGTCTAGGCTCCCCCTACGCTGACTTCTACCTCTCCATCTCCTCTGCATTTGTCAACAAATCCATCTCCTAAAGCCCAGCTTTGGATCCAACCACTCCTTTGCTCTGAAGTCCTCCATGGCTCCCTATGGCCAAGCTTCTGGGCCAGCTAATTAGGGTGCTGCCTGGTAGGCTTAGCACAAAGCCTAGGCCTTTGCTGTCACAGTTCTGCCCCTTTATGCTAGGCCCTCCTCTCTGCCTCTTTATTTCTTGCATGTCCTTCATGCTCAGCAGGAAACCTCCAGGCCTCTCCTTGCTCATATAATCTGTTGTGTCACACGGAGCCCTGAGCCACAATCTTGAGGACAAGGCTGGGCCCCTCTGCCAACATATCCCTGTCTCTAGAGACTGTGTCTTTCTGTGTTGACACTTGATAGGGAAGGAGTGAAGTCAGAGCATCACTAGATATTACCATGGGTACTAGGGAGCCATGGGAGGTGTTTGAGTAGAGCAGTGAGCAGGCCAGAATTGGTTTTGATGAGTGTCTGCTTCCCTTGGTGATTCTGAGCCCTCTCTCCCACTCCTTTAGGTTCTCCGCAGCTGGGCCCAGATGGAGAGCAGGACAGGTCATCAGTGGCTAGTTCAGGAGCTCCCCTTTGAGATGTCCTAAGCTCATTGCTCAGTTTTGATGTGGGACAGTCATGGACCTTGCTTCTGGGCATCTGCCCTGGAAAGGATGACAGTAACCCTGCCCTCTTAAGAGCCAGTGTTCTCTTTCTCTAACCTGTGTCCCATCCATAAGGTCCTGTGTCTAGCACCCTGGCCATGTGCAACCCTGAGGAGGCAGCCCTGCTGCGGCTAGAAGAGGTCTTCTCAGCTGCCCTTGCCCGCATCAACTGCCTTGTCCTCCAGCCCCTGCTCTTGGATGGTAAGTCCAGGCTCTCCAGTGGAGAGGGTGGGTGATGCAGAAATGATCCTACCCTGCTGGGTCCCTTGGACAGGTTGGCTAGTTTCCTGGAAAGCCACAGCTTTCTCACCTTCCAGTGGAGGTGGTGACTCTTGGCGTTGGCATCTTCTGATAGAACTGGGGCCCCAGCTTCCCTTGTTGGCTGCTCTCTTCTCAAAGGGACCCTGAGGACCAGGCCATGAAACCACATCTAGACCTGACTGTGCATGGAGACCAAATTCCACTTCTCCTGGGTCACAGGCCTGGAGAAGACCCTCTGCCTGAGTTTGCATCTTGTTCCCACCCAGGACATCTGGTGATGTCCAGAAAAGCCTGACTGGAAGGCAGCATGCCTAAGTTTTACTTCTAGCTTGGAAGTAAAGCTGGAAGAGACAGGCTCCTTCCTCTCAGGCCCTCTATTTATACACCTGTGAAGTGGCAGAGAATTGAATGCCCTTATGGACTCCACATTCCGGATCCTGGGGGTCCAAGGGCAAAGAAACCCAGAGACACAGTGGGGTTTAATATGATGAGTTTTTCTAGAGCATCAGTGTCATTCCTGTTTAGTGAGAAAGTGCATACTTGCCCCTTTTTATCACTAAGGGTGCTACACATTGCCCCAGCCTGCCCATCCCCTGCTAAGTTCAAGGAGAAACCTGCTTCCAACCTTGCCCCAAGGACCCCAAAGAAGCAGGACCTTGGCTGCAGCAACAGGGTTGTGGGAAGCTGCTGGCCCTTGTGTGACCACCCTGGACTTCTGTGTGCTCCCTGGTGGATGGAGAGACCATGTTTCCTCCTGATGTTGTTACTGTGCTCCTGCCTCAACCCCAGAGCCCTCAGACCCCCGGGGCAGAGAGTGCCTGCAGCTCTTGCAGCAACTGCACAAGAGCTCTCAGCAGCTCTGGGAGGTGACAGAGGAGAGCCTGCATTCACTGCGGGAGAGGCTGCGCCACCCGGACTCTGTCGGCCTGGAATCCCTGCTGCTGCTGCGTGATGCTGACCGTGTCCTGCAGGTCCACATACAGTAAGGCAGACAAGGTGGGCCTCGTGCTCAGCCTTGGCATCAAAGCCACCTGGCTTTAGGGCTTACCTGGGATTGGCACTCAATTGGGTCAGGGCTTAGGCCAAGATCAGGGGTTAGCCTGGGGTTGATGCTCAGTTGGGGGACTCATCTTGGGGTCACGGCTTATCTGAGATTTTCCTCACCCCGGGTTAGGGCAAGCCTAGTGGTGGGCTCAGACACTACAGACCCTCATGAACCCTGGGATCCCTCAGAAAAGGGAGACTTTATAGTTAGAGAACTGTCTAGTTGGGTCAAGACTCAAGGTCACCAGTGCCCAAGGCCAGGCCAGTGTCTTGTCCCTCAGGGTCTCAGTAGCTCAGTAGCTGGGTGGGAAGAAGGGTAGGGGCTTGGGCTTGGAGCTGAGGTGGGGCTTGCAGGGGGTCCTCCATGCTGCCTGCAGGTACATCGAGTCCTACACGAGCTGCATGGTAGTGCAGGCCTTTCAGAAAACAGCAAAGAGGAGGCGGTGAGTATGGGGGTGCTGCCATGGGCCCCTGAACGAGTGGGGGTATCTGGGCTGGGGAAGCCCTGGACTTATCCTCGAGTCTTGGCTTTAACAGTTCTACACTGATGCATGCTGGGAGAGGAGGAGGGAAGGCTTTGTGAGGCTGTGAGCAGAATTCAGACATCTCTGATGACTCTGGGACAGGGAAGGAGGGGTAGTTAGTTCTCAGGGTGATGGTTGTAATCAGTGATTACCCCAGACTCTCCGATGTTACTGCTAAATCTCCAATAGAGGCAATTCAAGCACTGTGCTTGTCTGATAGGAGAGAGGTTTGGAAGTCTAGGCTGGCGTTGGGTCCTGGGGTTTAGACAAGACAGGGAGGCGATGGTGGTGGGTGCAGGAATGGAGTAGGGGGCGGGGGTTGGTGGGGCAGAGTGAGGGTGATGTGTGACTCTCCCTCAGTGAGTACTGGCAAGGCCAGCGGAAAGTGCTGCGGCAGCTCCTGTCAGACGTGAGCTCAGAGGGTGCGGTGGGTCCAGTGCTGGTCCAGGCCCTCCGCCAGCCACTCGCCCACCATGTGCAGCAGTACGTGTTTCTCCTGCTGAGCCTCGGAGACACTCTCAGGGAGGTGGGTACCAGGGGCCACAGGAGCAAGGCACCCCTTATAGCCTATGGGGAGACTAAAGAAGGAGAAATGGGGCTCAGGCTCAGGGGACCCCAGCTGTACTCTGGGTGAAGGGGATATGGCCTGGTTCTGGGAGGTGTGAAGGGACACATCCCTGCCCTGGAGGATCTTGGTGGGAGTGGCACAGTCTCACTCTGAGCAGTGTAAGAATACAATCCTACCCTGGGCTGCCTGAGGGAGCATGACCCGGCCCTGGAGGGTCTGAGAGGATAACAGTGTGCTAAGGTCATCTTAGTGGGTCACATCTCTGCCCTGGATTACCTGAGGGGACGTGGCTCTGCCTTGCAGGGTCTGAGGGTCACAGTCTGTTCTGGTCATCTTAGTGGGTTACAGGTTTACCCTGGGTTATCTGAGGAGCCATAGCCCTACCCTGATTGGAGCCAGCAGAAGTCCCGAGAACAGGTGTAGAATCCTGGACTGGGTATGAGGACTAGTCGCCCAGGGCCAAGCCTGGGGAGCCATCTAATGGTTCTGACTCCTCTAGAAGCAACTCCGCACCCCTCAGGAGGAGCAGGAGTTGTTAGGGAGAGAGGTGTGAACTTTAGACTAGTCTCAGGCCCCCTGACTAGGACAGGGCCAGAGTAGCCATCACAGGGTGGGGAAAGTGCCAACAAGTTCTCCCCCACCTCTGTTCTCACTGACTGCCTGTCCCCATGCAGCACCACCCTGCCCGGGAGCTAGTGGTACATGCAGCCACCCTCTTTGGGAACCTACAGTCCTTCATGAGGCAGGCACTGGACCAGGCAGTGGTCACGCAAGCCCTCTGGCCCACCCTGAGCAGTCGGCTGAGGGTGAGTATGGGGCCTGAGAGTGGTCAGGGAAGGGGTTGCACATGGCACGTGGACCTGCTGGCTGGCTCAAGCTTCTTGCTTTACTCTCTGTGCTTCAGCTTACCCATCTGGAAGAGGAGCGGGGTGGCTTATAAGGTCCCTCTGTCCAGCCTTCCTTGTCCTTTTCCAGACCACCTCCTGGGTCAGGCCCTGTTCTGGCTCTGGGGAATCTGATCGGCCAGACTGACAATCTATCCTGAAGCTGTGTCCAAGGGGAGGTAGTGGGATGTTACCAAACAATCACCCCCGTGTCAATGCCAACCATGGCCTATGTTCTCCCTGCAGGAACAAAAGTCTCCTGTGTCCCAAGAGAGTATAACAAGCTCAGTGTAGAGAATTAGGAAGACAGGTAGAGGGGCAAGAATTGCTAGAATCCTGGTGAGACTCAATGGAGGCTTGGCTGGGGCCATGACATGGAGGTGGGGGTAGGATGAAGGGGGAGAGAGTAAAGCTGCAAGAGAGAGAATTTGTGCTGTGCTTCTGGGAGTGACCAGGAATGATTCCCCATACCTCAGCCCAATGACTTGAGACCTGTGCTTACCGTTGACTGGGAGGTGCTGTGGGGAAGCTCAGGTCCACTGGAGGAGGCCTCCAGGAAGTGTCCAGAGTGCAGAGAGGCAGGCAGGGCCCTGCTGCCCTGGGCCATGTCCCCCAGCCTCCAATGCCCAGGGTGGGGCAGGTGGCATAGCAGCTGGCAGCTTCCAGGAGAGGAAGGCCTGAGCCTTGCCCCTCCTCCTTGCCCACCAGGATGTACTCTGCACCCCTGCTCACCGGCTCCTGCAAGACAGCCATGACATTCCAGTGACGGTCTCCCCACTGCGGGCAGAACGCGTGTTGCTGTTTGATGACACCCTTGTCCTGCTGCAGGTAGGATGGGGCTGACTCGAGGCCTTGAGGCCACAGTAGGCTCCTAGGATCTGGCTGAAGAAAGAATCAGAAAGGGACATGCCACTGGGAGTGAGAACTTGGGCTTAAGTGGGGGACAGAAAGGCCAAATGCTCAGATGGGGTCAGCTGGGAGCCCTGATCAATGTGATATCATCACCCATGTGCCCTTCCTGAGGGAGCGTGGGCTGGGATGATGGGATGAAAGGGATTTCAAGGTGTATCCTGGCTTCAGTCCTTCTCAGCTGGTGTCTTTGGTTACATACCTGTCTTCACCACATTTCTTCCTCTGTAGAATGGAGATAATTGTTACTGAGTTTATCCTACAGCAGGGGCCAGACAGCATTCAGTTCCCATCTTCATCAGACAGGTAGCCAGGTAGAAGAGCAGGGGTGGGTGAACCATTCAGGGCACCTGCAAAGCTTCTAGAGAAAAGCACCACGTAGAAGTAGTGACTGGCTATCAGCATTACAAGTCAGGAGGGAGCCAGTTATCTAATTGTTACTTAGCCAGTAACCTTTACTGTACTTAGCCCCTGCTGAACTCATTGCCCTTATGGTATCCACACACCTCTTCTGTGTCCTGTTAGAATGCCAGCCTGAATATCCTTTATGTTGAAGACAAGGAGACTGAGCCTAGGGGGGGAAAAAAAGGAGACTGAGGCCAGGAAGGGATGCTACTGCCTAATTCTGTCTTAGTTATCTAGTCCTGCTATACCAGAGATACCACAGAGATAAAGTCATCCTGATGTGGATGACTTTAGCAAATAGAAATTTATTCTCTCATGTTTAGAACCTGTTGTTGTTGTTATGTGCCATCAAGCCGGACCTGACTCATAGCGACCCTTCCTTGGGTTTCTGAGGCAGTATCACTACAGAAGTAGATTGCCCAACCTTCCTTCTGAGGAGTGGCTGGTGGGTTTGAACCGCCAGGCTTCTGGTTAGCAGTCAAGTGCCTTAGGCACTATGCTACCAGAGCTCTTATGTTTAGAACTAGAAGTCCAAATTCAGAGCACTGGCTCTAGGGAAGGTTTTCTCTCTCTTTTGGCTCTGGGGGAAGGTCCTTGTCTCCTTTCAACATCTGTGGGCTCAGTGTTCTTTGTGTCTTGGCATCATCAATCTTTCCCTGGGTCCATAAGTTTCTTAGTACAGGGACCCTGAGTGCAAAGAGCACACTCTGATTTTCTTTCTTGGTGGTAGTGGGTTCCTCCCCTCTGTGCTTACTTATCTTTCCTTTTATCTGTTATGAGATAAACGGTGTGACTTGCATAAGGATGTATCTTTAGTAAGGTGACTTGAATAAGAGACACCCTCTTATAAGGCTGTGCTGTGACTGAGATACACTTCACCCTGATCTTGCCTCATTAACATAGAAATTAGGATTTAGGACACATCACAAAATAGAAGACAGTCATGGCCTAGCTACTTGACATATATTCTGGGGGGACACAATTAAATTCACGACAGCCTGGGAAGATGCAACTGCCCAGCCCAGGCTTGTGTCTTCTCACGGCTGGTTTGGGTGTAGTTCTGATTTAGTTTGAGTTCCTCTTCACTGCCATCTTCACACTCTTTGCTCCAGGTATGCTGAAGAGATTCCATCCCTCGAATGTGCCAAGTCCTTTCCTACCTCTGGGCCTTTGCACATGCTGTTCTCTCTGCCTGACCCACTCTTGTCCCTGGCCTGCATCTGGCAAACTCCTCCTCATCCATCAGGCCTGGGCCTGATGTTGCCTCCTCCAAAAAGCCTTCTGTGCCCATGGAGCAGTGATTGGCCTGCCTGGGGCTGGCTGAGAGAACTATACAAAATCTTCTTAGAGAAAGAGGTGTGGGTCTCTCTTAGGGTGGGGATGGCACTTCAGGTAGAAGGAGCAACATGAGCCAAAGTTCATAGGGAAGGGAGTTGTGGGTAGGGTACAGGGGTGCAGTGGTCATGCAGGTGTGTGATGGTCATGCAGGTATGCAGTGGTCATGCAGGTGTGCAGTGGCTGTGCTAGAGGTGTAAAGAGGGCGTAGGGTATGGGTGCATGAGCCTGGAGTGCCTGTGTGAGGCTTGAATGTGAGACTCAGCAGTGTGGGCTCCATCCTCTAGGCAGTAGGAACCTTGGAGAGGTTTCCAGCAGGGATAATGGACAGAAGGAGGAAGAGATTGATTCCGGTTCCTGGCCTTGGGTGGAAGGGGGAAATGAAGGAACTTCTGCAGAAGGGAGGAACCAGCGGGAAGGAGGGTGGGGGACTTGGACCTAGGAAGCTGGATGGAGCAGATTGGTGGCATCCTAGGGCATGCTGGTGGGGTTGAAACTTGGCTTGGCCTCTGGATGATGCCTGTACCCTGTCTTCTTCTAGGGCCACCATGCCCACACCTTTGATCTGAAGCTGGTGTGGGTGGATCCTGGGCAGGACAGGTGAGCAACCCCCTCCTTTTACCCCCAGGCCTTCTCTTGATCCACCACCATGAACAGTGCCCACACCGCAGGGCTCAGGTTTGGGCCCTCCCCGCCCCAATCCAGACAGAGCTGGGGCTACTTATCACCTCCTTCTATCTAGGTACACGTTTCATGTCCTCACGCCTGAAGAAGAGTTCTCCTTTTGTGCCAAGGACCACCAGGGCCAGGTGAGTGTGCATGAGCTGTGGATTGGGGGAGTGGGTCAAGGCGAGTGAGGGAAGACGGCAGGCAGGGTAGGGGAAGGGTAGGAGTGTGGGACCCTAGAGCACTCTATGGGAATGCAGGGGGAGAGGCTGTCAGGCCTCTGGGGTCATGATCAGCATGAGCCAAGGGATATCGTGAAGCAAGTGGTTACCCTTGGGTCAGGGATTAGATCAGCTTGAGGTCAGTGGTCAGCCTGGGGTCAGGCATCAGAATGTTACAGAAAATGGAGTCTTTTTCTCCCTGGAGCCAGGATTGAGGCCTGTGCAGATCCCTGCCCTGTGGTCTTGTCCAGCCCCTCTGGGCAGGTCCTGAAACTGCACACGAGGCCTGGCTAGAGGGCCCTAGGCAGCAGCGTGGAGAGGTTGGAGATTTCTCTTAGTGACAGAGCTGGGTGGAGGAGGGCTTATGGACCCATCAGCAGCCTGTGCTTGACCTGGGAAGCCTTCCTGGAGGGGACGCGTCCAGCACCAGTGACCTGCCCTGTGTTTCCCCCATCCCCACCAGGTGGTCTGGCAGTGGAAGGTGACCCAGGCTGTGCGCCAAGCCTTGTGCGGGAAGAAGGACTTCCCAGTGCTGGGGGTGGGCCCGGAGCCGCCCGAGCCCCCAACTTCTCGCTGCGTAGCATACACCTTCCACACGGAGGGCCGGCTCTGCCAGGCCACCTACGAGGGCGAGTGGTGCCGGGGCAGGCCCCATGGCAAGTGAGTGATTGAGGCTCTAGGCCAGGCCAGGCAGGGCTCCTCCTGGGCCTTGGTTTCCTTACCTGCCAAATGGGGATGATGATCCCTGTCCCATCTTTCTGGGACCATGCTGACCCTGACTCCATTTCAGCTGAGCATCCTAGAACAGGGACATTAAGAGTGGCAACCTCAGGGAGGCGTCACGAGGATCAAATACAGACCCTGGCCTCTGAGGAGCAGACAGAACCAGCCCAAACCTAATTGCCTCAGGGCACATACCACACGACTTTGCTCTCTGTGGTCAGTGGTTTAGTTTGTTGGTTTGTCCTCAGAGTCTCTCTTAAGTCTACTTGGATAGGGCCTAACCAGTCTGTGCCAAATATTAGGCTTTTTTTTTTTTTTTCCCCATTCTTTCTTTTTTTGTTATTGTTGAAAGTATACACAGCAGAACATAAACCATTTCAACAATTTCTACATGTAAAATTCAGTGGCATTGAATACATTCTTCTATTTATGCAACCATTCTCACTCTCCTTTTCTGAGTTGCTCTTTTTCCATTAACATAAACTCATTGCCTCTAAGCTTTCTATCTAAACTTTTGAGTTGCTATTTTCAATTTGATCCCATATAGACAGTTCTTTAAAAGAGCACAATGCTCAAGGCAGACATTATTATTTATTTATTTTTTATTGTGATTGGGTGAAAGTTTACAGAGCAAATTCATTTTCCATACAGAAGTTCATACACATTTTGTTTCATGACATTGATTGCAATTCCCATAATGTAACAGCCCTCTTCCCACCTCCTCCCTGTAGTTACTTTTTCCCTGTGTCCTTCTTTCCTATGCCTTCCTGCCCTCTGAGCTATCTCCCTGTACAAATACTGCCCTTCTGATCTCCTCTGGTTGATTGGTCTAAGGAGTGTACCTACCTGGTGTAGATATTCACCTTATATGCCTGTCTAGTGTTTGGCTTTGTTATGAGGCTGGAGGCTATGCCACTGGTGTTGCAAATGCCAGCAGGGTTACCCATGATGGTCAGGTTTCAGTGGTGCTTCTAGACTAAGACAGACCTGGAAGAAGGAAGAGCCCATACACTTCTCAAAGATTGGCCAATGACAACCTTATGAATAGCAGTGAAACACTGTCTGATATATTGCCGATAAAATCTTACTGAAGATAATAATTCAAAAATGGCTGCAGCAGTATATTGACAGAGAAGTTCCAGAAATGTAAGCTGGATTCAGAAGAGGATGTGGAACAAGGGATGTCATTGCTGATGTCAGATGGATCTTAGCTGAAAACAAAGAATACCAGAAAGATGTTTGCTTATGTTTTATTGACTATGCAAAAAGCATTTGATTGTGTGGATCATAACAAATTGTGGATAACATTGACAAGAATGGAAATTCCAGAACATTTAATTGTACTCATGAGGAACCTGTACATAGACCAGGAGACTGTCATTCAAACAGAACAAGGGGGTACTGCATGGTTTAAAATCAGAAAGGAAGTGCATCAGGGTTGTCTCCTTTCACCATGCTTATTCAATCTGTATACTGAGCAAATAATCTGAGAAGCTGGATTATATGAAGAAGAGCATGGCATCAGGATTGGAAGAAGACTCATAATCTGTGATATGCTGACAATACACCTTTGCTTGCTGAAAGTAGGATGACTTGAAGTACTTACTGATGAAGATTAAAGGCTACA
>NW_006921898.1:1897421-1915876 GCF_000298275.1 Orycteropus afer afer | reverse complement strand
TCAAGTATAGCAGGGATTGTGGGGCTGGCGCGGGATTGGGCAGTGTTTCTTTCTGCTGTGCATGGGGTCGCTATGAGTCGGAAATGACTCGATGGCACTTAACAACAACAACAACAACAACAACATGCATGTGAGAGCTGGACAATGAATAAGGAAGACTGAAGAAGAGTTGAGGCTTTTTGAGTTGTAGTGTTGGTAAAGAATGCTGAGGGTGCCATGGACTGCTGAAAGAACTAAAAATCTGTCCTGGAGGAAGTGCAGCTGGAATGCTCCTTGAGAGTAGCAATGGCCACACTTCATCTTATCTACTTTGGTCATGTTGTCAGAAGGAACCACTCCCTGGAGAAGGATATCATGCTTGGTAAAGTGGAGGGTCAATGAAAAAGGGAAAGGCCCTCAACAAGATGGATTGACACAATGGCTGCAACAATGGGCTCAGGTATAGCAAGGATTGTGAGGATGGCACAGGACCGGGCAGTGTTTTGTTCTGTTGTGCATAAGGTCACTAAGAATCAGAGATGACTCGATGGCACCTAACAACAACATTGTTAGGCTGGAAGCTATGAAAGTGAGTTCAATTCCAGGCATGGAGGGTGACTAGGGGCCATAGTCTTGGGGTTTTACCAGTCTGTATCAGACCAGTAAGCCTGATCTTTTTCATGATTTTGAGTTTTGATCCACTTTTTCTCTCACTCTATCCAGGATCTCCTATACTGATCTCTTTCCGAGTGGTTGAAAGTGGTAGTCAGGTAACATCTAATTCTTCTGGTCTCATGGTCATGTAGGCTGAGGTTTGCATGGTCTACTAGTCCCTTGGACTAATTGTTTCCATGTGTCTTTGGTTTTCTTCATTCTTCTTTGCTCTGGACGAGGAGAGACTAATTGTTGTGTCTAGATGGCCACTTGCAAACTTTTAAACCCCAATTGCTACTCACCAAAGTAGTATGTAGAATAGTGTTTTTGTGTAGTATGTTATTAAGGCAGACATTCTTTACTAATTTAGCTAAACCATTGTTTGGTTTAAAGAAGACTTCAGGGGATATTTTTGGTTTAAAGTTTAAAGATTATCTCAGGGCAATAGTTTTGGGAATTCATCCAGTGCTCAGTGGATCTAAGATTCTGGATTCTATGAAAATTTGAAATTTTGTTCTACACCCATCCCCCCTTTTGATCAAGATTCTTCTATAGAATCTTTGATCAAAACCTTCAGTAACGTTAGCCTGGCACTATCCAGTTCTGCCAAATATTAGTTTTGATGATGGGGAACTAGGGCACATGGGGCAAACATCAGGTGACAGGCCTGCAGGTATCATTCCATTTTTATGATGATAGGGAATAATTCTATAACTGCATAGCATTGTCTGGTGGTGATGGAAATTGTTTGCACACAGTCTGTCTCCACTGATCCTCACAAGGATGCTCCGGGAGAGTGTTGTCATCTCATTTTGCAGATGTAGAAGCTGAGGCTCAGGGACTGGCGTGACTTGCCCAGGGTCTCAGGGCAGGTTAGAGGGTAAGCCTAGCCTCAATGGCAGGTCTGTGTGACCACCGCAAAGCAGGTAGGCCTTTAGAAAACACACGACTCCACTCCATGCTACAGCTGGGGAAACCAAGGCCCAGAGAGCAGAAGAAACTTGCCAAGGCTACACTCTTAAGTATACTTTTAAGTTTCTAATACTTTACCTACTTCAAAGAACTTGAGAAGGCTTATGGACAAAAAGACACAAAAAACAAAGCTGTATCAGAGGGGAGGAGAATGATAGAAACCCCACTGGCCAGCATTTGGCTTGAACTTGAGGTTTAGCTTGAGCTACCTGTTGGTCAAAGGGGAAAGGGAACCTGGATGTTTCCAGGGCTCTCCCTATGGAGTATGGTGGGTGTGTCTCACAAGGCTACTGGAGCAGTTGTGCCAGGAATAAAGAAGGGCTTTCTGTTGGGGGCTTAAGGCTCAGACAAGAGGACTTGGTGGAGGGAAAGGAGTCTACTCCACATGGCACCTGGGGCTTAGGGAGGTCTGTGACTAAGCTGGCTGGGGTCCTTGTGTGTGTGGAGGCCTGATGCCCATGGACTTGTCTGTGTTCTAGGGGAACCCTGAAGTGGCCAGATGGGCGGAATCATGTGGGGAATTTCTGCCAGGGCCTGGAACATGGGTAAGGCTGACTGGGGCTGCTGCTGGGGTGTGTGCTGTGGGCAGGAGAGAGGTTAGTCACCAACCTGGTCCCATCCTAAATTCCCAAACCTCAGTGCAAGTAGGAATTTAGAGACTTTCTGGTTCAGCCCCCCCTCATTGCACAAAAGGGGAAACAGAGACCCTGAGTAGGGGATGGGTCTTAGCTCAAGGTCATGGAGGGAGTGGTACAGGAACGGAAGGTGCTCCTTAGGTCATGGGGGCAGGATGGAGGGAGGAGGTGTCCTGAGAGGGACCCAAGGGAAGAAGAGAGGGTCTGAGTGTCTTTGGAACTCTTCCCTTTGAGAAGGCTCCTTGGAGGCAGGGATACTCTGGTAGCATTGGAGAAGGAGGTGTGACAGGGCATATCAGGTCAGGGAAATGACCCCGGTACTGACTTCCCACCCTGCCCTACCAAACTTGGTCAGCTTTGGCATCTGCCTGGTGCCCCAGGCCACTGAGGACAAGTTCGATTGTTACAAGTGCCACTGGAGGGAAGGCAGCATGTGTGGCTACGGCATCTGTGAGTAAGTGACCCTTTGGCCTGAGTAGGGGGGTTCCTGGGATGGGCACGTCTTCTGGGCCAAGTTCTGTGAGGCAGGACTGGCTGTCTTGACTCTCTCCAGGTACAGCACCGATGTGGTGTACAAGGGCTACTTCCAGGCAGGCCTACGGCATGGATTTGGTGTCCTAGAGAGTGCCCTGCAGGCCTCCCATCCCTGCAAGTACACGGGCCACTGGGAGCAGGGCCAGAGGAGTGGCTATGGCATTGAGGAGGACAGAGACAGGTGAGCACCACCCTTAGGACAGAGCGGTCACAGCCTTGCCCTGAGGGTCTGAGGGGCACACCTTGCCTTGGGGGATGCTGGGGCATGCCTGGACTTAGGGTCTAAAAGGATATTTCTTGCCCTGGGCTTTGAGGGGGCATGGCTTGCCCTATGGTCTAGGGAGACAGGGTCGTATCCTGGGGGCCTGAGAGGCAGACAGAACCCTCACAGACCATGTTGTCTCAGATATGTGCCACAGGCTTCCTGAGGTACATGGGCCAACTGTTTGTCCCCCAGAGTCTCTCTTCAGTCTCTCTCTTCCTGTCCACTCCCTCATTCGTGCTGAGGGAGCACTGGCCCTTCCTGAGTACAGGACTCCCCCTGTACTCTGGCCCCTTCTCATGATTCTGAGCCCTAATCAGACCCATCTAAGGATTTCAGCCCTTCCAGGCTCTCCGGGCCATAGGACAAAGCCCAGATCCTTGGTCTGGTGTTCAAGGCCTCACCTACTCCTCTGACCTTATCCCTATAGTGTGGCTGTGCACTCCTCCAGCTTTTCTGGACCACCAAATGTCCCTACATGTGTCTTTCACTCTTATCTCCATGGCTTTGCCCATGCGTATATTGCACTCCCATTCCAATTGTCCTTCGTGCCACTTCCCCCAGGAAGCCTCCCAGGGTGCCCTCCTCCACCTTCTATTCCCCTTGGGAGTCTTGACCATACTTGCCCCACGTCTGAGTTTAGTGGGTTCAAATGTGTCACTGCTCCTTATCTGCCCTGCACCCCACACCCCATGCCAGTAGGCACATGGGAATGATCCAACTCTGGCCACTTTCCCTTCTGCCCCAGGGGTGAGCGCTATATCGGCATGTGGCAGGCTGACCAGCGCCATGGCCTGGGGGTTGTGGTCACCCAAGCAGGCGTCTGCTACCAGGGCTCCTTCCAGGCAGACAAGATGGTGGTGAGTGGGATGCCCTGTGTGTGTCCTGAGCTGTCCCTCTCCTTGTACACGAAACTGGGCTGAAATTCTGAAGTTTTTCTTCTCTGGGGCCCTGAAGCTGAGCTGAGGCCAGTCTGGGGTGGGTGCTGGGGAAGATGAAACCTGAGCAGGAATCTAGCTCTGCCACCCATATACCCTGGCTTTGGCTAAGTCCCTATCCCTCCCAGCCTCGGTTTCCCAATTCCTAATTCAGAATAATAGTAATTATAAAGCCTCAATGAAATACTAAGACTAAATTACGTAGAGATACACTGGCCAAGGTCCAGTGAGTGCTGGTGGTCTCCTGACCACGCCTCCCCCATTGGTCCCCTAGTTTGGACCTGCACACCCACATCAGTGCCTGGGCAGATGTATCTGGAGTCATTGTCTTCCAGTATGTTGCTACCCAAGCTGACCCATTTATAAACCCCTCAGTTCATGGCTGGATTGGGGCTAAGCCTCCCGTGTGATCTCGTGTAGCCCTACAGGTTGATGTCATTGTCCCTAGTATATGGATTACAAATGTGAGGTCCAAAGAACCTGCCCAGTGCCACACAATTTCTGAGCAGCAGAGCTCAGACTCTAGCCCAGTGCCCTGAGCCTGAGAGTTCTAGCCTTCTATCCCAGCCACCCCACCAGGTGCTTGGAGCATAGTGGGGCTCTGGCCTGATGGCTGTATTGTTACTATGGCTTGTTTGTTTATATGCCACTTTCTTTTGGAAAGGATTGAAGGAGGCCTGCAAGGAAAGAGGAAGAAGCAATGAGAATAAACACAGAGTATAGATTCAAAAATGACTCAAATATGAATTGCATCCCATTTCGCTCTGAGCTTCCTGGCAGCCAATGCAGCAAGGGAGCCTAGTCAGTGCCACCATCCCCAGAGTCAGTGACAGGGAAGCAGAAATGGTTCAGGAAAAACCTAGCATTTCCTGAGCCATCAGTGGATGGGAAGGGCCTCTCAAGAGCTCCCTGAGAGAGGTCACTGGGGGTGAGGAACCAGAGCTGAGGGTATAGTTTAGGGGGGCCAGGGATGAACTTCATGGGACTGGTGCCCAGAGGGCCAAGAGCTGACATCCCACCTAGGCACAGTCCTGGGGGGTAGGCCAGGACTCAGGACCCCTCTGCCTGTGAGTCAATGCCTGTCTTCCATTTTCCTGCTGTCCCCTTCCCACCCCTAATCTCCTGGTCTTTCCTAACCCACCACTCCTCTTTCTCCTGTAGGGCCCAGGGGTCCTCCTCTCTGAAGATGACTCCCTCTATGAGGGCACCTTTACCAGGGACCTGAGCCTCGTGGGGAAGGTGAGAGCCACTGAGACCCCACTCTACACTCTGTCAAGCCCTTTGCTGGGGTCTGTGATCACCCCCATTGGACCCAGGCTACAGATGTGGGCAGGGGATGGAGAAGTCAGGGGAGGGCTTCTCTACTCCACCACATCCAAAGGTGTGTGTGTGTGGCAGAGTAAAGTGATGGCTCCTGCTGCAGAGTTGCCATTTGACCCTAGAGCAGACCTAGAGTAGACAGGCGGGCTTGCATGTGCCCAGTGTGCACTGGTGCTCTCCTGGCTTTATTTCCCACACTGGTCCTTTAATTTGGAATACCCATCCACTGGTGCCTGGGCAGGTTTCCCGAAGTCACTGCCTTCTAATATATTCCTACCCAAGCTGATCCAGTAGAAGTCAGCTATGCCCCTTGTGGGGGCTTATGGAAATATGGGGACTGTTTTGGTTTCATAATGTCTGGGGGGCATGACTGATATCTAAGGGGCAGAGACCAGAATGTTATTCATGGGACAGCCTATGAAGCAAGGAATTGTCCCTCCCTCAGTACAAATGATATGCCTGCCTCTGGACTTACCTCCGCCACCACCTAGCCCCACATGGGTGGTCCTTCCACTCTGACCCATGGGCCCCCTCCTCTCACCTTTTCCCTTACTCTCTTCCTCTTCCACCTCAGAGATGAGGCTCTGGGCAGCGGGCCCAGCTGTTGGTGGTGAGGGCTTCTAAGGGGATGGAAGATTTTGAGCCCCTTGGGATAGGGCAAGGAGCTCTGGTGGCATAGTGGATAAGACATTGGCAGCTAACCAGAAGGTCAGTGGTTCAAATCCACCAGCTGCTCCATGGAAGGAAGATGGGGAAGTCTACTTCCACGAAGATTTACAGCCTTGGAAACCTAGTGGGGGTCGCTAGGGGGGAAGCCCATCCATTGGTCCCTAGCATCTATGGATGTGAGGCCAGGCAACCTGTCATGGCTGGATAGAATGGCAGCTGGACAGATACATGGGTGTGCAGATAGACATACTTGCTTCCCTGTCCTGGTGTCTAGGGCAAGGTCACTTTCCCTAATGGCTTCACCCTGGAGGGCTCCTTTGGAAGTGGGGCAGGGAAAGGACTGCAGACACAGGGTGTGCTGGACACATCTGCCCTCCCACCGGACCCAAGAAGTACCTGTAAGAGGTGAGAACCTGGCCCATCTGGCTCCAGCATCCCGGAGCCAGTCTGGGGATGCGTCTATGTATGTCTATGTTTCCACCCCAGTGGAGTCAGGTCTCAGCAGAGACCTCATTAGACTCTGCTCTGAGACTCCTCTTAGCACATTAGTGGGTTCAGAGAGTCCAGGGCACACAGCATCCAATCAGAGACTGAATCCTGGAGTCAAGGGCTGCGTGGAGATAATTCCCATGCCATAGAACTTGAGAAAAATCCTATTTGTTAGACTTTGCTTAGATTCTGCTTTTTTCTAGGAAGAGTACAAGGCAAACTTGCAAAATAAACAAATAAGAATTAAATAGAAAAGAGAAGTGCTACTTGAGCTTAAAAGAGAGATGTAGATAAGCTCAACAACAGTTATAATTGAGCATTAGCTTGGCTCTGAGTTCCCTGTCAGCCAAAGAGAAGAAGGAAACTTGCTAAGTGGCAGCACCATCACTGTCATGGGGGATTGGAGAGGGAGCAGACTTCTTTTCCCATGGAGACACAGTTCTTCCTTGGAGAACTGTGGTTCCAGTGATGACTTGCCATGAGTGTTGAGGAAGACTTGGTATGCACTGAGGGGGGTGTCTATGTGGCTTTCAGATTCTTGTGGGGCTTTGATTTCTCTAGCAAGCAGCCTTTCAGATGTTGATCCATTGTGCTTTTTCCACCCTAAAGACAAGATCTAAGAGTGGATGGCAAACCCTGGGGGGCACACTTAGCCCTGGGTGAGGTGTATAGTTTGTAGGGTAATCTGTGAGTGTGACAGAGGAGGATCAGTACTCTATTGGACTATGTGAGGTCGCCTCACCACACACAGCCAGACCTCTGGGCCTGGTGGCCAGGTAAGTCAAGCTGTGGAAGGAACTGGATGTGGTGGAAGGGTGGAGTAGGGCTTGAGGCTGAGGAATCCAGGCTTTAGGCGCTGGCCACATACCACTGTCTGAACTTAGGGCTCCAGCTCTGCAGGTCTGCCTGCTTTTGTGTGTCCGTCTTTCCAGGGCTCTGTGTGTCCCTATCATTCTTCTCCATCTCTTTGTAGATTCTCTCTGTTACTGTCTGCCTCTCCTTTCTCCTCCTGGAGCCTTTGAGGTCAACCCCATCTACATCCCTCAATCCATTACCCTTCCCTGGCCCAGACTTTGGGCCAGGTCAGTACTGCTGCCCCTCTAAGGCTCTGACTGGGTCCTACCCACTTCAGCTGCATCTCCATCACAGGCAGCTGGGCCTGGGTGCCTTCCCTGTGGAGAGCCGCTGGCAGGGCATCTATGGCCCTTTCCAGGACTTTGTGCAAGCTGGCTGCCCTGGGGACCTGGAGGAGGCCCTGCTGGGCTTCCATGTGCAAAGTTCCAAGGAGCTGCGCAAGTCCCAGGAGTACCTGTGCTGTGAGAGGTGAGGCCTGGTCGTACATGTGCCTCCATGAGGGCTTCCAGAGGGTGTTGGGTTTACTATGGGTCAGAATGGGCCTGGGAGAAAGCATTTCTGGAAGGGGAGGGTCTGGGCCCAGACGTGGGTGAGGAACGTGTGTGTGTATGTGTGGTGCCCAGGACCCACCCTGAAGATGGCATGAATAGTATTGAAGACATCTTGGAGGAGCTACTGCAGCACCGGGAGCCCAAGGCCCTGCAGCAATACCTCAGGAAGGTGAGGGCTCTGGGGTCATGGGGGAGAAGCCCATTCTCACTGTCACCCGGAGGGGAAAGGCCCCTATTTCTTACAGCAGGATGCTGACGGGAGGAGACAGGCCTGTGGACCCCTTCTCCTCAGAGGGCCTCAGTGTTGTCATCAATGAAATGGGGCCAGTCTTGGAGTCCTGTCTGAGCATGCTGTGCTCTTAGCCCCAGTGCTGAGTGTCTCTTCATTCATTGCCTCTACTCTGGCCAGGCCCTGAGCAACTCTCTGCACCCCCTGGGAAAGCTGCTTCAGACACTGATGATGACCTTCCAGGCCACATATGCAGGTGTCGGGGCCAATAAGCACTTGCAGGGATTGGCTCAGGAAGAGGTGAAACAGCATGCCCAGGAGCTCTGGGCTGCCTACAGGTGAGCCTGGTGAAACATGGGGACAACTGCCACCCTGTGACCTTGTGGGGTGGGAGAAAGGATCTCCCCTTTCCAAGTGTCAGTTCTGCCTGGAGCCTCAGGTGGGAGTGGTCTGAAGTGACAAAGAACCAGAGAGTTGGTTGGTCCCTGTGGGGAGGTGATACACAGGATCAGACTGCAGCCTTCACCTAGAGTCCAAGGGAACTCTGTCCCCACTGCTGGCTAAACCCTGGCTGGGACTCATACCCCATCTCAGCCCTGGGCTGAGCTGTGGTTCCATCAACCACATTATAGATAAGAACCCTCGATGCTACAGCTCCTGTCTTGCTGGGATTCCAGGACTTCCATGCTGACACCCTGAAGTTCCAGCCTTCTCACTGCTGTGGTTTGAGAGGCTAGACCCTGCAGTCCCCATGTTCCATGTGCTGAGCAGCCAGGTCCACGTGGCCTTGCCTTTGGTGACTGACAGGTTGCACATCCCAGTTCTGTGGGACGTGACAGCCACTCCATCCCTCTCTTGTTGGTTTCAGGGGTCTGCTGCAGGTTGCCTTACAGCGAAAGGGCCAGGCCCTGGAGAAGGATGAAGATACAGAAACAAGGTGCCTATAGAGACTCTCACGGGATTCTCTCCCCAGGTGCAGCCTGGATTAGTTCCAGGGAGGTCTTGTACCTCAGGGAAAAGGGGTGCTTCTGGGGGCAGCATTGGGGAAGTTCTTGCTATTAGCCAAACATTGTTCATGGACCATTTGTCAGTCAGAACAAACCATGACTCCTGTCCCACGAGTAACTGAGGAGGGGGCACTGTCCCAGAGTGCAGAATGCAGCTGTACTCTGTGTCATCCCAACCTTATCTGTCATGTGCATGAAGTGAGTAGCTCCCCTAGGCACTCTCTTTCTCCCCTGCACACAGATGGGGAAACTGAGGCCTGACAGGGATGCACCTGAGGTCACACAGAGAGATCAGGAGTTAGGCAGCCCATTAAGTCAGCTCCCCAGACCCTGAGACTGAATGCTGAAATTTGCCTTCAGGTTCCGGGCCCAGAGATGCTCTTTGTCTAAGAGGCCTTTCTGTCACTGCTTTGCAGGGGCATACAAGATGGGGTTAGACATTAGGGAGAACTTCCCTCTGGAATCCTAAAAAGCACAGCAAACTAGGGGACAAAACAAGCTTGGAATGGCTACTGAGAGCTTTGCTGCAAATCACCTTTTTATCAGGGCCCTGGACATCAAAATCCTGCCCCACCTGCTGTATTGGTTCTGAAGGTCAAGTGAGAGAATGAGGCAGCCATTCATTGAATGAGTGAATGAATGAATGAGAACAGGCATTGCAGAGGGCTTTCTAGTGAGGCAGGGACACTGTCTGTTGTGGAAGGAGAGGTTCTGTGGGCTCCTTGAGGGATGGCCCCATGAAGTGATCCCCACACCCTACCCTGCTGACTCCAGTGCCCTGTCACGGTCTCTCTCCCTCAGGGACCTGCAGGTGCATGGATTGGTGTTGCCCCTCGTGTTACCAAGCTTCTACCCGGAGCTCTTTACTCTCTATCTGCTTCTTCATGAGAAGGAAGACAGTCTGTACAGCCAAGGCATCACCAACCTGAGCCTATTCCCTGACACCAAGCTGCTGGAGTTCCTGGATGTGCAAAAGTAAGACCCTGTCCCTTCCCCATGTTAGTCAAGCTTGGCTCAACTCAGACTGTCTTCAGCACAAAAGGCGGGTGGAGTGAATTGGTTCACGTACTAGGGGTTATGTATTCAGGTGAGGCTGAATCTAGGTGCTCAAACACATGACAAAGAGAAGCACCTTTCTCTGTTAGTCTTTCTCTGGCTCCCTCTTGTAGTGACAAGTATGGCACTTACCACTCAAGGTTTATGCCATCCCCTCAGAGCTAGCTATCTCCGTCCTCAGCTGCCTCCATAGGGAACTGGCACTTCCTTCCCAACAGCTCCAGCTGAGTCCCTAGAGGAGACTTGAGTCTGCCCTTAAATGTGGCTGTGGCTCGGATTGGCCAGGGCTGCCTCAATATCTACTGCTAGGCTAGGCAAGGTCGCCTGCTCTGGGCTCTTGGACTGAGAATGGGGCTGGGGAGGGCTCCCAAAAGAAAGGGAGGGATAGTCCCATAAAAAGTCAGGTGGGTGTTCACCGTACTCCAGGGCCTCCTTTACTTAGTGCTTCTCTGATGGATGGATGCCAGGAGTGATGCCAGTCTCACACCTCCCACATCACGTCTCCCTTGTACCGAGTGATGGTGCTTTCCACCCACCCTCTCAAACCCTGTTTCCTTTCCCATCTTGGTGAATGTTTCTGCATCTGCCCATTTGCCAGCTGCCAGCAGCCTCCCGGGCTTCTTCCCTCCCCACGCAACCACTGGGTGCTGCCTCCTCCACGCTGGCTTCCTGCTCCCCTCTCCGTGTCCTTGACACACTGCAGCTGCTGCAGTGTTTTTAAGTTGTGATGGCCTGTCTCTGCCTGTGCACCAACCTATGCTGGCTCCCCATTGCCTCTGAAATGGAGTCCAGTCCCCTCAGCTCTCACTCTCTGGCCTGATCACCAGTGACTTTGCAGGGCCCCCCTGACCTGGAGTGCTGCCCCACCCTCTCACATCTCAGGGCCCAGATAGAGGGCTGCTTCCTCCAAGAATCCCTTCGGCCTCCTCATGCCTCAGCTCCAGCATCCCTGCCTACACTCAAGGGTGCCATGGTGGACCCATCTCCTTCCCCTTTCTTGTGTGCAATGCTGCAGGGCGGCAAGTGACGCAGGGCATTTCCCTCTGACCTCGGACCTTGCCCACTTGTCCCAGCAGAGCTTCTTGTCCCACTCTTAATTTCAGGCACCTGTGGCCTCTCAAGGACATCACCCTGACGACCAATCAGGTGAGAGGGTAGGCCTATCACCTGCCCCAGGGAGAGGGAAGCCTGAGCCCTGAGCTGGGCCTCCAACTGGCCAGGGACCCCTGACCTTGAGAGATGGCACAGTGCTTCCAAGGAGCCCCTGCTTTACAGTTGCTGGCCAGAGGCCCCTGAGGAGCTGGGTGGGGACAGAGGTAGGGGAAGAGGCTCCAGGCTTCTGTGTAGTTCTGACTTCCCCATATGGGTCAGGGTGCAGCTGATGGCCCAAAATGACCAGCTCACATGCAGGCTTCACTTTTCCCGGGTGTACAGTGGTGGGCAAGCTGCTTGGTAACCATGCCTCAGTTTTCTCACTGGTAGAAGGGAGGCAATATTACGACTACCTCATTGAGTTGTTCTGAGGGTGATGTGGGCCAGTACCTGAGGCAGTGATTCTCAAAGTGTACAGCATTAGCATCATCTGAGACCCTATTAGAAGAGCAAATTCTTGGGCCTAGCCCAGCCCAGACCCACTGAGCTCAGAGTGGCCAAGGAAACTCGGAGGTTGGCCAAGGAATCTGTTCCAACACGCATTCCAGGAAATTCTGATGTGTTCAAGTTTGACAACCACTGACGTAGGCCCTTGGAACAGGGCAATGCCCAGTGACCATTGGCTGTTAGGATCGTTATCTTCTTTATCCATTTTGATCCTCCCAACCTTCTGGTAGCATAGTGGCTAAGACACTTGACTGCTAACCAGAAGGCTGACGGTTCAAACCCACCAGCCACTCCTCGGAAGGAAGACGGGGCAATCTACTTCCGTAGTGATACTGCCTCGGAAACCCAAGGAGGTGTTGCTATGAGTCGGGTCCGACTCGACGGCACATAACAACAACCACCACCACCTTCTGGAGACCATATACCTCATTTTACACTTGGGTAAACTGAGGGTCATATTGGAGCTATGACTTTCCCTTGATTATCAGGGCCAGGGCTGTGCTGAAGGTATGGCTGGCCTGGCTCTGGCTGGCAGGGCCTGAGCTAAGTGATGAGGAAGGAGTGGATAGCAAGGGGCTCAAGGCCAGTCTGGGACCCAGGAAAGAGGGGTGACAGGGTTAGAGGGGCCACGGCCCCATCCAACCCCACTCCCCTCACCACACAGAGATACTCCCTGGTCAGGGACAAGTGCTTCCTGTCAGCCACTGAGTGCCTGCAGAAGATCATGTGAGTCCATGCCCAGGGGAGGTGGGGATGGAGGTGGCAGTGTTCGGGGCCCCAGGTTGGGACTGAACCCAAGAGCCTTGATCAGAGCCTTGACCCTCTGCAGCACCACAGTGGACCCACGGGAGAAGCTGGAGGTGCTGGAGAAGACATATGGGGAAATTGAGGCAACTGTGTCACGGGTACTGGGCCAGGAGCACAAGCTGCCTATGGATGACCTGCTGCCCCTGCTCATCTATGTGGTGTCACGTGCCCGGTGAGCCCCCTACAGGCTGGGAGCTGGAGTCAGGGAGGTGGGGCTGCAGGAAGGGCTCTTCCTACATTCCCTGTTCCCTTCCAGTATAGGCTTGGGAGTCTGATGGGTGTATGGAGACAGCCATACACGGGACACAAGGGGAAGCTGAGGCCCAGAGAGGGAGGCCTCCAGCTTCTGTGGGGGCTACACCCAGGGTCCAGTCACCCAGGTCAGGGCTCCTTCCCTAGACTCTCACCCTGTTGCTGATGGGCCCTTTTCTCCCTCTCTCCCTCATGCTCTTGGAGGGGGGAGGATGCCCAGAATCCAGCATCTAGGAGCTGAGATTCACCTGATCCGGGACATGATGGACCCCATGCACACAGGAGGCCTGTATGACTTCCTGCTCACGGCCCTGGAGGTGAGGGATGTAGGCAGTGGGCTGAGGCAGAGATGCCATCATGGGAGGAGGCACTTGCATTCACAGACTCATGTGTGTCTCCAGACCCTCATCCTGCCCTGTTGAAAGGGTCTAGGGAGAGGCATTGGCCCTTGGGACCCCAGGGTCCTCAGGCTGCATCCTGAGGCTACACAGTAGAAGAGGGGAGGCCCCACTTCCCTTGCAGACCGTGTGACTGAAGATGAGTTGAAGGCCTGCTTTGTTCAGGCCTGCAGCGTGTGTATGTGTGCACCAGGTATTAGGCCCAGAGCCTTTGTGCCTGACCAGAAGTGGCCAGATCTGCTGGCCCCAGCCTTGTCTCTCTCCCACCAGTCCTGCTATGAGCACATCCAGAAGGAAGACATGAGGCTGCACCGCTTGCCCAGCCGCTGGCACTCCAGGGAACCCTTGTAACTCGGCCTCTCCCAGACAGACTGCAGAGCTGAGAAGGGCCACACTGGACTTCCTGGGGGAGCAAGCATGGCCCAGCCAGACCCTGCACCGCCCAAGGGGCAGAGGACAGGATGGGCCCTTGGAGACGGCTCTAGGAGGAGATGCCCTGACTGTGGGTGAGGAGTGATGGGCATGGCCATGGCCTTGGAGCTAGTGATTTGCTCTTCTCCCTGCCACTCCCTAGGCCACTAGTCCAGTCTCAAGTGACCTCCTTGACCTGCAGCAGCTCCCAGGCTGCAAGTGAGGAGCCCCTGGCTCCTCCTTGCCTCAGCTTTGCTCCCAAGTAAATGATCCTCTCTGGGCCTCAGTATCACCATCTGTTACATGGTGGACTGGGTGGTCTATACTTTTACAGACCTTCTATCCATCTTGTTAAATGCTGGAGTCCCTCTAGAAGTCTGACCTCAGTCTGTTGAGCTGTGACTAAAATTCTCATGTCATTGTTAGCCTTGTTCCCTGTTTCTCTACCCCTGGTCAGAAGGCTCCAAGCTGCTTAATACCACCCTATTGATCGGGTCTGTTCCCCATGATTGATTTCCTGGGAACTTCTCTCCCTCCTGAGCAGCCCTGCGGCCAAGCTGGGCTCCCAGGGCTGTATGGCAAGAAGAGTTCTCTCTACCCTGGTCTGTGGGGTGGCCAGCAGTTGAGGGGATCAGAAGGAAGGTGTCCCTGAACTGCTGTCCACTTATTCATGATGTAAACGGTGGTGCTGGAGCAAGTGTGCATGTGGGGAGGGGAATAAAACCACCTTGCTTGACTTGCTGCCAGCAAGCTCTGAGTGGCACATGAATCACACAACTGTGACCTCTGTACAGCTGTATGAGAAGGACCACCAATGCACATGAGCTCACCTGGGACCTGGACCAAGGAATATCTCTGGGTCATGGTCCTGCTAGGTGAGAGCAAAGGCCTGTGGGAGCTCAGATACTGGGGAGGGGAAGACTTTACTGAAATAGTGGTCCTAGTGTGGAGTTGGGAGCTCTAGTGGTGTAGTGCCTAAAGCATTTGACTGCTAACCAGAAGGCTGGTTGTTCAAACCCCTCAGCCACTCCTCAGAAGGAAGTTTGGGCAATCTACTTCTGTAGTGATACTGCCTCAGAAACCCAAGGAGGGGTTGCTATGTATCAGGTCTGACTCAATGGCAGTGTGTTGTTTTTTGTTAGTGTGGAGTTGAGAGACTCAGGAGCTGGGTCTTGGGGCAGTTTCTTGGGCCTCAGTTTCTCCTCTCTACATTGCAGGGCCTGGACTGTGTGACCTGTAGGGCTCCTTCTGCCCCAATAGGAGATGTGACAATAGACAGTGTGCCTTTGTTCTGAAGTGATTCAGAGGATGGAGTGTGGGGAGAGGATGGGCTTGCAGAGGCTGGGTGCTTCTGTAGAAGGTACCCTTGAGGACAAGCTGGGCCTGCCTGCTGGGCCCACTCCTGCTGTCCACATGCTCTGGACTGCAAGCAGGTCAGGTCACTGGTTCTTTGCTCCAAGTGTCCCTTTCATAAATGAAGTTCTGACCTCAGCCTATGAGGAAGGGCTAAGGGAGGCTTCTAGGAAGTCCAGTCATAGCTGAGCCAAGACCTCAGGCAGTACCCACTTATCAAGCCACAGAGGTGGGGTGAGCCAGCAGGCAGAGAGGCTGAGGTGCCTTCTGGTGCTGCCATCTCCAGAGCAAGGAGGTGGTGAGACTTTCTGGCTGATTCGAACCCCCACGAAGATCCTCAGAAGGAGCTTGAACTGATAAAGAGCAAGGCTATCCAGGACACCATGGGTGTTAACATTTACCCAAGACTATGGCAACTCGCCAGAATGCTGATCCTCTCCAATTGCTATTAGCTAGTTCTTGTCCCTTGACAAACGAGAACAGTCTGTTCCCGGCCTCAGAGGCAGACCTCAGTTGGAGCAATGCCGGAGCCCGCCCCAGAGACTAGACACTACCCCCTCCTTCAGGAACAAGGAACCCTTGCTGCAGGTCAGTTTTACCAGGACCCTTCCCACCCACTATCTTGATGAACTGGAACCTCTGGACAGGGCTGCAGGAGCTCCAGGATTTTAGAAGGATCTCAGGGGATTCCTGTGGCAGCCAGGGCTGTACCAGACCCTGACAACAAAACCCACAGAGCAGAGGTCTTTTGCATTAGACTGTTGAGGAAGTTGACACAGAGGTCAGTGCTTTATCTGTGGAAGGGAAACCTGGAGCCAAATAACAACTGCCAGGCCCTGAGGCTTATGGAGATGGCTTACCTGCAGAAGGGCAAGTGCGCACCCCACTCTTCCCTGATACACAGCCAAAGCAATGGCTTTTTCCAGCTCCTGTAGGAACTTCTTAAGGAGCTCCAGTGATGCAGTGGTTAAAGCATTTGGCTGCTAACCAAAAGGTCAGTGGTTCAAACCTACCAGCTGTTCCATGGGAGAAAGATGAGGCAGTCTGCTTCTGTAAAGATTTATAGCTTTGGAAACCCTAGGGGGCAGTTCTACTCTGTCTTATAGGGTTGCTATTAGTTGATATCGCCTTGATGGCAGTGGGTTTGAGTTTTTGATAGGAACTCCTTTGACTGAAGAGGAAACACCCTCTGGAGGTCTGCAGAGAGAACACACTGAGAATCAGGCAGCCGGGGGCTCCAGCACGTTGGTGGTCTGGCTGACATCAAAAGTAGCCTGACAGAGGCCCACCTCAGGGCCTACTTTACTTTCCGCCTTTCCAGTGCCCATCTCATTCTCCAGGATAGGGTTCTTTTTTCAGTGAAGATCGTGAGGAATTGATGCTCAGCAGAAGGAAGAGAGACCCAGGGAGACGCTACTCATTTTTAGCCTTAAGCTACCTTCTGATGGTGGAAGACAGAGGCCCGGGTTATTAAGGGACCCAAACACCCTCGAATGCCAAGATTTGTGGTTGAGAGAGACAGAAACATCCAAGAGGTTAAAAAGCCTCTCAATGAGCACATGTATCCCAGTCATGTATGCTGACCTCCCTTTATCCCCAGACCATGGCATCTCCCTGTGCAGCCTCTCAACTCCTGTTTTCCCTACACCTACAACTTACTTTCATTCACTCAGCAAACCAATTGACTGCACCCCTTGTTCTCCAACTCTTGTACCTCTGACTCCTGTCCACCAGAAATACTCTCTCCCTATCCCACTAGATCCCAGGCTGAGCCATTCTTATAAACCCAACACATGTAAACCCCTCAGCCCCTAAGGAAGGAGCCTCCTCTGCTCCATAACCCTTTCCCAGGGCGCCCTCTCTGGCCCATCACAGTCTGTTGTGGGGCCCGTTTCTAGTGCACACACTCAGCAAGCCACCCATTGGCAGATGAGTGACTGCTCTCTCTCTATGTCCACTGCTCACCCCATGAGCCTGGACAGGTGTGCATTACACAGCAGGAGAAGAGTGTCGAAGCACAGATTGATAAGAGGCTGGACTCTGAAGGATCCTGAACCAAGGTAAAGGTCAACATTGAAGACTGGCAGGGGCAGCATCTGTGTAAACAGAAGCCCTTCAGATGTGGCCAGGACAGAGAGAGGGCCTGCAGGGAAATTGGAGGCTGGCTAGACTTAGGCTGGGAGCAGAGAGGAAGTTGATAGCAAAACCTCAGAAGTAGGAGAAGAAAAGAATATCCCTCTTCTTATCTCCAGGGCCCAGACTGAACTCACCTGGGTACCAGGGGCTCAGGCCTGGTCCCCACAGTCTAGAGCCTCATCCATACCTGACAGTAATGATGCCACTGCGGTACTGTGTCTCTCTACCCACTGATCACCAGGTGTACAGTGTTGAGCTCCAGGTGTAGGAAATGCCCCCTGGTAGCCAGATTACAGCCGTTGATCCAGTTGTGGTTGATGGAGATGGTATCTTTCTGAAAAGGACAAGGGCCTAAGTGTGACCCCATGAACCCACTGCAGGGACTGCCTCCCTCTCTCTACCAGTGAGCACTCACCAGGGACCCCTGGATGCAAGGCTCTGTTCCTATGCAGGGCACAGTCTGGAACATGATATAAGTGGTCCCAGCCCTCTTTATTTGGGAAGGGCTGGCTCTCTTCTCCCAGAATGGCACCAGCCGACTACCTTGCTTGCTAGTCAGAGAAGAGGAGGCTGGGACGGGATAACAGTGAGTCCATGGCTAACTCAAAGTGGGAGCTGGTGGACCAAGTGAGAGCTGCTGACCAAGCCTTTGAGGGTGCTGAGAACCAGCACATGACCTGGGGTGGCCCCATTACTGCAGTGACAGGTCTATTGATTATGTGACCATTGAAGGAGAGCAGTTCAGCTACTGATGAAAGAGTACCTTGGAGGTCAGAGATGGCGAGTGCACCAGAGCCTCTTTTAGACCCTTTGCCCACTGCTGCCCCAGGGAGTGGGAGTGCTAGGAGACAGTTAGAGGTGACATGGGACTACTGCAGATACCCTTAGCAATGCTGGGTGAGTAAGCAAATGTTTGGTGGGCTCTACATACTTTTTCATTTCATGATAGAGGTTTGCTGGGACATGTCCATTTTATTGGTGTTTTTGCCCCAGGCCTATCTCAAAGTAATTCATCAAGAACTAACAACACCAAGGAAGTTAATTTCAGTGTCCACCAGCCAGCATATAGCCACTCAAGTGGGCATTGTTGTAGGTAGTTACTGTATTCAAACACCAGGGGGTACCTTTGCTGAGTGTCAATGTCCTGTGTTGGGCACAAAACAAAACCAAAAAACCAAACCTCTTGCCATGGTGACCGTATAGCCCAGAGTAGAACTGACCCATAGGGTTTCCAAGGCTCTAAAAGCTCTGGTGACTTGTTCATTGCAAACACCTTTTTTCAACAACACAAACGGAGGCTGTACACGTGGACTTCACCAGATGGAACACACAGGAATCAGATTGACTAC
>NW_006921898.1:1894226-1895326 GCF_000298275.1 Orycteropus afer afer | reverse complement strand
AAGTATAGCAGGGATTGTGGGGCTGGCGTGGGATCGGGCAGTGTTTCGTTCTGCTGTGCATGGGGTCGCTATGAGTCGGAAACGACTCGACGGCACTTAACAACAACAACAATAAAAGCTCTGGTAGCATAGTGCCTAAGGCACTTGACTGTTGGTTCAAGCCCACCAGCCACTCCTTGGAAGGAGGATGGGGCAATCTAATTCTGTAGTGATGCTTCCTTGGAAACCCAAGGAGGGGCCACTATAAGTCAGGTCCAACTCCATGGCACATAACAACAACAATAAATCTTTACAGAGGCAGACAGCCATGTCTTTCTCCTGCGGTGCAGCTGGTGGGTTCACATAGCCAACCTTTCAGTTAGCAGAGGAGTTAGCTTAACCACTGCCCCTATGAAGGGGCATGAGTCTTGCATAATTTCCAGTCACTGACACTTGTGACTTAAAATGCTGTTCAGGACAATTGCTGTGAGTGAGAGGACACTTAAGCACCCCTGCCTCTGCCAGCCTTTTAATCAGTGTGGTGATCTCTTCTCGCCATCCTATCCTGTGTTACTGCTACCACATGGGTAGGATGGGGGAGTCTGGTGAACTCCCAGTTGTTTGCTTGTCCCACTGCCACTGTTCTAATTGTGGTACTTCCCATTGTGAATCTCTCTTACCATCAAGTATTTTAAGTATTACTTATACTTGAAACGTTTATGTCCACAATACATTGAGCAATGTCAGTTACAACCACTTAGGTGTATGGAATGTCCATCAAACAAAACACAGATTAGTTTCAGGGGCCACACCATTGGCTGATCAAACTGAAGCAGCACTCTGATGACCTAAAAAAGACTTAACCACAGTGAGGCAGCACCATTATCCAGGAGACAGGAGTCAAGCGTCTGATGCAGGGGCAAGTGGGACAAAAGGCCTGGGCAGTGTGGTCCTTTTTTACTATAAGACAAATGGAGTCCCAATCCTGGTATGCAGTGATGGCTTTTGAATCAGAAATATAGAGACCTCTCTTGTAAGAGACAGCTGTTTTCTTGACTGCCACATGCTATTCACCCACATAATCCCAAGAAACTCATTGGTACGATGGGTCTCTCCTCATC
>NW_006921898.1:1890618-1893739 GCF_000298275.1 Orycteropus afer afer | reverse complement strand
TGGTAAACTGTGGTCAATGTCATGAGACAAAGTGTATGTGAACTGCTGTATGGAAAGTGAATTTGCTCTGTAAATCTTCACCCAAATCACAATGAAAAAAAAAGAAAAGAAAAGAAAAGAAAAGAAACTCATTGGTAATCAAATCTGGAGTTTTGTCAGGATCCATCATTATTTCTGGTGGTTTAATGGTACCCTTGGCTGCTAACTAAAAGGTCATAGGTTTGAACCCACCAGCTGTTCCATGGGAGAAAAGACCTGGTGGTCTGTTCCCGTAAAGATTTCAGTGTAGGAAAACTTACTAAGATAAAAATAACCACCTTTGAGAACTTGAGACATTTTGTCCACCCTGGTGCTAGACCCATATAGTAGCCCTGAAGTTAATAAAGTCATGTTGTCATTGACTAAAGGTTTTTTAGACAAAATTAAAATTTCTCTCACTTGAATATGGAAGAAAAGTCAAAATAATAAAATAGACCAGGCTTACTGGTCTGATGGAGACTGGTGAAACCCTCCTGAGACTATGGCCCCTAGTCACCCTTTGGGCCTGGAATTGAACTCATTCCTGTGGTTTTCAGCCAAACAATAGAGAGGCCAAAGGGTGAACATTTACATCAAGTAGATACACTCCTTAGAACAATCAACCATGGGAGATCAGAAGGGCAGTATTTGTACAGGGAGATGTCTCACAGGGAAAAGGTAACTACAGGGAGGAAGAAAGAAGAGAGCTATTACATTATGATGATTGCAATCAATGTCATGAAACAAAATGTGTATAAACTGTTGTATGGAAAATTAATTTGCTCTGTTAATTTTCATTGAAATCACAATTAAAAAAAATGTTCTCTCACTTATCATGTTCCATATGTAGGGGACAAATTTTGTTTTCTTTCACAAGGAATCTACTATAGATTCTTAGATATGTAAATATGATATTTTCAGGTCACCTCCCAGATACACAATGCTCCCCAACCTTAGGTGGGTATTTTATTCTTGGGGAATCATTTCATACTGGGTATTAGATTATTTTAGGGAATGGCTGTTACTTTCTTAAGTGAGATAATTTTTACTAGTGGCACAATGGTTAAGCACTCAGCTGCTAACCAAAGGTCAGCAGTTCAAATCCACCAGCTGCTCTGTGGGAGAAAAGTGGCAGTCAGTCTGCTTCCATAAGGATTATAGCCTTGGAAACCCTATGACAACCCAAAGAACTATGAGTTGGAATTGACTTGACGGCAATAGGTTATGAGCATAGAGAAAAATGTCAGTTTTCGGAGAAACATAAGTGATAAAATGTCAGCTGTCTGGAATTTATTTCTGAAAACATCTACAAAATAGTAATTGATGAAGCAAACATGGCAAAATGATAGCAATTACTAAATCTGGATCACGTATTCATTATACTTGCACACTATCTTAAATTAGAAAATTTTCATAGTAAAAGGGTTAGAATAGAAAGAGAAACCAACCTCATCTGGAGCAAATTCTCCCAGGTTACAAATGTAATTTTGATTTCAGTTGCAAATTGTAAATTAATTCCAGAGCTCCAAATTTAGGCACTATTTAAGAGAGAAAAACTGAGGGCGGGAGGCCAGGACCAGGACAGAGGGAGGAAGCAGAGGCAGGAATCCAGGTAAGTCTGGGAACCCAGGCCACGCCCCTCCCAAGCAGCAGGAAAGAGGCAGGGATCTATGTAAGGGGCTGGTGGGGCCGGTGGGGAGGTTTTGAACAGCTAAGGGAGACAAACTTGTCTGTCAGTTTGTCCTACTGTGGTGGTAGTTGCTGTGAGGCTTAAGGCTGTGCCACTGGTGTCTCAAACTCAGTAAGGTTGCACATGGTGCACAGGTTTCAACAGCTTACAGACTGAGGCAGACTAGGAAGAAGGAGGAGGCCATCCACTTCTCAAAGAATTGGCCAGGGAAAACCTTACAAATAGCAGAGAAACACTGTCTGGTACATTACTGTGTAACTTTATGAATAGCCCAGAAACATTGTTCAATACAGTGCTGGAGGATAAGCCACTTAGGTTGGAAGGCTCTCAAAACAGGACCAGGAAAGACTACATCATCAGCGTAGAACCAGCCTTAATGATATGGATAAGGTATAGCTTTTGAGACCTCCATTTGCTGACATGGCAGGACTCAAATTGAGGAGAAATAGCCACAGACATCCATTAATCATCGGAACATGGAATGTACGAAGTAGGAATCTAGGAAAATTGGAAGTTGTCAAAAATGAAATGGAGTGCATAAAGATTGATATCCTATGCATTAGTGAGCTGAAATGGACTGGTTTTGGCTATTTTGAGTCAGACCACCATGCGGTCTACTATGCCGGGAATGACAATTTGAAGAGGAATGGTGTGGTGTTCATCATCACAAAGAATGTTTCAAGATCTGTCTGAAGTGCTGTCAGTGATAGGATAATATCCATACACCTACAAGGAAGACCAATCAATATGACTATTACTCAAATTTATGCACCAACTACCAAAGCCAAAAGTGAGGAAATTGAAGATTTTTATCAGCTTCTTCAGTCTGAAATTGACCAAACATGCAATCAGGATATGTCAATTATCACTGGTGACTGGAATGCAAAAATTGGAAAAAAAGAAGAATCACCGATAGTTGGAAAATTTGGCCTTGGTAACAGAAATGATGCTGGAAATCGCATGATAGAATTTTGCAAGACCTAACGAATTATTCATTGCAAATACCTTTTTTGAACAACACAAATGGAGGCTATACATGTGGACTTCACCAGATGGAATACACAGAAATCAGATTGACTACATCTGTGGTAAGAGGTGATGGAAAAGCTCAATATCTTCAGCCAAAACCAGGCCAGGAGCAGATTGTGGAACAGACCATCAACTGCTCATATGCAAGTTAACTTGAAGTTAAAGACAATTAAAACAAGTCCACGAGAGCCAAAATATGACTTTGATGATATCCCCCCTGAATTTGTTGTTGTTGTTATATGCCGTAGAGTCAGACTCGACTTATAGTGACCCCTCCTTGGGTTTCTGAGGCAATATCACTACGAAGTAGATTGCCCAACCTTCCTTCTGAGGAGTGGCTGGTGGATTTGAACCTCCAGCCTTCTGGTAAGTAGTCAAGTGCCT
>NW_006921898.1:1887470-1889698 GCF_000298275.1 Orycteropus afer afer | reverse complement strand
GATGGATCCTGGCTCAAAGCTAAGAATACCAGAAAGATGTTTACTTGTGTTTTATTGACTATGCAAAGGCATTTGATTGTGTAGATCATAACAAATTGTGGATGACATTGAGAAGAATGGGAATTCCAGAACACTTGATTGTACTCATGAAGAACCTGTACATTGACCAGAAGGATGTGGTTCAAACAGAATGAGGGGATACTACATGTTTTAAAATCAAGAAAGGAGAACATCAGGGTTGTATCCTTTCCACATACTTATTCAATCTGTATGCCAAGCAAATAATCCGAGAAGCTGGACTATATGAAAAAGAACATCAAGATTGGAAGAAGAATCACTAACAACTTGTGATACACTGATGACACAACTTTGCTTGCTGAAAGTGAGATGATTTGAGACATTTACTGATGAAGATTAAAGAATACTGTCTGCAGTATGGATTACATCTCAATATAAAGAAAACAAAAATCCTCACAATTGCACCTATAAGCAGCATCATGATAAATGGAGAAAAGATTGAAGTTGTCAAAGACTTCACATTGCTTGGTTCTACAATTGATGTCAATGGAAGCAGGAGTCAGGACATTAGATGAAATATAGCACTGGGCAAGTTGGCTGCAAGGGACCTCTTTCAAGTGCTGAGGAGCAAAGATGTCTCCTTGAGTACTAAGGTGCACCTGATGCAAGCCATGATATTTTCAATCACCTTGTATGCATGCATGTGAGAGCTGGACAATGAATAAGGAAGACCAAAGAAAAATTGATGCTTTTGAGTTGTAGTACTGGTGAAGAATGCTAAAAATACTGTGGACTGCTAAAAGAACTAACAGATCTGTCCTGGAGGAAGTGCATCCGGAATGCTGCTTGGAAGTGAGAATGGCAGACTTCTTCTCACCTACTTTGGTCAGGTTGTCAGAAGGGACCATTCCCTGGAGAAGGATGTCATGCTTGGAAAGGGGGAGGGTTGATGAAAGAGGGGAAGGCCCTCAATGAGATGGACTGACACAATGGCTGCAATGATGGACTTAAGTACAGCAGGGATCATGGAGCTGGTGCAGGACTGGGCTGTGCACAGATCGTTATGAGTCAGACACAACTCAATGGCACCTAACAACAACAACATTTAAGTTAAAATAACACCAAATTCCTTTACAATGGACACAATTATTTCAACTATTAATGCTATCTTTCAAACCTGACACAATTAAGCAGGTCCTTTATTTTCATTATTTATTCATTAATTCATTGATTTTAAATAATCAATATGCATTCGTTTATTTTGTCTGCCCATGCTACTTCAGGTCTTTTGTATCTCTTGTATACTGTACAGTTAAAATTCTGTTTGTAAATCACATATTTGACAATCACTGTATGTTACTTAACCTTTTATTTGAGAATCCATCAGAATAGCATAGATAGAATTTATTAAAGAGTCTCCAAAAATGATGTCAATAAAGCACCAAAGTTGCCACCGTAGGAAACAACAAACCAGGAACAAATTGGGAGGGAAGTTAAAGAGACTGAACAAGTGTTCATAGGCAAATAGCACCAAATGTTTTGTGCCACTTGGTTGCTTGTGGTGTCAGATAATCAAATTGGATCTAATCAGCATGAGACACTGCCTCACAAGTTGGGTGATCATTCATCCCAGCTTGGTTCACATAATGTACCCTTTCTATTATTAGCAGTGTCCTCCTTCAGTCTCAAAATGTCCCAGCTTGGATGATAAATTATATGATCACCAAACTCATAAGCAAAAAAGTTATTGATGAAATGCCTGGTACAGTCAAATATTCATAACCTACTTGTCACATCTCAAGTTGTAGCTGTGCTAAATTCACCAGGAACTAGTCATTGAGCATCTGCCAGGTACTTTGCTATGGTCTTGGCATATAAAAATGCCCAATATTGCCAAGTCTCCTACCTCGAACTTGTGCGCAGTGAGCGTCGGAGCTAATCAGGATGATCCCAGATGTGCAGCTCACCATCTTCACCGACATGTTGGGTGTGTCGCTCTTTTTGCTTGTCGTTCTCTATCACTATGTGGCGGCCAACAATCCCAAGAAGCAAGAATGAGAGTGACACTTTCTCTGCCCCAGGATTCCAGGACATAGTCTGAGGCAAGATGGAGGGTGTGAGGGGCCTTCACACTTCACTTCATCCCTTCTACCCATCACAACATACAAAGCAGCTACACCTGGATTTTTCCAAACAACTTTTATTTCCTC
>NW_006921898.1:1868333-1880225 GCF_000298275.1 Orycteropus afer afer | reverse complement strand
TTGAACCTCCAGCCTTCTGGTTAGCAGTCAAATGCTTTAGGCACTGTGCCACCAGAGCTCCTAGGTCACTGACTAGCACAGCAGAAAAAACACCTTCAGGGATTTTCTTCTACCCTCCTTTCCAGGCACATCCCTGGTATTTGTTAAACCTTGTAGTGTACAATCCTGCTATATAAATCTACTTGAAATTACCCAAATTCTCCATGTTCATTGGCTCCTCTGTGCCAGTACACAGAGATTTTAATACTGTTCAGTATTGGTCAAGTTCCCAGCAGGAAACAGATGGTCCATTCAAAAAAATTTAACCAAGGGCCTCTTTTCAAAAGTGTGGGCTGTGTTAAAAACAAAAACAACTCACTGCCATCAAATCGATTCTGACTTGTAGTGAACTGCTTTGAGTTTCCAAGATGGTAAATCTTTATGGAAGTAGATTGCCCAATCTTCCTTCCATGGAATGGCTGGTGGATTTGAACCACTAGCTTTCTGGTTAGCAGTCAAATGCTTTAGGCACTCCACCAACAGAACTCCTTAGGGCTGTGTTAAGGGAAATTAAAACTAGTTGCCACTGAGTTGATTCTGGCTCTGATGATCCCGTGAGTGTCAGAGTAGAACTGGGCTCCACGAGGTTTTCAGTGGCTGGATTTTTGCAAGTAGATCACCAAGTCTTTCTTCCATGGTGCTTTTGGGTGAATTTGAACCTCCAACCTTCAGTCAGCAGCCCAGCCCATTAACCATTTGTACCACCCAGGGACTCCTTAAGGGGAAGTAACAAGGAGATAAATCACCCGAGACTAGCAATAGTGGGGAGTCTTTGACATCACCAGGCCTGATGAGGCAACAAGAAAGAGCTTTCAATAGAACTCAGTGAAATCTACAGGGTTAAAGAAAGTGTCCTGTAAAGTTGTGCACTTCCGGAGAGGAAGAGAGTGATTCCCAACCACTGGCTGCTGTGAGGCAGAGTCAAATAAGCAGTGTGACTGCTCTCTTGCCTTCCATAGGCTGAACCCAAGTGGAAGCCAGAATCCAACCGAGCCTGATTGATGCATACACCATGGCTTCCAGGGAAACCTAGCCAATGTGAAAAGGTGCAGAAGGGATCTAAAAGGGTAAAATAAAGAATATCTAGCTAGTCTCCTCCCCCTTGAATGGACTCCTATGGAAATATTCTCTGACCAGCTGAGGCTGCCAAGTTTATCCCCTCTGCCCTTCCCTAGCTCCTTGAACATCCCTCTCTTAGAATTTAGAGCTTGTTCTCCATCATTTCTAGTGGAATCTCGTTAACAGGATGATGCTTTTGAGCTATAAGGGAATTTAGAATCATTTAGCCTAAGAGTCAGATCCTTACTTTGCCATTAACAATTCTTTCATCTGACAATTCATCCATCTGACAATCTTTGTCTTTTAATTGGTGTATTTAGACCATTTAAATTTAATGTAATTATCTCTGTACTAAGACTTAAGTCTTGCATTTCATTATGTGTTTTCTATTTCCTCTGTTCTTCATTGATCTGTTTCCACTTATGTGTCTGTGTGTTACTCATTATTTTTAACATTCCATTTTTATTTATCTATAGTGCTTTTGGCCATATCACTTCATATAGTTGTTGTAGTCATTGTACTAGGGATTATATATACTTAACTCTACACAGTGTACCATGTCAACATTATTCTGCTTATATAGAAACCTTACCACTAATTATGATAGTTAAATATTATCTCTACATATGTTAATAACTACTCAACGTTTTAATGTTTTGCTTTCAATTGTCCATCATCCTTTTAAAAACTCAAGAAAGGTCTCTTATCTTTACCCAGCTATTGTTGGGCAATCTGCTTTTGTGGTGATACCACCTCGGAAACCCAAAGAGGGGTCACTGTGAGTTGGGTCTGACTCAATGGCACATAACATTTGCCCTGTGTATTGCTCTATCTTCATCCTTGATGTTCCAACATTCCTTCTGATATCATTTCCTTTCTGTTCAGAACTTCCTTGTGATATCCTCCTCCCTAGCTAGACTTCACCTACATTTTCTGCCTCATTCTACTACATTTAGATTCCAGTGTCAGTGTTTTACACATTATGCAGGCAGGTCTTTGCTTCTGAGGGCCTCTCCACCTGGCACACACTATCTTCTCTTCTCCATCTATTTAATTGCTATTTTCCTTCTATACCCAATAAGAATTCTTCCATCCAAACACTCAGATTACCCCAGTTGGAATGTGTGGTGTATTGGTTGAATTGAATCCTAGATTGAAAAGAAAGTGTAGGGGGAGAGAGGACTGTGAACCTCATTTCCTGGGTCATATAATTATGGGCCCTGGGAACATGTCCTCCCAACGTTTCTTATTCCTTGGTGGCTCCCATTGCCTTAGTGAAGCTTTGTGGGTTTCGGGGGGATGTGGGTAGATGTACTTTATACCGTATCAGGGTATTTAGAAGACTGGAATACCACATTGACCACTGGGCCTGAATCACCACCCCCATGCTCTCTGTCTCCTAGCAACACTGCCCATGTACATAGGCCTCACAGGTGCTACCTACAATAGGCAAGTGCCCAGAATTTTTCACCACTTACTTCTCTGCTACATTCCCTGGTTAGAAACTGTCGTCCCAGCCTACTCATAGTTTGTACTCTCAGAAGCAGTAACCCCATACCTAGAGAAAGCTGGGAAATGACAGTGACACTTCAAAGCCCAGAATCTATCTGGTAAGCAAAAAGTTTGAGATGGCCAGATCCTCCAAAAGGGCTGGGCTGTCAGAGAGCTAACCAGTACAAATATGGGGAAATTGGAAAGAAAGCAAAGAAATGAAGAGCACACACAGCAGTGAAGGCAAGACAACCAAGGTTTATTAACATGATCCTAATTTTATTGAATAAACAAAAAAATCCAAACCAATTGCTGTTGAATTCATTCCAATTCAGGGAGACCCTATGTATTGCAGAAGAGAACCGTGCTCCATAGAGTTTTCAAGGCTGTGATATTTCAGAAATAGCTCACCAGGACCCTCTGGGTGGGGTTGAGCTGCCCATCTCTTGCTTAGCAGTCAAGCACTTAATGAATTGTCACCCAGGTGCTCCCTTTTCTTGTTGAATAACAACCAAAACCAAACTCACTGTCATAGAGTCAATTCCGACTCATAACGACCCCCACTGGGTTTGCGAGGCGGTAAATCTTTATGGGAGTAGATCGCCCCATCTTCCTCCTGCGGAGTAGCAGGTGGGTCTGAACCACTGACCTTCTGGTTAGCAGCCAAATGCTTTACCCACTATTCCACCAGAGCTTGTCTCTTGTCACAAAGAGAAAGCAAAAGAAATGCATGAAACTGGATTTCCTAGGAGAAATGGTGAAGCAAAACTATTATGCATTGGTTAGATTATTACTATCAAGATCATCCTCGTTGACTACTTCGAATTTAAACTATTCAGATTCAAAATTAAAAGGTAAAGCATGTTGCATGGAGCATTGATATTAAATAAAATAACCTCATCTTTAGAGATGTACAAAGAGGACTGACTTGAATAATAACTCTCATTTAGCATTGGGGAAGGATTCGTAAGTAAATCCCTTCACAGATGGGGAAACAATAGCGCCAGGTCTGACTGGTAGAGCAAGGGGACTTAGGGGGTTTCCATTGACTTCTAGCAGAGTGACCTCAGTGCTTTACATCCTCTTGTGTCAGTGCAGCAGGAAGCTCTCTGCCAACATTTGCCCGCTTTTCAGTCTCATCTGGGTTATTCCGTAGCCTCAGCTTTGATTCCAGCCTCTGCCTCCATTCTTCCCTGAGTCTGAGAAGAGAAAGAAAACACACACAGAGACTGAACCTTCATTTTATGACTGTTGGTCTGGAGAAGGAGTCCCTGAGTGAGGTGAACAGATCAGCACTTAACTACCAATCCAGAGGTTGGTAGTTTGAATCCACCCAGAGATGCCTCAGAAGAAATTCCTGCTGATATGCTTCTGAAATGATCACAGCCTTGAAAACCCTATGAAGCGCGGTTCTGCTCTGAAACACATGGGATCACCAGGAGTGGACTCCATGGCAACTGGTTTGGGTTTATTTTGTTTATTTGCTTGGTCCAGAGGACCTCTCCTCCTTTTTCTTAAGGTTGTTTGTGTTCAGGTTTTAAAAGATAAGCAGGGGACTTGCAAATTTAAATATACATGTATATGTAAGTGTGTATATATATGTGTATATGTATATAACCCAAAAACAAACCAAACCCACTCCCACTGAGTCATAGCAACCCCCATTGGGTTTCCAAGGCAGTAGTAAATCTTTACGGAAATAGATTGCCCCATCTTCCTTTCATGGAATGGCTGATGGATTTGAACCGCCAACCCTCTGGTTAGCAGTCAATTGCCTTAGTCGCTGTGCCATCAGAGATCCTATATGTATATGTATATGTATATGTATATGTATATGTATATTAGGAGCTCTGGTAGCATAGTGCCTAAGACACTTGACTGCTAACCAGAAGGCTGGCAGTTCAAACCCACCAGCCACTCCTCAGAAGGAAGATGGGGCAATCTACTTTCGTAGTGATACTGCCTCAGAAACCCAAGGAGGGGTCACTATGAGTTGGGTCCGACTCGACAGCACATAACAATGTATTTTTGACTCTTTATTCTGTCTCAATTGCTCTAGTCTTAATCCTCTAAACTTTCTTTTGGTGTGCAATAGCTTTAGAGTACTAATTAAAAAAAAAAAAAAACTTTTGACCTAGAATTCGTTATCCAGCAAAACTGTCTTTTAAAAACAGAGGTGAAATAAAGATATTTTGAGACATGAAAAAACATTTTTTAAAATAAAAGTAGTCACTAAGAGACCATCAGTACCAGATGTGTTAAAGGAAGTCCTTCAACCAGAAGGAAAATGACTCCAGATGGGTGTATGGGTCTATGCAATGGAGTGCAGAGCACCTGAGAAGGCAACTATGTGAGTGCATATTATTATTTTATTTTTCTTACTATTCAGATCTCTTTATAAGATAATCAGTTGTTAAAAGCAAAAATATTAATGATGCATTGTGGGATTTATAAGAAGCCCTGGTGGCACAGTGGCTAAGCACTTGGCTGCTAACCAAAAGGTCAGTGGTTCGAATCCACCAGCCGCTCCTCAGGAGAAAGAGGTGTCAGTCTACTTCCATAAAGATTTCAGCCTTGGAAACCCTATGGGGGCAGTTCCTTTGTGTCCTGTAGGTCACCATGAGTAGGAATCAACTTGATGGACAAGTTTTTTGTGTTTTTCTTTTAGCAGAATTTATAACCTATGTGGAAGTAAAACATGCTTAGCCCCAAAATTATCCTTTGTACAATAACACAAAGGCCTGAGAGGAGAAATGGTAATATACTGGTATTATATGGAAAGTATTAAAATATCACTTGAAGGTAGACTTATAAGTTAAGGAAGCATACTATAAATCCTAAAACAACTGATGAAATAGCACAAAAAGCTACAGCTAAAAAACTAACAAAGGAGACAAAAGCAAATCATTAAACAAAAAATAGTCATTTAATCCCAAAGGAGGCAGATAAAGAGGGAAAAGGGAACATGCAACAGACAAGACAAATAGAAGACAAATATGAGATGGTAGATTTAAACTCAGTCATACAATGAATTGTCTAATTGGATTTTCAAAAAAGTAATTACTCTCTTCCCTGAAAAAATAAGGAAAAAACAAAACAAAACATATATATGCTGTCTATAAGAAAAACCCCACTCCACTCCTCGGAAGGAAGGTTGGGCATTCCTACTTCCATAGTGATACTGCCTCAGAAACCCAAGGAGGGGTCGCTATGAGTCGGGGCCGACTCAATGGCACATAACAACAAGAAAAACCAAACCAAACCAAACCCACTGCCATTGAATCGATTCTGACTCATAGTGACCCTATGACAGAGTAGAATTGTCCCATAGGGTTTCCATGGCTGTAAATCTTTTTTTTTTTAACTTTTATTGTGGTGAAAACATACACAACAAGACATTCACCAACATAACAACTTCCCCATTTACAGTCAGGGACACTGATGACATTTTTCATGTTGTGCCACCATTATTGCTATCCTTTTCCAAAATATCCCACCACCATTAGCATGAACTCAATGCCCTGCAAACAAAAGCCTACCCTTTCCTCCCTCCCTCCTACCCCTGGTAACCACTAATAATCTTTGTAATAATCTTTGGTATGTGTATATATATATATATATATTTTTTTTTTAATTTTTAATTTTTCCCCCCAATCTATCTAGGAATTTAGCCTCCCCTCCCCTCCCATCCCTGGTAACCAACAAAGAAATTTGCTTCCATGTATAAACTTTTTCTTGACTTTTTACAATAGTGAACTAATTCAATATTTGTCCTTCTGTGATTGTCTTCTTTCACTCATATAATGTCCTCCAAATTCATCCATGTTATGCACTGTTTTGCAGATTCTACATTATTCTTTGTTGTTGTTGTTATGTGCTGTCGAGTCAGACCCGACTCATAGCGACCCCTCCTTGGGTTTCCGAGGCGGTATCACTACAGAAGTAGAATGCCCCATCTTCCTTCCGAGGAGTGGCTGGTGGGTTTGAACCGCCAGCCTTCTGGTTAGCAGTCAAATGCCTTAGCCACTAGGCTACCAGAGCTCCCCATTATTCTTTAGGGTTGCATAATATTATGCAACATTATTCTTTAGGGTTGCATAATATTCCATTATGTGTCTGTACCACAGTTTGTTTATCCATTCCTCATTTGATGAGCACTTAGGTTGTTTCCATCTCTTTGCTGTTGTGAACAGTGGTGTGATGAACATGGGTGTGCATATATCTACTTGTGTCCTGCCTCTCACTTCTTTTAGGATATATGCCTAATAATGGGATTTCTGGATCAAATGGTATTTCTATGTCCAACTTTTTAAGGAATCAAGACTGTAAATCTTTACCGACACAGCTTGCTTCATCTTTCTCCCTCAGAGTGGTTGGTGGGTTCAAATCACTGACCTTTTGGTTAGCAGCCCAATGCTTTAATCACAGTGCTCCTTGCCTCTAAGAAACTACTTTAAATAAGAAGACACAGATAGGTTAAGAGTAAAAAGATGGTAAAAGATACTCTATGCTAATATCAGACAAAGTAGATTTCACAGTGAAGAATATTACAGGAGAGATAAGGTTTCATAATAAAGGAGTTAATTCTATAAGAGGGTACAACAATCCTAAGACTTTATTAAACACCTAATAACAGAGCTTTAAAATAATTGAAGCAAAAAGTGATAGAACGGCAAGGTGAAAGAGACAAATCCACAGTTATAGTCAGAGATTTCAGTATCTACCTCTTAACACTGGATACAAGTAGACAAGAAACAAATTGATTTGTAATCCAAAATCAATACAAGTGGCACTTTTGCAGTCATTCTCAGGCATGTGCAGAACGGTGAAAAATTTGAGTCACCCAACACTCATGTTCCCAGCTGGGGTCAGTGCTGGAGGCAATGTTCTGCCTTTTTGTTTCCTTTCTCATATTGCAAACAAGCTTTTTTGCAGTCTATTTGTTGTTGTTATGTGCTGTCAAGTCGGACCGACTCATAGAGACCCCTCCTTGGATTTCTGAGGCAGTATCACTACAGAAGTAGATTGCCCCATCTTCCTTCGGAGGAGTGGCTGGTGGGTTTGAACCACCAGCCTTCTGGTCAAGTGCCTTAAGCACTACGCTACCAGTACCCTATTTTTTGGCTTTCTGTTGGTGATTTCGCTGTTTAAAACATGGTGCTAAAGTGCTGTCTCCTAAGCCCAAGAAGGCTGTCATGTGCCTTATGGAGAAAATACATATGTTAGATACTCTCCAATCAGGCATGAGTGACAGTGCTGTTGTCATGAGCTCAATGTTAATTAATCAACTATATGTATTAAATAATGTGTCTTTAAACAAAAGTGCACACAAAACAAGGTTATGTCTTGATCAATTCATGAAAATGTTGGGATTAGAGTCTCACAGGATCCTAACCCTGTACTTCTAGGAGCAGTAGATTCGGTTTTTGCTAATTCAGTGTTCATAGTCACTTTATAGAACATAACTCCCACGGATAATGAAAACTGACCATTTGTTAATGTTTTTTAACAAACTGCACAGTTTGATTGAGAGTCTGCTTTTTTAACCCCTTGGCTTGGAGGTTTTGGGTTTTGCACCTTCCTCAAGCAGGTTTTACTCCACCTGAGGCCTTTCTCATGCTCCCCCAGGTGAACACATGGGACAACACCCAGTGTACCACAGCATGCCTAGTGGCCTGAAGAAATGACAGACCATTCAACTCAGCCTCTCTGAGAACCCTCAGACTGGGCCCCTACCCCACCCCCAACACAACACTTCAGTAGATAGGACTGCCTACTTTTGCTTGTCAGTCACCCAGGGGTATAACTGACTGGGTGTCTCTATGTGGAGAAGGCTGGGCTCCCCTCTGAGGCTCAGGAGTGTGTTGGAAGGCAGCAGTGAGTTTAACGCCTGTGAATTAATGCATATTCTCTGCCCAACAACCATTGGACAGACAGTCTGGAGTCATGGTCCTGCCATCTGGCCAGTGCATACGTGCCAGGCCATCCCCTCACCATGTGCAAGCAGTGGTTTTAAAAGCAAACAGACAGCTGGCTGAGCTGTTTTTTTTGAGAGGACAGAAAACTCAGATGGGCCTGTCCCTCCTTGTGGCCCTAGGGTGGCTTCCTGCAGTAGGTTGGTGAGGCAGAGTGTGTGAGGGCAGTGAGCTGGCCCTGTTTTCCACAGTAAGTTTTGTTTCCTCTTAACAGACTTGGTTGGCCAAGGGTCCACGCCAGAAGGGAAGAGATTACTATCTGCCCTCCTCCAAGAACCATGCAGGGCATCCTCTGTCTTCACCCAAAGAAACGCTGACAATTGATAACTGTTTCCTTTGCTTGTTGCTTTTCACAGACACATCTGTTACACCAGATTTGGGGAGTAGGTCGTGGTGTGGGTGTTGGTGGAGTTGGTGATGGTAGAGGTGTTGTGGGTGGTAGAGATGTTGGTGTTGGTGTTGGAGGTGATGGAGGTGGTGGTGGTGGCAGAGGTATTGGTGGTTGTGGAGGTGATGATAAGATAGTGATAGTGGTGGTGGTGATGATGATGGTGGTAGAGGTGTTGGTGTTACTGGTAATGGTGGAGGTGATGAAGGTGGAAGAGGTGGTGGTGGTGGCAATGGTGGTGGTGGTATAGCCCTCATGTGCTAGAAATGTCAAGAGAGAGAAGAGAGGTGTTTGTAAAGATAAGAATTGTAAGATAAGAGTGTACATACACTTGTTACCTGAAAATAGTTTTTAAATTCACTGCTCACAACAATAGATGGTGGCAGAACTGTATGCACAGAAAATTTAAATAATATAGTCCTCTAAGAGCTAATATTTTTCTGGGGAAGTCAATTTTTGCTTAAAAAAAAAAAAAAAAAACAGGAAAACAAGCCACATACTTTCTCAGTGCACTTCTTCCCAGGCGGTGTTCCTCTGATTCTCGGTAGCAAGTCTGTTTGCCAATTTCCTTTTCCCAGAAGCGTTTGAGCTCGTTACAGGTGTCCCGGCAGAAGACCTCCCGGCGGACGTATTGACTGTTCATCCCCTAGAAAAGAAGGTAGCAGCTGAACCCCTGTGGATCCCGATTCCTCCGACTCTGGCATATAAAGATGTTGTTTGAATCCAGATCCTGCCATTGACATGAGGGAAACCCCAGCCAGCCTCAGAGCCTTTGAGGGTCAGTATCCTTGTCCTCACACATTGAAAACAACCATCATCTCATATCTTGTTGTCAGGACCTGGTGAGACTGTGAACTCAGAAGCTTTCCACATGCAGTGTGGCAAGTGACAGACACCTGGCAAACACCTTTGTCCTTCCTTCCTTCCTTCTCACTGAATAATGACTTCCCAACTTTTTATGAAGCATGTAATGTGTGCTGGGCATTTTAGGCACCTCAGTCATTTAACTATTGAGACAATCCCATGAGATGGACATTACCTTCCTCATTTAATACGTGAGAAATTTGAGGAGTTACAGAACTTGCCTGTGGTTCCAGCACTGCCAGAGCAGGAACTTAAGGCCAGGCAGGCTTCCTGCTTCCGAATGTTTTCCAGCCCTTTATTAAAGAGGTTAATCACAGAAAAGGAGCCCTGGTGGCACAATGGTTAAACACTCGGCAGCTAAATGGAAGGCTGACAGTTCAAACCCACCCAGTGGCTCCTAGCCATCTGCTCTCATAAAGATCACAGCCTAGAAAGCCCTAGTGGCAGTTCTACTCTGTCACATGGAATCATTCTGAGTCAAAATCTTACCCAACAACCACCACCACCACAGAAAAGGGTCCCAATGTCTGACACCCAAAGCTATTTTGAGGTGTGGATACTCGTGTGTGCATGTGCATCAGACACTCCAAAATTTTCACTTTTGAGTGTCCGGTAAGATGTTGGAAGAGGGAGAAAGACTGCATAGACCCTTTTCAATAAAGAAAAGGGGAACCAATTAACACAGACAGAAGATAATCTTGGACCCCTGAGCCTTGAAGGGAAGGATATAGAAGTGGACTAAACCCCAAATAGCAGAAGAATTTGCATGAAAATACCAAAAAATGAGATATATGGAGCTGCGGTCTGGCAGCGATCCTGAGTGATCCTGACGGCACAGACAGCTTGGAGAGTACCTAGTGGTGGTAGGACCTAAGAATTAACCTAAAAATCAGCCCTGCTAGCCAGGGACTGCACAGAGGACTGCTCTGGTGGCTGGGAAATAAAACGTGAAGCACCAGAAGAGAAAGGCAGGCTGAGCTGTGGACTTTTGCCTATCCGGAGGATGCCACCATTTTGAATGTTTACAAGCAGCTTGACCATTTTGGATATTTAAAGAAACAGCACTCTCCAAGATTCCAGGGGCTTAAGAACAGGTTCTGCTTGCCAGTAACCCAAGAACACTCCAGATGTGGATGACTGAAAAGGTGCGACTTTCCCCTTGTTACTCTTATACCCCACACCCCTTGGTGAATGGAGATGCAGCCATCCCCCACTCCCACCCACCTCCTGGGCCAGCAGGAACTCCATCCCAGTCTGCGTGCTCAGGCAGAGCCAGGGTGCCCTGTCCTACCCTCCCCTGATTTTTTCTTTCTTCCTTTTTTTTTCTCTTTCTTTTTTCTGGTATTTAGTTTACTTGTTTTTGTCTGTTTTAAAACTACTACTATTATTAATACATTTGTCCTTTTTACTGTTATTCTTTACTCTTCCCTTCCCAGGTCCTAGTTTTTAGCTTTTTCTTTTCCCTGTTCATGGTTGCATTTTTTTTTTTTTCTTTTCTCTTTTTTCTTGTGGTTAACCATGTTCCTTGTTTTTATTTTTGCATTTTTGCCATTTTCTTCTTCATTATTCTCCTTCTCTACTTTTTTTCTCTTATTGCCCTATACCCAGATATTGCAGGTTTTCTTGTTATTTTCTTCTTCTTTTTCTGGCTACTGTTCCTGTGTGATTACATGGTGTATTTTTTGTCCATGTGCTTTTAGTTTTTTGATGGTTATTCGGTTGTAATTTTTGTCTAATTGAGTGGAAGACAGCAACAGTCCCCATAAGACACAACTACACCCACACCTCCTGCAACTTCACTTACTGAGTGAAAGCCAATACCTTCTTCTCCACCAACAGGCCAATGATAAAAAACCACCAAGAAGAGCCTGAATCACCCTTGGCTGTTCTTCACAAACAGTTAACAGAAATCTTAATACAACAATGCCACAATGTCTTGGAGACAACAGACCATCACAGTGCACACAAAGAAGCAAGAGAAAGTGTAGAAACAAGGGAAAAGGATACAGATCCAGAACACATCCCTGAGAAAGAAGCAACATTGGAACTCTCTGATAAGGAATTCAAAAGAATGAT
>NW_006921898.1:1864850-1865392 GCF_000298275.1 Orycteropus afer afer | reverse complement strand
CATAACGTGGATGAACTTGGAGAACATTGTGCTGAGTGAAATAAGTCAATCACAAAAGGACAAATATTGTATTAATCTGTTATTGTAAAAGTCAAGGAAAGGTTTATCTACAGAAGGAAATTTTCTTTGTTGGTTACCAGGGGTGGGAGGGGAGGGGAGGAAACACTGTTAGATCGATAGAGATAAGTATTGATTTGGGTAAAGAGAAGGGCAATGTACCAAATGTGAGTGATCAATATGATGGCATTGAGGAAGAGAAAGACATAGAGGGATACATGGTAGGTGCAGACAACAAGTATGAACCCTTTTGCCCATGCAGTACTGTGTTGTCAATGAAGGCAAACATGGGTATACAGGTGGACAGATGGGTGGACAGATGGGTGGACAGGACATAATAGGTATGTCTATGAAGTGGGGAGTGTACCCAAGAACATGCATAGGGTTGGTAGACAACAGTCCTATAAGTTTATGTGTATGATCTGAATTCCCAGGTGTATAGTAGAGCTGACAAGAGGCAAGGTGGTAGTCACTGCTTGGTCACA
>NW_006921898.1:1862890-1864040 GCF_000298275.1 Orycteropus afer afer | reverse complement strand
ATGAGACAAAGTGTATGTGAACTGCTGTACGGAAAGTGAATTTGCTCTGTAAATCTTCACCCAAATCACAATTTAAAAAAAAAAAAAAAGCTCACTTTTTTACATGAAGAAACTACCCAACTCCCAGAGCTCAGTGGGTCTGGTAGACAGGTCCAAAGCAGGGACTGCAGACACTTCTGTGTGCTGGGGGCACCACTGCCGAGAAGAGTGAGGAGATGAGCCTGAAGATGTCAGTCTGGGTTACTTCATGGGGGTTTGGATCTTTCCCTAGGAAGGCGAGAAGAGGATTGTAGGAGGGGAGTGATGGGTCTAGATTTGCATCTTACAAGATACTATGGGGGGTTACCAGTTGCCAGTGAGTTGATTCTAACTCATGATGAATCTCTGGGCAGTGCAAATGCTTAACACACTTGGCTGCTAGCTGAAAAGTTGGCAGTTCAAATGCATCCAGAGGTGCTGGAAGAAAGGCCTGGTGATCTACTTCCAAAAGCTCAGCCATTGAAAACCCTGTGATGCACAGTTCTACTCTGATACGTGGGGTCATCGTGAGTGGGAGGTGACACTACAGCAACTGGATTAGACTGGAAAGAGGAGCCCTGGTGGCACGATGGTCAGGCACTCAGCTGCAAACTGAAAGGTTGTTGGTGAGAACCCACTCAGTGGCTCTGCAGGAGAGAGACCTGATGGATCGCTTCAGTAAAGATTACACACTAGAAAACCCTATGGGACAGTTTAATTTGTCATGGGGGCCATCAGTGTACAGACAGGAATTTAATGGCAACAGATACCATCTAAGGATGTACTCCTTCAGGTTTTGGCTTTGGCCTCCCAGAATCTTCCGGAGGTGCCCACTTCTGTTTCTGAGCCCTTCGCAAGGCACTCTGCACTCTTTTGTTCTCTTTATCTCCTTTTTTCTCTTTCTTTTTTTCCTAGAGTGTGACTCAGTCTCTTTGAGCTTCCACCTTCCCCAGGCCACGTCCCTGGACTGCAAAAAGCTACCTTGGTTGTTCCACCAGCTCCTGGAATCTGCTATTCTATGTGAATCTCTCATCTCATCTATAGCAAACATGTGGTGGCACCTGCCCTGTCTACCTAACGCAGTCTGCTCTCTGCTCACTCCCAGGGCTCAGAATCACATCCTGACAAGCCG
>NW_006921898.1:1856478-1862790 GCF_000298275.1 Orycteropus afer afer | reverse complement strand
GGCAGCAAGGAGCTGAGGGCAAGCACTGGGTGGGGAATCGTGTGCTGTATCATCACCTCAGGGCCTCAGGACTCTGGACAAGAGTGTTCTTTATGTCTCAGTTTTGTCATCTGTGAAATGGGGTTTTTGTAAAGATTAAATCAGATCATGTTCATGAAAACGTCTACCATAAATATGTATTAAACATCGTTCTGCCTGACTCTGATGAGCATGGTTCTGGCCCTCTGATTGTCTTGGTTCTGGCCCTCTGATTGTCTGGCATGGGCACACCATTAGCCAAAGCCAATAGAATGTAACTGACAATGTTCTTTATTTATACATATTACTGTATATTTAGTTTCTTGTGTATGTGGCTAAGATTCCTTTATGTCTGTTCCTGATCTGTTGGATACCATTAGGAATGTTTACATGACAGGGCATAAGTCTGTTCTTAGGTTGTGCAATGTCTTACATACGGCCACGTCCAGAGGAGAATTTGATAGGAGTTTCTCATTTGTTTTGCCTTATATCTTTTCTCCTCTAGAACATCAGAGACCAGCTTCACCACATCATTCATTGGGAGGTGTCCTCCATGTGTAAGAAGGAAGATACATCCTTTTCCAAGGAATGCCAGAGTGTTCATTGGGCTGAAGATTGGCATCCATCTCTACTGTGTAATCTTACAAACTGATTGGTTGTTATGCTGGAAACGGCTGGTGACACAATGGTAGAACAAGTAAGAGTTTCTCTAAAGAATAGTGCATTTCACCTTTAGACAAAAAACCCCAAGTCTTCTTCTGAACTTGTTTTGGTCATTGTCTCCAGTGTGAGCAGAACTGTAGCAGCTGCTGTCACCTGTTTTGTAGCCTCAAGGGAACAAAACTGAGGACCACTTTAGAAATACAATTTTATGAAAATATAAACATAAGCCAGGAAGAGAGAGTTAAGATATTTACGCTGCAACTCTTCCCCCTCCCACCAAGGGCTGATACAGAGATAAGACAGGGTCTTCTCCTTAGGTCACTTTAGGTGTAATGGGGAGTGAGGGGTGCAGACTTGCCACAGGCACTGGCGTCTTTCTGTGGAACATGTGTTGGGGTGGGGGAGCATAAGGGGAGTCACCTGAGCTGGTTTGAAGGGTTTAGGGGGAAGAGACATGCAGGATGAAGCCTTATGAGTGGGCAGGAGTGACCAGGATACAGGAAGTAGACTGTGTAGAGGCCTGCAGTGAGAGCCCTGCAGAACCAGAGTGACAGAAAACAGATCAAGGATTGCCAGAGGCTGGAGATTGGGGGTGGGAACTGACCGCAAAGGGACATGAGGGACATTTAGGGTTATGGAAATAGTCTGTATCTTGTTTATAGTATTGGCTACACAGCTGTATACAATTGCCAAAGCTTATCAAACTACTTAAAATGAGTGAATTTAGTCCCTGGGTGGTGCAGACAGTTAAGCGCTCAACTACTAGCCGAAAGCTTGGCAGTTTACAACAACCCATGCAGAGGTGCCTGGGAAAACAGGCCTAGCAATCTGCCTAAAAGGTCACAGCTTTGAAATCCCTGTGCAGCAGTTCCACTAGGCAGACATGGGATCACCATGAGTTGGAGTCGACTCAACGGCAATGAACAACAAAGGCAGGGAAAGAGATACTTCTATTTTTGGACTAGAGAGTCATCCAGGCGCCTTCTGGCTCTAACCTACTGGAAGACTCTGTCAGAGTCACATCTGTGAGGGTTTAGTCCATTCCTTCATGAATAACACATTTCTGTGTGTATTTGTGTTTTGGTTTCCTCACTTCTAAGGAGCTCTGGTGGCACAGTGGGTAAGGTATTTTGCTGCTAACCAGAAAGTCAGTGGTTCAGACCCACCAGGTGCCCTGAGGGAAGAAGATGAGGCAATCTACTTCCGTAAAGATTGTACAGCCTTGGAAACCCAGTGGAGGTTGCTATGAATCAGAATGGACTCGATGGCAGTGGGTTTGATTTGGTTTCTTATTTCTAAATTGAAGATAACTGCTCCATTTTGCAGAAGTGTAATGAGGAGAATATCAATAGTTGGAAAACCCTTTGGAAACACAGAGACTTTCCTCAATAAGTAGCTCTGTTCCTCTGTATCTCCTCAGTGAAAGACCATCCGCCACATTGCTCCCCGATAGAGGGGATTCGTACTCCCGCTTCCACTTTCTACTGAATGAAAAATAAAATAAAATAAATTTCAGTGGTGAGTATAAACTTTAATTCACCAAACTAGCTAATGGTTAAAGAGAACTACAATGTGGATCATCTTCACATCAATTCAGTTACATAATATTTGTTGAACTTTTACCACCTGAGAGGAATTTATGCTGCATAAGGGGTTGGCTAACATTCAGTGAAACAACTGCAACAAAGGAACATTCGTCCCTCATAAGCCCTAATGCTGTGCCAACAGTTTAATTTCCCAAATCTCAGGTTACTTAGAGTATTAAACCCAAATCGAGGACTGTGGTTTTATTTATTTATTTTTTAAAGAGTTTTGGTTTACCGACCATTCTTAGGCTTCTTGACTAGAACACCCCTCAAAAAACCCCAAAAAACAAACAACCCACTACCACTGAGATGATTCTGACTCACAGCAACCCCCCATTGGATTTCCAAGGCTGTTAAAACTTTACGGAAATAGATTGCTTCATCTTCCTCCCAGGGAGCAGCTGGTGGGTTTTGAACTGCTGGCCTTCTGGTTAGCAGCCAAATGTCTTACCTACTATACTCATTATACTGTGCAAACTACCAATGTACTCCTTGCATATTCAACACCTCAGAAAAACAATAATTTTGTGATTTTTTTCACAACATTTCAAAAAGTACTATTCAATCACTTTTTAAAAACATTTCTTTTTGATCATAGCTTGAAACAGAAAGGCAGTGTTCTAGTTCCAGGTAAGATGGTGTAGGCACACTCCATCCTCTCTCAAGGAATGCAGCTAGAGGGGTAGGAGGGAAGGGGAAAAGGGAAGTTTTGTTTGCAGGGCATTGAGTTTATGCTAATGTTGGTTGGAATATTTTGGAAAAGGATAGCAATAATGGTGGCACAAAATGAAAAAGGTCATCAATGTCCCTGAGCTGTAACTGTGGAAGTTATGTTGGCGAATGTCTTGTAGTGTATGTTTTCACCACAATAAAAGTAAAGAAAGAAAGAAACAATAAAGATTTATAATTTTGTCACAAAGAAAAGAGAGAGAGAGAATGCAGCTCTAAGACTTGGACAGAATGCATGCAGCAACTTTCTGAGGACTCAGAAAAGTAATTAGTAACAGGTGGATTGAAGAAGACCATAATTCAAAGTACCATTGAAGTTGCAGTGAGTTTTCCATTTTTACTCTGGTGTTCTCCAGTTGTAGGAATGCCTTATTGTTGTTACGTGCTGTCGAGTCGGACCCGACTCATAGCAACCCCTCCTTGGGTTTCCGAGGCAGTATCACTACGAAAGTAGATTGCCCAGCATTCCTTCCAAGGAGTGGCTGGTGGGTTTGAACCACCAGCCTTCTGGTTAGCAGTCAAATGCCTTAGGCACTACACCACCAGAGCTCCTGTAGGAGTGCCTGGGAGATGCAAACAGTTAAGCACTTGCCTGCAAATTGAAAGTCTGGCAGTTCAAATCCACCCAGAGACACCTTAGAAGAAAGGCCTAGTGTTCTACTTCTGAAAGGTCACAGCCATTGAAAACCCTGTGGAGCACAGTTCTATTCAGAAACACACGGGGAATCCATGAGTTGGAACAGACTTGATGGCCACTGGTTTGGTGTTTTTTGTTTTATTTTTATTTTTTATTTAATTCCCCAGTTTAGATGCAAGGAACCCAAAACCTGGAAATGGGCACATGCATGGTGAGAGCTCTAGGAGAAACCTTTCTGGTTCTGGCTGAGGAGCAAGAGAAGAGGCTCCTACTCAGAGAGTGTGGGGGAAATTACTTGTTTTTCTCTTCTTCACTCTCATGGTTCCAGACAGTTCCTAGGTGAAGGAGGATGGTGACAGCACTAATGGGGGAGGGGGAGCAGGAGGAGCAGAGCCTGCAGAAACACAAACGCTGAGGACCAGGACATGTGCTCTCCCTCTCCCATCCATTCAGGAGCTGTGAACTCGGCTGCTTTTTTCTCCCTCAGCACTCTTGCTACTTGGCCCTGGATGTGGCCGTGGCCATGGGAAGTGCAGAGAGAGCAGGGTAGTGACTAAAGCTCCAGGTTTTTGATTAAAAAAATCAAAGGGGGAATTCAGGGAACTGGAATGCACCAGGGAGATCACAGAGGTGGAAGGAGCTCAGGAAAGCAACTCCTTAAAGTTGTCTATAAACGCCTAGGCACAGCTCCAAGCTGTGCACGCATGGATCTGATCCCAAACAGTACAGTAACAACTTTTAAACAGAACTAAGGGATGGATTACTGCCACATACCAGAAAGGCCCCTGGGAGGCACATGTGCTATCTGAAGGGCACTGCCAAGGTTTTCAAAATGAAACTATCATTGAAATCACAACCCACAGAAAGCTGGTTGGAACTTGAGGCCTGAACCCAGCCACAGGGATTGCCTACTAGAACAAAAATGCCAGCCTTCTCCGAAGGATGTAAACAAGACCCAGACAGTTAGAATATAATACTCAACATATCCAGGATAGAACCCCAAATTACTCAGTATATGAAGGGAAGGACCAAGCAAATCTCAACTAGCACAAGAAAGGGCAGTCAACGGATACCAATGCTGAGATAACACAGATGTTATGATGATCTGACAAAGACTTTAAAAATTGTTATAAAAATGTTGGCCTCTGAGATGGAGGCCTTCCTCGGACATAGCCAAGCCTCCCCACCAGGGCACGGCCTGGTGCCAACAGGTGTCCATGCTCTACACTGTGGGCACCTCCACTCTGCTGACCTCCTTGTTTTTGTCCAGCTGGAAAAAAAGCAATACCTCTGGTGACAAAGAGAGCAAAATAATTTCTCAAAAATGGAAATACCTGAGCCCCCAAAAGGGTTTTATTCTCATATATAAGGAAGATTTGGTTCCACATATTGAGAAGACCCTCAAGTATCTGAAATCATGGATTGGTGACCCCAGTCCAGAATCGTGACTGACATGATTGACAGTCAACGCCAGGTCTTTGGCTCAGCATGTAAATTTGATAGATGCTTTGATTATCATTTTATGTTTGTAAAAGCTAATTTAATTTAATTTTACTCTAAGATATAACCAGTAATAATATGCAATACATATTTCCTGGAGAAAAACTGAAAAAATTAAAAGTTCCAAAAAGTTAGGGCAAACACTCTGAAAGTGAATGGGAAGAGTACATGTCTCAGCAAAGAAATAGAAGATATTAGAAAAAACAAATGGAAATTTTAGAACTGGAAAATAGCATGCAAATGGAAATTTAAAAGTATATCTATCCCTGATAAGCTCAATAGCAGAATGGAGATGGCAGAAGGAAGCGAGATCAACAGAACTTATCTGATCTGAACAATAAGGAGAAAAGATTAACAAACAGAGCCTCAGGGACCGGTGGAATAACAACAAAAAGTCTAATATCAGTATCATGGAGTCCCAGAAGGAGAGGAGAAAGACTGTGGTGTGGACAAAAGAGATGACGGCTGAAAATTCCCCAAATTTGGCAAAAGACATAGATCTATAAATTTAAGAAGCTGACTTAGCTCCAAACAGGATAAGCCCAAAGAAATGCATACCCAGACCCATCACAATTAAGCTGCTAGAAATTAAGGAAAAGAAAAAATATTGAAAGCAGTCAGACCTTCAAAATACAGACAGCAAAAATGGACAGAATTTAAAAGAAAAAATGGGTAAATTCAATGCTATTTGCAGTCTCCAACACCTCTCTCAATAATCAATAGAACAAGCGGAGAGAAAGTCATCAAGGATGTAGAAAAACTGAACAGCACTATCAACCAACAGGATCGCTCTGTCATTTATAGAACTCTCCCCAACAACAGGAAAGCACAGATTCTTTCCAAGTGTATATGAAACATTCACCAAGATAGACTATTTCATGTCATAAAACAAAGCATAAAAGAGTCATAAAACAATTCCTAGAACTATTAAGTGAGTTTAGCAAGGGTCCAGGATATGAGATCAATGTCAGTTGTATTTCTATATACTAGCAATGACCAATTGTAAACTAATTAAAAACACAATACCATTTACAATAGCTCAAAAAAAGTGAACTACTTAGGTATAATTTTAAGAAAATATGTATGGGACATGTATGCTGAAAACTGAAACATGTTAATGAATGAAACTAAAAAATTTTCACTGCAAACAAACTTCCCACTGGATTTTTTTTTTTTTTT
>NW_006921898.1:1840585-1856333 GCF_000298275.1 Orycteropus afer afer | reverse complement strand
TCGAGGAGTGGCTGGTGGGTTTGAACCACCAGCCATCTGGTTAGCAGGCAAGTGTCTTAGCCACTATGCTACCAGAGCTCCCAGAATCACATTACCTGACTTTAAAACTTACTATCCCAAAAAACTCACTGCTGTTGAGTCGGAGCAGAGTCATAATGACCCCTCCTTGGGTTTCCGAGACAGTATCTCTATGGAAGTAGATTGCCCTATCTTCCTTCCAAGGAGTGGCTAGTGGATTTGAACTGCCAGCCTTCCGGTTTGCAGTCAAATGCCTTAGGCACTATGCCACCAGAGCTCCTAAAACTTACTATAAAGGTACAATAATGAAAACATAAGAGAAAATGTTCATGACTCAGGGTTAGGCAAGGAGTTCCTAGATAGCACACCAAATGCATAAGCCATAAAAGAAAAAAATTAATAAATTTGACTTCAAACCCCTTTTGTTCTGTGAAAGACAGTATAAAGAGAATGAAAAGACAAACTATAAGCTGATAAAAAAATTTGTAAATTTCATATAAAACAAAGTATTGGTAATCAGAATATATAAAGAACAAAAAACTCAAAAATAAGAACACAATTAAAAATGGGCAAAACACTTGAATATCAATTCTCAGAGAATACACAGATAATGAACAAGCACAAGAAAAGACGTTGACTATCAGCCATTGGGGAAATACAAATTAAAACCATGATGAGATACCACTAAACTCCTGTAAGAATGGCCAAATAAAAAATACCAACAATACTAAGTACCAGAGAGGATGGATGATGAAGCAATGGGAACTTTCGTACGTGGCTGGTGGGAATGCAAAATGGTACAAGTACTCTGGAAAACAATTCGGGAGACTATGTATACATATACACACACGTACACATGTGTGTGTGTATGTATATATTGTTGGTATGCGCTGTCGAGTCAGCCCTGATTCATAACGACCCCTCCTTGGGTTTCTGAGGCAGTATCACTACAGAAGTAGGATTGCCCAACCTTCCTTCCGAGGAGTGGCTGCTGGGTTTGAACCACCAGCCTTCTGGTTAGCAGTCAAGTGTTTTAGGTGCTACGCTACCAGAGCTCCTGTGTATGTATATATACGTGTGTATGTATACATTTATATATATATATATATATATATATATATATATATATATATATATATATATATATATATATAAAGTTGTGTATATGTGTGTGTATACATATACATATACATATGCCTGCTGTATGGTCCAGCAATCCCACCCCTAGGGATTTAGTCTTGAGAAATGCCAACTTGGATGAATTCAAAGGTATTATGCTGAGTAGTAGAAGAAGCCAATCTCAAAAAGCTATGTTGTTGTTGTTATGTGCTGTCGAGTCGGACCCGACTCATAGTGATCCCTCCTTGGGTTTCTGAGGCGGTATCACTATGGAAGAAGATTGCCCCATCTTCCTTCCAATCAAAAAGCTATATTCTTTATGATTCCATTGATATGATAGTCTCAAAAAGACAAAACTGTAGTGATTGCTTGGGATTGGGGGTGGGAGGAGGGTATGACTGCAGAGGAACAAAACCAGTTGCCATGGAGCTGATTCTGATGCATGATGAGCCCGTGTGTCAGAATACAACTGTGCTCATATAGAGAATTTTTAATGGCTGATTTTCCAGAAGTAGATCACCAGGCCTTTCTCCAAGGCAACTCCTGACGGACTCAAATCTCAACTTTCCAGTTAGCAGCCAAGTGTGTTAACTCTTTGCATCACCAGGGTCTCCTACGAAGGAATAGCAGGAGAGAAAATTTGGAAGATGATGGAACTGTTCTGTATCCTGATCGGTGGTAAATATGTGTGTTAAAATTCACAGAACTGAAAAATGACAGATGTTTTTAGGAAAATATGTTTCACTGGTCTGAGAAAACCCAAGTCACAGAAAAGCCTCAAAGATGATTACAGTCACCGAGACAACACTGAACCCTACTCTACTCAATCAGCCTATGAGCCAGCAGCGTTGACATCACCTGGGAAAATGTCAAAAATGCAGAATATATCCAAGATCCAATCCGAATCAAAATCTGCATTTAAACAGTTCCCCAGATGGTCCGTGTGCATATTAAATTAACTCTGCTTCAGAATCACACTGGGTAAACATATAGAGTGAGGCAGTGGTGTGTGGTTCAGTGGTCGAATTCTCACCTTCCATGTGGGAAACCAGGGTTTGATTCTCGGCCAATGAACCTCAAGCACAGCCATCATCCATCTACCACTGGAGGCTTGTATGTTGTTCCAATGCTGAACAGGTTTTAGTAGAGCTTTCAAACTAAGAGTTCTGGTAGCATAGTGCCTAAGGCACTTGACTGCTAACCAGAAGGCTGGCGGTTCAAACCCACCAGCCACTCCTCGGAAGGAAGGTTGGGCATTCCTACCTCCGTAGTGATACTGCCTTGGAAACCCAAGGAGGGGTCGCTATGAGTCGGGGCAGAATCGACGGCACATAACAACAACAACAACATCTATGTCCAGAAACCAGCCAAGGGTAACCCTATAGATCACAAATGGGCAGCATTTCATTTAGTTGTGCATAGGGTTGCCATGAGTCAAGGACAAACTCCATGGCAGCTAACAATAGCATAGACAAAGCCGAGGACCCATCAAATGTCATTCCAAGAAGCCCCCTGTGGGCCAACATCTCCATCTGTATCCCTCAGTCAATGTGTCCTCTTTTTCTTTACTCTATTTCATCTTCCCTGAGCCTTGATACATGAACCCTGGCACTGATTTCTGACTTTCTCTTAGGGTTTAGTTGGCTTGTAATGCATCACTGAAGTATATAAATTAGATATGGAAAACTTTATTAAGATTTCTTAGTCATTCCCAAGCAGATGCAAGGTAGGGGTTGCAGAGGAAACACTGAACACCAGCTGAAAAGGACAGGTTGACACAGAGTACACTTCACTTCCCCCTAGAAGCGTAGGATGGACTTCCACCTCAGGCACACACCTCAAGGCCAGCATTCTTTACCTTGGAGATGAATCTGTGACTGTCTTGATATGATGTAAAAGAGGGCAAGTATTGCAGCTCTTGTTTCTTCAGCTCTGTCTGCAGGTTGCAAAGTCCCTGGCCTGCTCCTGAAACCGCAAGGTCTCAGCCTTTTATATGTGGAGTGGAGGAGTTACAGAACGCCTCTGCCTTCCAAGTCTCCATGCACCAAATTAGTAGCAGAATTCCTTCCTGATGAGAGATCACTCCCACCCCTGCTCCCACCGCCCACCCCAGAGCAGTGAACGTCTGCTCTGGCAGGTCCTGCAGCGGCCATGACTTGGCTGGAACCAAGAGTTAGCATTTAGAACATGCTGTGGATTATCTGTGAGCATGAATCCTTCACCCTTGGGTGGTAAAGGAGCCCAGGACAGTGTGACAAGTCACACTTTGGGGTCACCTTACAGGATGACTTAGAGAGGCGTGTTGTTCTTTGGAGCCACTAATCCACGAGGAGAGTCGGGTAATGACATATCATAATCTGTTTAGTCCTCCACCAGAGGGAGCAGGAACTGGCTACGGGTGACTGTTTTCACTAAAAGGCACCAAACTGAGAAGGACTTCACAGGTAAAAGCAGCTATGAGTCGGGGCAGACTCGACGGCACATAACAACAACATAACAACAACAAGCCATTCCCCTAGGAGCTCTGGGGGCACAGTGCCTAAGGCCCTTGACTGCTAACCAGAAGGCTGGTGGTTCAAATCCACCAGCCACTCCTCGGAAGGAAGGTTGGGCAATCTATTTCCATAGTGACACTGCCTCGGAAACCCAAGGAGGGGTCGCTATGAGTCAGGTCCGACTTGATGGCACATAACAACAACAGCAACACAAGCCATTCCCAGGAGCACACTGTGGTTTTGAGTTGAACATCTGGAATGGTCCCTTGTTTGGGAACAGACACAGCTCAGGTCATCACAAAACCCTTGTTATTGTTAGATGCCATAGATTCCAACTTCTAGTAACCTTATGGGAGCTCTGGTTGCGTAGTGCCTAAGACATTTGACTGCTAACCAGAAGGCTGAGGGTTCAAACCCACCAGCCACTCCTCGGAAGGTAGACTGGGCAATCTACTTCCGTAGTGATACTGTCTTGGAAACCCAAGGAGGGGTCACTATGAGTCGGATCCTAATTGATGACAGTGAGTTTGGGTTTTTTGGCTTAGTGACCTTATATAACAGAGTAGAACAGCCTCACTCAACAGAGTTTCCAAGGCTATAATCTTTACAGGAACAGAACACCAGTTCTTTTGCCCTCGGAGTCACTGGGTAGGTTTGAACCATCAACTTTAGGTCAGCAACCAAACGCTATGCCACCAGGGCTCCATCATCAAACTCTGCTAGCCCACTAATAAGCAAACTTATAACTTAGGTGACATGAGTCACAGTATCCACGCTCAAACCTACACTGCAAAAGCCCAGGGCAGTGGGGCAAAATGAAGTATCTGATAGAATATCTGTCAGGGAGGTATTTTAATCATCTGGTTTCCTCTGAACATGAACGCCTAATGGAGCAGCAGGAGGCAGATCGTGCTATTAAGGTTTTTCCATAGGGAGAGCAGGAGAGTGATTCTGAAGCCAGCCTTCAAAAAGCCAGCTATTCAAAGGTCATGTGTTAAAGAGAATAACTGGTTAAAACAATAGTAAAAGGAACACGATCACTGATACATATTTTATATGGATATTAAAATACCCATGGCAACTATTATGAAGATGGTGCAGTGTTTCATTCTGTTGTACATAGGGTCGCTATGAGTCGGAGCCAGCTTGTCTGCATTTAACAACAACAACAACAACAAACACCCATCATTTTACTTTTAGTGTTTTTCTGCTGATAAATATTATATGCAAACAAAGACAGTAGGATAAAAACAGTAGTGAAGTATTTTCTAGTATAACCTTTTAAATACTCGTTTCCTCTTTAAAAAAAAACAATCCACAGTGGAACTGAATATTTAATAAATGAAAGATTATCTTGAGGAATTTTTTTTTCATTGACACTCTACATGTTGTAAAAGCCTTTTTGGCTACATGAGATTCCTCAAATTTTATTACTAATATAAGTCCTCCAAGAAAAAGCTTATCAAATTAAGCTTCTTAAATGTTCCTATTCCCCATAGGCTCACCACTGTGCTGAGAAAACCTACCTAATCCTCAAGCAGGAAATTCTGCAGCCTCCATAATTTGAAGGACAAATATTTATAGTTTTTCTCATTCGGTTGAATCATGAATTGACTACTATGTGGATTTCCGAAAGTTTCATTTTGTGTTTACATTTTGTTTAATGGACAGAGACTTCAACCTAGGTCTTCTCATCCAGATTCGCAGCCAGACTAAAGCCCTGTGTTGTATTGAGAATAAGGATGTACCCTGAGTCCGTGTTCTCTGCAGACCTTCTCTGAGGAGTCTAAAAAGACTTCCTCCGCGAACCATCAAGAGGCAATTCAGCTACAGGAAGTGGGAACCCAGTCCAGCCAGCAGATTCACAAATGCAGTTTTGGAAGACACCTCATTTGTAAGGAAGAGGGGCTGATTTACTGAGTTTGGGAACTGACTGGAAGCAGAGAAAGTTATGAGAAAAGTCATTGGTCAGAAAAGGGCTGGCAGGAAACACAGCAGACTTGGCTCTGCTCCCAGGAAAGTGTCACCTCTGTGCCTTGGTGCTGTGACAGAGCTCTGAATAGCGCCTCATCAGAGAAAGATGCTTTCATTCACCATTGACATGTAAGTACTGCCCCTCAACAATGCTTAGGTCTTTTGGAGGCAAATCCAAGGTTAAAAAAAAAAAACACACCTCACTGCCATCAAGTCAATTCTGACTCATAGCGATCCTCATTGGGTTTCTGAGGCAGATTGCCTCATCTTCCTCCCATGGAGCAGCTGGTGGGTTCGAACCACTGACCTTCTGATTAGCAGCCAAATGCCTCAACCACTACACCACCAGAGCTCCTGAAGTCTAAGGTCAGTAAGGCAAAAATCACAGGAGCCAATACATTTTTTTTCTAGCTAATCCCAACCTATTATTGATGCCAATTTTGTAACACCTAAAGTATTTATTTATAAGATGCCCTGGTGGTGCTGTGGCCAAGTGCTTGGCAGCTAACTGAATGGCTGTTGGTTAGAACTCACCCAGCAGCTCCAAGACAGGAAAACACCTGGCTATCAGCTTCTGTAGAGACTACAGCCTAGGAAACCCACAGGGAAGTTCTGCTCTGTTGTATGGGGTTGCTATGAGTGGAACTGACTCAACAGTACCTGACAACAACAGCAAAATGTTTATGTGGCTCACATGGTGTTTCCAGCCTTCATTCAGTCTCTTAGGTGGAATAAACTGCCATACTAGACTGGGTGCCAGTGTGGGTGCCACTGAACCTTCCTATTAACATCATGATAGCCTTTCTTCTTCGTGATTCCTAGGGTGAGTGCCAATGCCTCCGGGACTGTATGATACTGGCTTGACAAAGGAACTTTGTTATCCTATCACTTCATAATCAGGAATGTAAAAGCAATAAAAAGAGGGAATGTTTACATTTAAGCATAAAAACTTCAAATTTACTGCCATTGAGTCGATTCCTACTCATAGATTCTTACTCATAGCGACCTCTATCAGGTTTCCAAGGCTGCAAATCTTTACAGAAACAGACCACCTCATCTTTCTTCTGCAGAGTGGCTAATGGGTTCGAACCATCAATCTTTTGGCTAGCAGCCAAATGCCTTGACCACTGCACCACCAAAACTCCTTACATTTGAGCATCAAACCTCACCAAACTCATTGCTGTTGAGTCAGTCCTGACTCACAGCAACCCTTCCTTGTGTTTCTGAGGCAGTAACTCTATGGAAGTAGATTGTCCAGTCTTCCTTTCAAGGAGTGGCTGGTGGGTTTGAACTGCCAGCCTTCTGGAAACTAATTTTCTAAGTGTAGGTGGAAGGGGAAGATAAAACTAATTTTTATGTATGTTATATACATAATTCCAAGGAGCCCTGGAGCAGCAATGATTCAGTTGTCAGCTGCTAATCAAAACATTAGCAGTTTGAACCCACCAGCCTCTCTGAGGGAGAAAAAGATAGCAGTCAGCTTCTGTAAAGATTATAGTCTAGAAAACCTTATGCGGCAGTTCCACTCTGTCACATGGATTCCATAAATCTAAAATCCTCTCAACGGTCCCTAACAACAGCATACATAACTCCTTCACCAGGATTCTTGGGTAACTGTTAACTTGGAAGCCTTTGAGTATCCCTCATTTTCTCCACCCTCTGCTAGCAGTTCTTAATCCCAGTCTCCTGCTGACCTAATGCAGAGGTCAGGAGTCCTGACTAACAACCATGATCCTATAAAGCTAAAAATTCAATGCTGATTTTGTAAGACGCATTTTGGTTTACAAAGTGCTTTCAACGGCATTATCTAATTCAATGAGATTCAGTCTCGTTATTGATGAGATTATCATCATCCTATCAACAAGGATAAGGAAAGTGATAGGAGTGTAAGCAGGGAATAACAAAAGCTGGAGGATAATCATGGCCAGTCCCCTGGACGACAATGCTCCCCTTTGCCGAGGAGTGATCAGCAGGGAAGGAGGAGGTCTGGAGGTGAGCAGACCCATGGGTGCTGGGCAGCTTGGTCAGAGGCAGGACAGGGCTGGACAGATGGGCTCAACTAGAATCTCAGACCCACAGACCTTGCTTCATAAACGGCCCAGACTCCTGCCCACTACAGACTGCAACTGATTCGAATCTTGGATCTGGAGCTACTCCAAGAAGCTTCCTTTGCAAACGTGGACAGAGACTCCCTGCTTCTGGAGGCTTCCAGAGTGCTGGGGAGATTGGGCCACATGGTGGTGCATGGATCTAAAGAGAAATGGAAGGATGCCCCACTGGTAATTTATCTTTAAAGGCCTCATTTAAAATCACACAGTGCAAAAGAGGCGTTGTGAAACTGGCAGGGGCTAAGCCTGTGTCTTTCTTAGCCTGACCTTTTGCAACTCCTTTATGAATCTGATCCATGTTCTGGCTCTTGAGATGGATACCAGTCCGTGAGCCACCCTGGATTACATTGGCAGTTTCACTAGAGCCTTCCCTGTCATTCTCTGAAGAAAAATGTGAATAAAGATGATTTCCTGGCAGTGGCAGAGGGAAGGTGCTCTCTGGCAGGAGACTTTTTGAGGTCCTTCCAGACACACTAAGAGCAAGCCTGCTGAATCCAGTTATGTTTGGCAAAGCACATCCTTAGGCTTCAAAGAATACAACTCGAGAAGGGCCGAGGCTGCCGATGGGCAGTCCTTGAGTCTGGCTCCATGGACAAGGGCACAAGGCTGAGGAGACAGTGTGGTGGGATTCTTCTTCCATTCTGCCACACGGGGTGAGGTGGGTGAGCAAACGTGTGTGGGTTACAGTATGGGCTGCCACCCGTGGCTGGGGTGAACAATGATGTGTGAGTGACCAGAGCACCCAGCCAGGGCTGCTGCTGGACCACAGTGATGCCCACAGTGGTACTTGAAGGCTTCCCCTTTCCTTGTCAGGACTCTGCTCCTGGCTGTGTTTCCTGAGGTCACATTCCACTCGTGATCCATTGTGGTGTTAACTGGTGATCAGTGTGTCGGCAGGGGGCAACCTTGGGTGGGAGGGACTGGGAGACTCTAGTGGCCAAGTTAAGAATGGGCTCTGTCTCTGTTGGGCCTCTGGCCATGGAAAGTCACTTATCATACCAACTCCTCCATTCATTCATCTGTGAAATGAAGGGTATTATGTCATCTCTACTTGAATATACAATGGCTTCAAGGAGGGTTCTTAACCTGAGGTTCCTGGGCCACGAATGGGCTTCGAGGGGTCCAAAGACCCTCTGATTGCTCACAATCCCCTGTGCATTTCTTTCTGAAAAAAAGTATCCACTGTTTCCTCAGATCCTCAAAGGGCTCAGTGATAATGACATTATTAGGAGCTCTGGTGGCGTAATGCCTAAGGCATTTGACTGCTAAGCAGAAGGCTGGCAGTTAAAACCCACCAGCCACTCCTCGGAAGGAAAGTTGGGCAATCTACTTCCGTAGTGATACCACCTCAGAAACCCAAGGAGGGGTCGCTATGAGTCGGACCCGACTCAATGGCAATGTGTTTAGTTTTGGTTTGGAGTCCTCACATCAAGGAGCCCTGGTGGTGCAAAGGTTAAACACTTGGCTGCTGACCAAAAGGTTGGTGGTTCAAACCCATCCAGCTTCTCTGTAGGAGAAAGACTTGATAATCTGCTTCCATGAAGATTATAGTACAGAAAACATTATGGGACGAGTCTGTTCTGCCACGTGGGATCTCAATGGCACCCAACAATAACAATCCTTACATCATCCCTCAGGGGCATAGCTGTAGATACCCGATGTTGTGCCAGACATGAAAGCCACTTGCACTGTGCATTGCTGCAATGAATGGATTGAAATAATTTGTGCAATCCAAACTGGAGAAAAACTACAAAGTCAAGAAAGATTATTATTATTATTTTGTCATCACAGCATCTGATAATTTTGTGTCTAAGACTTTCTGCTGCTGTTATCTTGCTGAATTAATGGAGACTGAGTTTTTATTGCCAAGGTCCCTTTGCCTTCTAAATTAAGAAAGCGTTTCCCAAACAGATAAACAGACAATTAGACGAGGAGAGAAAGTCAACCAATGTGAGAGATTGGTGGGGCAGGCATGGTCCATATTTCATGAATCTGCAAGGTTAATGGCAGGCTCACCAGGACCACTGCCATCAGTAGTATCTGGACATCAGATAAACTGACAGATCAGCAAAGATATGCTTTGCTTCCCCCAGGCCTGGGAGGACTTGTCTGTCAGTTGTCTGGTCACTGCAGTGATGAGGTTAGCTCTCAGTGGCCAGCTGCATAAAATGGGAATTTAAACCCCACAGAGTGATAATACTATTGATTCAGATTTGAACCTTGGCTTAATTGTTTCTGATTTCCTCCACTCTTCCCCACTATGCCTTCTCCCTTTGAGTGGTTATCTGTCTGTATCCCCAGGCTCCGGGTGTCATGGAGCTTAGAGATCATGCCCTGTGCATCTTTGTGTATTAGCATCTGGCACCTAGGACAATGCTTTTTACGTAACAAGCCTGTTTTTCTACTAAAATGTTTGTTAGATTAAAAAAAAAAAAGGAATAACATTAGATTTCATTTGATGAAAAAAAAATTTAATGGATGAAACTAGGCTGGTGAGAAGGAGTTTAAGAGTCAGGAGTGTGGAGTCAGTGTTAGAATCTGTCCCTACCGACCAGCTGTGTGGCCTTGGGCAGATAATTTAACCTCTCTGAACCTCATTTTCCTCTTCTGTACTATTATGGAGATAATAGTAGTTACTGAACACTGTGATGATGCAGTGATTAAGGCATCTGGCTGCTGACCAAAAGGTCAGTGGTTCAAATCTACCAGCCACTCTATGGAAGAAAGATGAAGTAGCCTGCTTCCGTAAAGATTTACAGCCTTGGAAACCCAACAGGGGTCACTATAAGTCAGAATCGACTCAATGGCAGTGAGTTTGGTTTTTGAGTTTAATACTGTAAGAGGAGCTCTGGTGGTGTAGTGGTTAAAACATTTGACTGCTAAACAAAAGTTCGGTGGTTTGAACCCACCAGTTGCTCTGTGGGAGAAAGGTAAGGCAGTCTGCTTTTGTAAAGAATGATAGCATTGGGAACCCTATGAGGCAGTTCTATTCTGTCCTCATAAGGTCACTATGAGTTAGAATCAACTTGCTGGCCATGGGTTTTGGTAACACTGTAATTCTGCTGTGATCCATAAGGTCTGGAAACTCTCCTGAAACCTGTCCACCCTGGGTGACCCTGCTAATATTTGAAATACTAGTGGCATAGTTTCCAGCATCATAGTAACATGAAAGCTACCATAGCATGACACACTGACAGCAAAAGAGAGAGAAACTCCCAATGAGATAGATTGACACAATGCAGCAACAATGGACTCATAGCAATGACCATGAAGACGACACAGGACGTGGGTAGGGTTGCAATCTGTTATACATAAAGTCGTCATGAATCAAAGCCGACTGGATGGCAACTAACAACTACAACACTGCGATTGAAACCGTCAAATGGAATCATATATGTAAGAGTTTTCTAGCGAAGTTCCTGGCAGAGTAAGCCCACAATAGATGAGTGACTATTGGAAGAAAACAGACTCAAAAGGCTACAGACTGTACGATTCCATTAACATGACATTTTGCAAAAGGCAAAACTACAAGGGTTAAGAGAGGGTTGACTATCCTTCGGAGCAGCAGGAGGGCATAGCCTTTGGATAATGAGTTGTAGTCTAGGCAGTGAACAACCACTTGAGATTTTGCTACTTGCCTTGCTCATTTTATAGCTGGACGCTAGGGGACAGCAGAGACCAACAGATGCAGAAACTGGCCTCCTTCCCAAGAGATAGTGCCTTGGAAACCCAAGGAGGGGTTGCTATGAGTGTAATCAACTGGAGGGCAATGAGTTTGGGTTTAGTTGTTTGCTTGTTTTAGGGAAGGAGAAAAACCAAACCAAACCAAACCCAAGGCCAGCAAGTTGATTCTGACTCATAGAACTGTCACATAGGGTTTTCAAGGCTATAAATCTTTACAGAAGCAGACTGCCCTCCTGCATAGCAGCTGGTGGGTTCAAACCACTGACCTTTTGGTCAGTAGCTGAATGCTTTAACCATTTATACCACCAGAGATCCTGGCAAGGAGAAAGAAACCTTAAAAACCACTTGCCAGCTACCTGCTTTCTAGTTCACATTTACAACACATCTTAAGGGAGTCGTCCTGGGGTCAAAGAAGACAGAAAAAAAAAAAAAAAACAAAACTAAACTAAACTCACTGCCGTTGAGGCGATTGACTTACAGCTACTCTTCCTTGGGTTTTCGAGGAAATATCTCTGCGGAAGTAGATTGCCTAATCTGCCTTCTGAAAAGAAGCTGGAAGAGGACTATAAATTGGGCCAGAGGTCAGCTGCTTTCAGTTTGGGCCAGTCAGGGAGCTGAGGCAGCCTTCGGAGGGTGAGAGCACCATCTTGACCTTCCAAACAAAGAGGGAAAAAAGTGTCCTATGAATGGAAGACTGCAAAGGAGAGAAGTTGGAGGTATGAAGGTGATCATACCAGTTTGGTGAATGCATACCAAGTAAGAAAGTGAACAGCCTAAATCTGTGCTTATATAATGAGAAAAAATAGCCTGTAGGCATGGTAAGAAAATACTCGGCAGGTTCTGGAAAGTGGGGTGAGGAGGGAGAGAGAGTCACAGTTGTCATTCAGGACAACATTTGCCTGCTTTGACATCTGAGACTGTGACATCCAGAAATGGTCTCACACTTGGTTCCAAAACGTTTTGAAGAATTTGAAGTCAGATTCACAGAGATTTTGGAGTAAGCACATCAGCCAGTCTCAATTCACTGGTAAGAACTGAAAAGTGAAATGATGTGTCCGAGCAGAGGTGTGTCTAGGGTGTGGCAGGTATATCATGGTGCCCTGGGTGCCACTTGAAGGGGGAGCACCAATGAACAGTTTCTATTGGCCATTGCAGTTTCCATTGCCTGCTGTGAGAGATCATTCAGCAATTTAAAACTAATTGCCACAGACACTATTTTCTGTAGGCACACCTCTAGTCTGGAGCCTCCTAGCCAGGGAGGTACAAAGAGGGGACATGAATCCTGATTCCAAGTGAGGGCGTGTCCCACCCTTCAAGCTTTTCGCTGTTGGAGGAAAGAGCAGAAATAGTGTTGAGTGTTCAGCCATGTGTGTCCTGACTCTGACTGAGGTTCCTTCCTGCACCTGACAGAGGCCCGGAGGCCAGAATAGCCTCCCTCACTCTCACCCAGCTGTACTGCGTGGGGGAAGCGGTCTTGCAGTGCGCAATCTAGCCTCTGCCAAAATATTTTTGGCAAACTAAGCAATCTGGCAGGTCCAATTCGTCTGGCCCTTGCCATGTGCAGGACACAGAGTCTGCGTGTTGGGTGGTGGGGGGCTGGGCTCTCCTGTCATCCTCAAATCGACCCTTTGAATATGGATACTAATATCATCCCCATTGCAAAGACAAGGAAAGTGAGTTCTAGAGAGTTTGCCTCTGTATTGAATCCCATAATTAATTCAGGGTTTCTAGATGGATTTTCCAAGGAGCTCTGGTAGCATAGTGGTTAACTGATTGCTAATCTAAAGATCAGCAGTCAGAACCCACCAGCTGCTTCACAGGAGAAAGATATGGTAGTCTGCTTCTGTAACGATCTCATAGCCTGTGAAACCCTATGTTCTACTCTGTCCTACAGAGTCACTATGAGTCGAAATCAAGTCTACGGCAATGGGTAGATGGGGTTTGTCTTGTTAGGAAGCTTTCCACACAAGGCAATACCAAAAACCAAAACTAAACTCACTACCATTGAGTCTATTCTGACTCATAGTCACCCCCTTTGGGTTTCCAAGGTGATAAATCTTTGTGGAAGTAGATTGCCCCATCTGCCTTCCTGGAAGCGGCTGGTGGGTTTCAACCACCAACCTTCTGGTTAGCAGTCAAATGCTTTAGGCACTAGGCCACCAGAGCTCCTTACACAAGGCAATACAGACTCAAAACTCTAATCCAGTACCTTGATGGTGATTACAGGCCTTCAGAGCAGTCAAGGGCATATCTATGCAAATAGCACCTATCACAATTAGTTTTAACATGCTAAATGGTCTCTCTAACTGGTGATGGAAACTGTGATGGCCAATAGAAACCGCTCAGTGGTGACCCAAGCCCTCAAGTGGCACCCAGGTCTCCTGTCATACCTTATACCCTAAATACACCTCTGAGAGCAGTGCAGCTAGTCAGACCACTGCTTTTATTCATGCGTTTGCATGTTAAAGACTGGTTTATGTGCCGGGCAGTGAAGATTGAGGATCTACTGCCATGCCGGGCACTTTCCACTCCTTTCCTCTCATTCTCAAGGCATCACTCAGTTCCACAAAGCAGCAGGCTTTGGAAGTGAACCAGATGTGTCTGACACCAGAGCATAGGCCCACCTCTCACTCTCCAGGGACAGCTCAGGGTTAAGTGGACCTTGTTACTCTCTTGCCTGGACTCAAGGCTTCTCCCGGCTACAGCTGGATTTGGTAGACACTCAGGCATCGCTGTACAGTTGTAATGACAGCAATTGTATGGAATGTGTCCCTGGGTGGTAAAAATGATTAAGCACTTGACTATGAGCCGAAAGGTTGGTGGTTCAAACCCACCCAGAGGCACTTTGGAAGACAGGCCTAGCGATCTGCTTCCATGAGGCCACAACCATGAAAACTCCATGGAGCACAGTCCTCTTCTGCACACGTGGGATTGCCATGAGCTGGAATCTACTCGACAGTAACTGGTTTGGTAAGAAATGAACCATGGTGATCTTGTGTGATCCTTAGGCCACCTGTTTACTCCCTTCCACTTCCTGAGGTCCCTAATGGGGTCAGCAGCTCTTATACTGGTAATGTAAGTAAACAAGCCAGTTGCTGCTGAAAGCCTGGCTGAAGAAGTGAGAGCTATAACCATGAAGGCTTTAAGTATAACAATATAAGGCAGGGCTCCTTTACTCACTTTGAACAGCTATATGTTGATCACCTCTATGTGCTAAGCATTTTTCTAGACATAGCAGTTAACCAGATACATGGACCTCAGCCCTTATGGGCTTCCAAGGCAGTAAGATGATTTCATATGGGATGCTATGAAGAAAACATGATGATGTCTAGGAGGGTGACCTTAGAGCAATCTGGGGGTCTCTGAAAAGGTGACATTTCAGTGGACCTTAAATGGTGAGGAAGAGCCCTCCTTGAGGGAAGCCCCAAACATCAATGTGGATGGAGCTCACAGTCAGAGGTGCTACATTCAGGAAGGAACAGCTGACCTTTAAGACCCCAGGACAGAGAGCTTCTCTCCTGGAGGGTCTGAAGATGCCAGCTGGAGTCAGAGTGGAATCCAGATAGCTGGCTGGTCCCCCTGCCTCCAGCTGGGAGGAGAGACCCCCTGAGCAGTGCTATGGACTTGCCTGACAGACAGAAACCCAGACATGAGACTTCTCTTCACAAACCATCAAGTCACCCTTACTTTGGGGAAAAACAAATCCCTCTATTTGCTGCGTCTGCAGGCTTGAATGGGTTGAAACATTGTTTTTAGGCAAGAAAAAGAAAGAAAGAGTGAAGGTCCCTGAAATATTCAGAGAAATCATCTACTGATTCCCTCCCTCATCCCCAAATATCTACCCTTGTGGAGGCTAGGCCCCGGGAAGCTCATAGTTTGGCTTCAGCTAACCTCCAGCCATGCCAGAGGTCCAGTGCAAGAGTGGAACTGAACGGAGGCTGGGTATGAAGAAGCTGTGTTGAGGAGCAGGACTAAAGTTGTTAGCTCTTGTCAGGGGACCCCAATGCATTGTGACCCACAATGGACTCTTGTGATTGGTAGGGTTTTCATTGGATCATTTTCAGAAGCAGATCACCAGGCTTTTCTTCCTAGTCCATCTTAATCTGGAAACTCTGCTGAAACCTGTTCAGCATCATAGCAACATACCAGCCTCCACTGATGGATGGGTGGGGGCTGTGGTTGAGGTGCACTGACTGGGAACTGAAGTTATTAAACACTAAACACAAGAGTGTGTGTTGGCTTGGAAGGGGATCTGTGTAGGAGATCCTGGATAGAGAGGGAGAACAATGTGGAACAAAACTCAAAATCATTTGGAGAAAAAAAAGGTGGGGGACCAGGTTTGCTGGTCCG
>NW_006921898.1:1829938-1840245 GCF_000298275.1 Orycteropus afer afer | reverse complement strand
AAGTGAATTTGCTCTGTAAATTTTCACCCAAATCACACACACACACACACAAAAGAGTATGTGTTGAACTATAAACTGTTTTTGCCAAAACAGCTGCAAAAAAAAAAAAAAAAAAAAATACAAAGGAAAGAAAAAAAGAAAAGAATACCACCCTCTTAATAAGGCAGTAAAAGTGAGAATCTAATCTGCATATCTTCTAAAACCATTGAACATGCTCTCTGAACATTGAACATTGAACATATGTGCTCATTGAACAGTGTCCAATGTATGCAGCAGGTGTGTTTAGCTCAGATGCTGTAGAAAGTCAGTGCAGCTGGAAAATGGTTGAAAGAGATTTACAGGAAGAGAGTTAACAGTTACTGGGAAGTACACTAAAGGGGTCTGGTGGCACAAAGCCTAAGGCATTTGGGTGCTAACCAGGTTGGTAGTTCAAACCCACCAGCTACTCCATGGAAGGGAATCTACTTCCATAAGATTTATTGCCTCATTATGAGTTGGAATTGACTCGATGGCAGTGAGTCTGGTTTTGGGAAGAACACTAGTAGATAAACCAGCCGCCCTTGTGTAGATTCTGATTTGTGGTGACCCCACGTGGTCAGAGTAGAAATGTACTGCATAGGGTTTTCAGTATCTGGGTTTTTTTGGAAGTAGATCACCAGGCTTTTCTTCTGAGGTGCCTCTGGGAGCACTGGAACCTCCCACCTTTTGGTTAACAGCCAAGCACATTAACCTTCTGTGCCACATTGATGGTTCAACTGTAGAATTCTCACCTTCTGTACGGAAGACCCAGGTTCAATTCCTGGCCAATGCACCTCCATGTGCAGCCACTACCTGTCTGTCAGTGGAGGTTTGTGTGTTGCTTGAATGCTCAACAGGTTTCAGTGAAGCTTCTAGACCAATATGGGCTAGGAAACAAGGTCTGGTGAACAACTTCTGAAAACCAGCCGATGAAAACCCAATGAAGCACAACGGTCAGATCTGCAGCCACTCACGGGGGTGGTGCAGGACCAGGCAGCGTGGTGTTCCATTTTGCATGCGATCACCATGAATTGGGGCCTTCTCCATGGCAGCGAACAACAGCACCGTGGTAGCACCACTTATATTCCAGGCACCAGGATGGGAAGAACAGTGTTGCTGGAATGCCTGAGACCCTGAGCAGGGGTCCATGCCTTCTACTGACAAAGACTTGGACAAGAGAGGCAAAAGGTCCACACAAACCAAAGTTTATTGAAGAGAGAGGAGAGAGGAGAGGTTCCTGAGGGAGAGACAGAGAGGGGCTTTCACCTACTCTAGCCTCCAGTCTCTCCCTGAACAAAGAAATTCCTAAGATTTATAAAGGGTCTTCAGCAGGAAAAAAGCATCACCTTTATTCATGAAAAAGGTGAGGTTCTGAGGTTCAAGTTATACATGCGTGATGTCTCTGGACCCCAGTTAGAGCCTCAGTGAGAGATTCTTGTTCTGGCTTGCCTCTGGTGGAAGATCACTTTGTTGGTCACTGCAATAGTATAGACCGATTAGAATTTCTGGAAGATGAATGTGTTCTAACCTGAGTTCTGTATTAATCTTGTTTAATTTAAACATTGCCTTACTCTGCTACTTGTAGCCATTATCACATAAGAATCCTGTCCCTGCAACCACATTCCTAAGATCATAAAACCAAGAGAGGAACAGCTCACAGGCCAGGGCAATCGCATTCCTCAGATCCTGAGACTAAGGAAGGGACACTGCAAAAGAAACAAGGCAAATATAAATTTACTGCTTAACGGCATTTCCTGATAACAAGCATTTCTTGAGATGTCTTCCAACTCACTATCTGTGGCCAGCATTAACCAGTTTTGGAGCCTGCACACCCCTGCCCCTCCTTTGGCACCTGATGAACTAAGATGGCCAATTCGAGATGAGACCAAGACTCAAACCAAGGGCAAACAGAAGACTGTGCATGTACCTGGCCTGAAGGAAGCTGAGGTCTATCCTAGGAATTTATTAGAAACTTTTTCTGCTTCCTGACCTCTGCAAAAGGCTCAGGATTTTATGATACCTGCCTATAAAAGGTCTTTTGAAATCACATATTCCATGGCCTTAAAAACTGCTATAAAACCCCCTAGCCTGTAAGGCTTGGGGAGACGCACATGGCATCGCCTCTGGCCTGGTGTATCTCCACCTTGCAAGGTTACTATCTACTATCCTCTTATTCAATTTCTCTCTGAGCTACAGCTGACTTTCTAGTCATTATTTCAGAACCCAGTCTGCAACAGGCACGTTGACCTTTACTGCACATGTTCTACACCTGGTGGGTGCCTAATGAGAGACTTAAAAAAAAAAATCCAGAGGTTTATCAGCATTTTATAACTAGTCAAACTTTAAAAAAAAAAAAAAACACTAAAAGTCAACTGCCGTCAAGTTGGATCCGACTCATAGCAACCCCTCCTTGGGTTTCTGAGGCAGTATCTCTATGGAAGTAGGTTGCCCAATCTTCCTTCCCAGGGGTGGCTGGTAGGTTTGAACCTCCAGTCTTCTGGTTAGCAGCCAAATGCCTTAGGCACTACATCACTGGAGGGTCCTTTAATTTGCAGCCTCTTTATCTCACTCAAGTACCTGTGTTACCGGCTAATCAGCTTGCTGACGCCAGCAGCCATAATTATGTGGTGGTCTGCACATAGGCTTAAGTTTCAAGGGCACTGAGTCGGGGGCCTGTATGACCTGGCAAGCTGCTTCCCTGTCTATGTCAACAGGACCAACAGCCTCACCCATGCCCTTGTTCTGCCAGTAAGCAAACCAAGGCTTAGGGCTTTTAAGTGACTTGCTACTAATTTGTGGAACTGAAACTTGCTTTTAGGCTATTGGAGTCCAAACTCCATATGCTGGGAAAAAGAGGAAGTTTAGAATGGGGCAAACCCTCGGCAGGTTGAGAAGGTGTCTTTGTGGTTCCTGCCCACCCCCACATCCTCTTAAATTGCCCTTCTTTCTCACCACTGCTTTTCTTCCCAGAGAAGGCCCCACCTACGAAGGAGGGTTTTCCTCCCTCTGTGCCCGGAAGGGGCTCTCTTGGCTGAGTCCAATTTTAAAGGAGAGACTGGTATTCTAACAAAGAACAGAAATTACCTGAGCCAATATGATTTTCAGGAGCATGTATGCATATGTGTGTATGCATGTGTGTATAATATCAGTCTATCTCTTTATTTAGGGCTTCAGGCTTCCTTCTAGCCATTTATAAAGTGAGCTGTTAGGTCAAATAGCCTCACAGTGAGAGCATGTGCCCCAGTGATGCAAAGAGTCAGGGGAAGAGCCACATCCATTTAGGAAAATGTCACTCTGCCCACACTGTAGTTTCTAGCTGGATTGAGGCTGGGAACTGGGAATGCGGTCATCTGGGTGGGAGGGGCAGTATCTTTCCGGATCTGCATGCTGCGGGTTTGCTGGCCAGGAAGCCAATGTACACCCGGCAACTGTGATCCCCTCTGTTCACAGATGAAATGAGGCACAGCTGAATTCAGAATCAGATCCAAAGAGCTGCTCTGAGTTACTTCTGCTGAGAAAAGGGCAAGTTTCTATGTGTATCCCCTGCCAGAGGGAAAGACAGGGATAGAGGGATCTGCAGGAAGATATAGGAGGGAGCCTCACCAATTGCTATCACCGAAAGGTTCTCATTCTGAGCTTTTAATGGCTCATGAATTGCAAAGCAACTGACCATTATTTCCCTTTGTGGCCTTCCCTCCTCTTCCTCCTGCTCACAGAAAGCTTACTTTGACTTGAGGTGACAGAGGTGTTTGGCTAGGCTGTGCCTGGGCTGATCTGGGGTAAAATTGAAGAGTAGGTAGTGTTTGGTGTCATAGCCCTAAATGGAGAGAGCCATGAAGCTTCCAGGGAAGAACCTTGTACAAAGGACCTAACAGGGCAATTTTTGTCCAGTGGGGCCTTCAACATTTCTGCCTTTTAACTGGTGCATATGCACAACCAGATATCTCAGGACCCCCTTTACTATCTCCAAAAACCAAAACAACAAACTCACTGCCGTACAGTCAGATCTAACTCATAGCAACACCTGCTTGGGTTTCCAAGTCAGTATCTCTATGGAAGTAGATTGCCCAACCTTCCTTCCGAGGAGTGGCTGGTGGGTTTGAACTGCCAGTCTTCTGGTTAGCAATCAAATGCCTTAGGCACTATGCCACCAGAACTCCCTTACTATCTCCAAGTACTACAAAAATATTGACGTCTTACTTTTACGATATTGCATGAGATTTTGTGTCCTTTTTATAGCATGTGGTTTTTATTTGATAGGTGGGATCTGGTAAATCAAAAAAATCAGTTTTGAGTGTTTTGAAGATAAAATCCTACAATAATCGATATCATGTTTTCTGGTGGACATTGATTATGTGCTGATTTGTCCAGTCCATAGCTCTTGTCTTTTTTTCCCCATAAAAAACTCTGAATGATTTGAGATTACGTTGCTTCTCACTTGTCTTTTGATATCTAGTGGTGATATTTGCTATGGAGGTCTCCCAACACTGGCTAATCTGTGAAGGATTAATTTACATCATATATTTAGCATAAGAAATGATTGCATAGTGTCTTAGTTATCTAGTGCTACTATAACAGAAATACCACAAATCAGTAACTTTAGCAAACAGACGTTTATTTTCTCACAGTTTAGGAGACCTGAAGTCTGAATTCAGAGCACCAGCTTCAGGGAAAGGTTGTTTCTCACTGTCAGATTTGGAGGCAGGTCTCTTTCTCCTTTTAACATTTGTGGGCCTGGTATCCCTAGGAGATCTCTAATCATCAGTCCTCTACTGGGTCTTGGATGTTGTGGTAGTTCAGTTTGTGTGTCAACTTGGCTGGGCCTGGTTGAGTGGCTGGGCAGCTGGATGTAGTATTCCCCACGATGAGACTGGCAATCAACTCCATGGTGGAAACTGCTGTGAGCAGCTGAGTAGCTGCTTTGGCGATGTGGTCTGCTTCCTGTACATAAGGAGAAGCTTTGGGATTGATCTCTAGCCTTTTGGCACGCTTGAACCCTGCATGTAGCCAAGTCAATAGCCGGCCATGCCCTACCGATCTTGGGACTTCATCTGGACTTAAATTAGTGGTCTGCCATGTTGTTTGGTAACATTGGGACTGTGCCTTTTTACTTGTCAACCTTGGGTTTGTGAGCCTCAGCAGCCAGCAGCTGTCTGAGTGAAGAAAAGACTCTAGCTCCAGTGGGCCAGGAGCAGGAGGCAGAGCTGAAGCCCAAGGTTGAAGGGCTTTCACCCAGCCCCTAGAGCCTGACACTTTGAATTCGGACTTAAAGCCTCCATAATTGTAAGATAAGAAACTCCTGTTTGTTCAAGCCATCCCATTTGTGGTATATTCTTGTCAGAGCGGCACTACATAAACAGAACAGATGTTCACAGCACAGGGACCCTGGATCTAAAGAATGTGTTCCGCTCTGGCTCTTTTTTCTTAGTGACACTGAGATCCCTCTCTCTCTGCTCGTTTATTTAATCTCCTTTATATCTCAAGAGACTGATTCAAGATATCAACTAATCCTGCAGATTGTACCCTGCCTCCTTAACATCCGGTTGTTGTTGTTATGCACCATCGAGTCGGACCCGACTCATAGCGACCCCTCCTTGGGCTTCCGAGGCGGTATCACTATGAAAGTAGATTGCCCCATCTTCCTTCCGACGAGTGGCTGGTGGGTTTGAACAGCCAGCCTTCTGGTTAGCAGTCAAGTGCCTTAGGCACTACGCTACCAGAGCTCCCCCTTAACAACCTAGAGGCTAGCATTTACAACACGTAGGAGAATTACATCAGATCCCAAAATGGAGGATAATTACACAATCCTGAGAATCATGTTCTAGCCAATTCGACACAAATTGTTGGGGACACAATTCAATCCATAACATGTATCTTAGAAGTACACTGTACCACTTAGGAGAAGAGAATGACCTTCCTCTTCTGCTTTCATTTCTCCATTTCCTTTCCAGGTTAGGGTTGACACGGGAGTGGGGTTGGCCAACTCTACAGGGGAAAGCAGAGACCCCTGAAGAGTATTTTGACTGTTGGGCAACCAGAATGTGTGCACCTGTGTAGCACCTGTGTGTGTGTGTGTGTGTGTGTGTGTGTGTGAAGGGTCACTGTGTGTAGTGCAGGTAGCCAGAACAGGTAAATTTGGGAGACATTATGAGATTTAGCAGAGTATCTATTTTGAGGAGAACAGGAAAACAAACATTTTCTTTTCATTTTTTTAATATAATCTTTTTATAGCAAAACATACCCAACCATTTTTATATTAACCTTGTTTTATTGATTGACTCTTAATATTAACAATACTAATTACATAGAAGCTTGCTTTTAACCATATTTTTAGAATCATAAGACCAGGACAGAAATAACTCACAGACAGAATGACTGCGTTTTGAAGATCATGGGACCAGATAGTAGGGACATAACTTGGATGGTTGTTTCTGATAATAAAGCTCCTTTAAGATGTTTTACAGACCACTCCCTGCAGTCAGCAGTCACCAGCTTTCAAGTTTGCATGGCCCATCAAAAACAATGGATCTAAAATGGGAACTAAAGATTCAACCCAGCATCCATCTTGAAGAACACAGAGTCCATTTCAGGAAGAGGCTGCACACGTACCTAGCCTGGAGGAAGTGGAGTTGTTGTTGTTGTTGTTATGTGCCGTCGAGTCGACCCCGACTCATAGTGACCCCTCCTTGGGTTTCCGAGGCAGTATCACTACGGAAGTAGGATTGCCCAACCTTCCTTCCGAGGAGTGGCTGGTGGGTTTGAACCACCAGCCATCTGGTTAGCAGGCAAGTGTCTTAGCCACTATGCTACCAGAGCTCCTGGAGGAAGTGAAGGGAGGAAGTGGAGGTTGATGTCAAAAAGAATGTCATTGTCCCACATTTTGTTTTACTTCCTTGACTTACAAAAGGGTCAGGGTCTTTATGAGTAAACTGCCTGCATAATGCTTTTGAAATCACATGCCCCACAGCCCCAAAATCATTATAAAAACCCTTAGCCCGTAAGGCTCCAGGAGACACACTTTGCATTGCCTCTGGACCTTTGTGTTTCCACCTTGCATGGTTAGTATCCTCTAATTAAATCTCTCTGAACCACAAGTGACCCTCCAGTTATTATTTCAGAACTCAATCAGAAACAATTTGAAGTAGAGCCAGACTATGCTAGGGAGGCCATCACCTTTGCTCAAATCATATTCTGCTTGCTTCTTTTTTAAAAATAATATTGTTTAAGATGATGGGGCTGAGCTGTGGACTTTGGCTGTCCAGAGGGTGCAGGCACTTTGAATGTTACAAGCAGTTCTACCATTTTGGATATTTAAAGCAATACCATTGCCTCAGATTCTGGGGACCTAAGAATAGACTCCACTTGCCAGGAACCTCAAGGACATACCAGACACTGAGGACTGGGAAGGTACAATATTCCCTTTGTTACTCTTACATCCCACACTCTCTTGGTGAATGGAGGTGCAGCCATCCCTCACTCCCACCCACTTTCTGGGCCAACAGGAATTCCGTCCCAGTCTGTGTGCTCTGATGGAGCCTGGGCACTCTGCCCCACCCCGCTCAGCTCTTTTTTCTTTTTCTTTAGTTTGTTTTTGTCTGTTTTTAAATTATTATTTTTTTTCCACCCTTTTTATTATTATTCTTTCTTCTTCCTGTCCCATGTTCTATTTCGGCTTTTTCTCTCTTTCCTTTTCCTGGTTCTCATTTTTTCTTTCTTGTGGTTCTCCCCATTCCTTGTTTTTCTTTTTGCATTTTTCCCAGTTTTTCTTCATTATTCTCCTACTCAACCTCTTTTCTCCTATTGTCCCCTCCCCAGATACTGCAGGATTTTTTTTTCCTCCCCTTTTCCCTTTTTCTATTCATATTTCTTTTCACTTTTTAAAGCATTTCTTTAAATATTTTTCCTCATTTATTGCCTTTCTTCTTTTTTTTTTTTTTTCTTTTTTCTCTTTTTGGTGATTATTCCTATGTGTTTATGCAGTGTGTGTTTTTTGTCCTCTTGCTTTTACTTTTTTGATGGTTTTTCGATTGTTGTTTTTGTCTAACTGAGTGGGAGACAGCAACTGTGCCCTTATGACCCAACCACACCCACACCTCCTGCAGCTCCACTTACTGAGTGAGAGTCACTACTTCCTTCTGCACCAACTGGCTAATGATACACAACCACCAATTAAAGCCTGACTCACTCAACCGCTCTTCACAAACAGTTAACAGGGATCTGTACAACCATTCTCACTCTCTATCATACCCACCAGGAGACAAGTGGTGAGTGCATAAGCACTGCCAACTAGCGAATAGAAGAGCACAGTACCCTGCTTACTCAGATACAATCCAAAAAATAAATAAACCCAAAGAAAACAAAAGTCTTTTTTAATTTTTTTTAAAATTGTGCTTTGAGTACAAATTGACAAAGCAGAATTTGTTTTACATTCAACAGTTAGCACATATTTGTTTTCACTTTCCAATTACCATCCCAACCCTGACCTGCTCTCCTCCTCTCCCTTCCCAGTGATGCGCCCCCCATCCCTGTGCCCTTCTTAGTTATGCTCTCTGGTCTGTCCAGCTTTTCCTCCATGTGAATGCTGCCCTTCTGGTGTCCCTTGGGGGATTGCTCTAAAGGATGTGTCTTTGTAGTGTAGGTGGGTGCATTGCCCTGGGTTGGGTGTTCTGCATGTAAGTCTTACTACTGATTTTTTAAAAAATGAAACATCACTTTTATTGACATTTAAGGGCCACAGGACAGTTTTACAAGACAACAGAAACAGAAGAGTCCCAAAACAACGGAGAGTTCAATTGCAGCAGACAGGTTAATACTCTTCACCCTCATCCTCTCCTTCAGCACTATCGGCTCCAACCTCCTCATAATCCTTCTCAAGGGCAGCCATGTCCTCATGGGCCAGAGAAAACTCTCCTTCTTCCATCCCCTCACCCACGTACCAGTGAACAAAGACATGCTTGACATACATCAGGTCAAACTTGTGGTTCAGGTGAGCCCAGGCCTCAGCAATGGCTGTGGTGTTACTCAACATGCACACAGTTCACTGAACCTTGGCCAGGTCTCCACCAGGTACCACAGTAGGAGGCTGGCAATTAACGCCAACCTTAAAGCCAATAGGGCACCAATCCACAAACTGGATGGTATGCCCAGGCCTGAAGTGCATCCCAGGGCCATAGTCTTGGAGGTCCCACCAGATTCCATCTGACCAGTAATTCTAGTTATTATTGTGTTTTTGAATTTTGTTCCATGTTTTCCCTCCCACTCTATCCAGAATCTCCAATTTTGATCCCTTCCAGAGTGGTTGGCATTGGTAGCCAGGAACCATCTACTTCTTCTGGTCTTGAGGTCCATCATATCCTAGGGCTGATTATTTCCAAATACTCTTGGTTTTCTTCATTCTTCTTCACTTACATGAGAGGAGAACATTAGCTGCATCTTAGATGGCCACTTGAAAGCTTTTAAGACCCCAGTAGCTACTCACCAGAGTAGGTTGTAGAACAAGATTTTTATGTATTATGTTGTGCCGATTGAGCTTGGTGTCCCCCAAAACTATGGTTCTGAGTTGGCAGATCCAGTGGTTCTCTCTACCAAGGTGTCTGGCTGTATCTGTGGGATTACTCCAAGTCTGTCTTCTGTTGCTTCTGAAATGATTGTGGTTATTTTGTATCACTAGTGTCTGTGCCAGATTATTCCTCAGCTGAATCTATTGACCCCATCTGGTCTTCTCAACTGTCTATGCATTTATCTGTAGCCTGGTGTTTGGTGTTAGTGCAATGCAGTATTGTGCATATACAGATATTAGTCTCTGTCATCCATACCTTATGTGCACAATTTGGTGTCCTCCCTTTCCCCAATGTTATCATGCTGGTCATAGACTTTTTCCATACCATGCCTCCCCTTAACCAACTCAGCATGTCACCCCCAACTAGTCTGAAATTTTCCCCTCCCCTTCCCTCTCATCTCTAGTAACCTACAAAGTGAGTTTCCTCCCCTAAGCACACCCATCCTTGACTTTTTACTGTAATGGGCTCATACAATATTTGTCTTTCTGAAATTGCCTTATTTCACTCAGCATAATGGCCTCCAGATTCATCCATGTTGTGAAATGATTTTCATATTCTTGAAAATGAAAATCTTGGGGGAATCACCTCAACATACAATCACCAATTAAATATAAATACAACAAAGTCACAATGTCTTAGAGACAACAGACCATCACAGTCCACACAAAGAAGCAAGATAAAGTGGTAGAAACAAGGGAGCAGGATACAGACCCAGAACACATCCCTGAG
>NW_006921898.1:1818694-1829395 GCF_000298275.1 Orycteropus afer afer | reverse complement strand
ACCCCAAACAGGATAGACCCCAAAAGAAAATCACCAAGACATATCATCATCAAACTCACCAAAACCAAAAGCAAAGAAGGAATCCTGAAAAGCAGCATGGGAAAAATGAAAAGTTACCTACAAAGGGCAACCAAGAAGACTAAGCTCTGATTTCTCAGCAGAAATCATGCAGGCAAGAAGACAATGGGATGGTATATATAAAACCCCAAAAGAGAAAAATGTCCAACCAAGAATTATATACCCAGCAAAATTGTCCCTCAAATATGATGGTGAAAGTAGGACATTTCAGATAAGCAGAAATTAAGGGAATTTGTTAAAACCAGAACAACCTGACATGAGATGCTAAAGGGAATCCTTTGGACAGAGAAGCAACAACAGCAAACAACAACTGACCATTAACACACTTGATGATGACATAACCCAGAAACCAACCCAGTTATGGAAGTATCCAAAGTAAATAAGCCTACAAGATTGTAAACAGGGAACCAGAGGCAATACAAAACAATAAGGACAACTACAAACCAAAAAGAGAGAAAAAATTATGCAGCTACAGAACTTCTAAATGGTAGGAAAGTCAAGACAACTGCAAGATAGAATGAATGGCAACCATTCAGTCTCTGTGGTACATACACATGATGGAATACTATGCGACACTAAAGAATGATGTATTGTTGTTGTTGTTGTTATTTGCCGTTGAGTCGGACCCAACTCATAGTGATCCCTCCTTGGGTTTCTGAGATGGTATCACTGCAGAAGTAGATTGCCCAACCTTCCTTCTGAGGAGTGAAAGAATGATGTAGAATCTGCAAACCCCCACATAACGTGGATGAACCTGGAGGACGTTATGTTGAATGAAATAAATAAATCACAGAAAGACAAATATAGTATTAGTCCATTATTGTAAAAAGTCAAGGAGAATGTTTATATATGGAAGGAAACTTTCTTTGTTGGTTACCAGGGGTGAGAGGGGAGGGGAGGGAGCATTGAAAAAAAAAATGCATTGACCCATATCACTTTTTTTGTTGTTGTTGTTATGTGCCATTGAGTTGTCTCTGACTCATAGCGACCCCTCCTTGAGTTTCTGAGGTGGTATCTCTACAGAAGTAGATTGCCCAATCTTCCTTTTGAGGAGTGACTGGTGGATTTGAACCACCAGCCTTCTGGTTAGCAGTCAAATGCCTTAAGCACTATACCACCAGAGCTCCCCATGTCATTTTAGTTTCATGTTTTTCACTGTACCTAAATTATATTTCAATAAAAGGTATTTGTTTTTTTTTTTAAAAGGTAGAGGGTCAGTGGAAAAGAGGAAGACCCTCAATGAAATGGATTCACACAGTGGTTACAACAATGGGCTCAAGCATAGCAACAATTGTGAGGATTGCCCAGAACTAGGCAGTGTTTTGTACTGTTGTACATAGGGTTGCTATGAATTGAAGCCAACTCCATGGCACCTAACAGCAACAACAATCTCAGTATTCACTGGAAAGATGTTTGACACAATCACATTCCATTCATTATTAAAAATAAAACCTTTAAATGAGTTTTTTAAAAGAGAGAGAGAGATACTAAAGGGAGTCCTTTGAACAGAGACTCAATAACAGCAAACAACAACTGACCGTTAATACACAAGATGACATAACCCAGAAAACAACCCCTTAAGTTATATAAGCTTACAAAATTGTAAATAGGGAACCAAAGACATCAATTGGCAAATGAAGACAACTATAAACCAAAAAGAGGAGAAAAATAGTGTAGTTACAGAACTCCTAAATGGTGAGGAAGTCAAGAAAGTTAGAGGATAGAATGGATTGTTCTAAACTCGGGGAGAAAATGACAAGTCTTCACATCACGATAAAAAAGAGGACAAGCACAGATATTTAGCAAATACTAAAACAACAGCAATGATGGAAATGATAAAACAATTCATAAACAAAATGAGCTCAGCACAGGAAATTATATAACAAATATAACAAAATGACAGCAACAAATTCATACTTGTCGCTAATTACACTGAGTGTGAATGGATTAAATGAACCACTCAAGAGACGAAGGGAGAGCTACAGACTGGATAAGAGAACATAACCCATCAATATGCTATCTACAAGAGACATACCTTAGAAACAAAGACAAAAATAAACTTAAAAATCAAAGGTTGGAAAACAATACATCAAGCAAATGGCAACCAAAAAAGAGCAGGAGTGGCAATATTAATTTCTGATAATATTGACTTTAAGACAAAAACCACCATAAAAGACAAGAAAGGATAATACATGATTAAAGGATCAAATCAAACAAGAAGATACAACCATAGTAAATATTTATGGGCCCAATGAAAGAGCCCCAAAATACATAAATCAGACTTTAACAGAATTGAAAAGACAAATAGATTACTCCACAGTCATAGTAGGAGACTTTAATATGCCACTTTCAATGAAAGATAGAACTGGAAAGAAACTCAACAGAGATGCAGAAGAACTAAACAATACAATCCACCCACTTGACCTTATAGATATCTACAGAGCACTTTAGCCAACAACAGCACAATATACATTCTTTTCCAGTGCACATGGAACATTCTCCACGATAGACCATATGGTAGGCCATGAATACTATTGTTTAAGATGAAAGTTTACACAACAAATCAGGCTCCCATTGAACCATTTCCACACAAATTATTTAGTGATACTGGTTACACTTTTCACAATGTGTCATCATTCTCATTCATTCAATTCTGGTTGTACTATTTCTAGCACTGTAGTTTCCCTGCCTATTACCTTCACATCTTTGCTTTAGAGTAAGTTTTATTTATTTTATTTTTATTGTGATTTGTGTGAAAGTTTACAGAGCAAATTCATTTTCCACACAGCAGTTCATACACATTGTGTTTCATGAAGTTTACTACAATTCCCCACAATGTAACAGCTCTCTTCCCACTTCCTCCCCAGGTTATCTTTCCCCTGTGTCCTTCCCTCCCATATACTTCTGCCCCACCCCCCACCCTCTAACTATCTCCCTGTGCAAACTGCCCTTCTGTTCTCCCATGATTGATTGCTCCAAGGAGTGTATCTATGAGATGTAAATATTCATCCCCTATGCCTGTCTATTGTTTGGCTGGAAGCCATAGGAGTGAGTTTAGTTCCAGACCTGAAGAGTGACTAGGGGCCATAGTCTCAGGGGTCCACCAGGTTCTATCAGACCAGCAAATCTTTTTTTTTTTTTTTTTTTTTAATGATTCTGAGTTTTGTTCCACGTCATTCTCCCACTCTATCCAGGATCTCCTGCACTAATCCCCCTCCAAGTGGTTGATAGTGGTAGCCATGCACCATCTAGTTCTTCTGGTCTCATGATCATGTAGGCTGAGGATCATATGGTCTACTAGCCCCTTGGACTAATTGTTTCCATGTGTCTTTGGATTTCTTCATTCTTCTTTGCTCTGGATTAGGAGAGATCCATCGTTGCATCTAGATGGCTGCTTGCAAGCTTTTAAGACACCAGTTGTTATTTACCAAAGTAGGATGTAGAACAATGCTTTTGTGTAGTATGTTATGCCAATTGAGCTTAATGTTCCCTGTAACCATGGTCCTGGGTCTGCAGGCTCGTTCAACTACTTGCTCCCTCAGGGTAGCTGGCTATAGCCAAGCAGCCACCATAACCTTGCCCCTTGTCAGCTTTACTATTTGTATATCTTATAGCACATACAAATACTCATGTAGAAATGTTGTCTGCCAACTCTATACATGTTCATGGGTACACTCCCCCCTTCCTAGACGTACCTGATCATTCAGTCTGTCCACCCATCTATCCACTTGTAGATCAATGCTTGCCATCATTGACAATGCTGTACTGCACATGCAAAAGGGTTCATCCTTGAAGGCAAACACTGATATACATATACATCTAGTTCTTCTGGTCTCATAGTCATATAGGCTGAGGATTGCATGGTATACCAGTCACTTGGACTAATTGTTTCCATGTGTCAACAACTGTCAACCACTTGGAGGGGGATCTCTGTAGGAGATCCTGGATAGAGTGGGAGAACAATGTGGAACAAAACTCAATATTGTTTAACAAAAGGACCAGATTTGCTGGTCTGAGAACCTGATGGAACCACTGAGATTATGGCCCCTAGCTGCCTTTCAGGTTTGGAACTGACCTACTCCCTTGGCTCCCGGCCAAACAAAAGACAGGCATATGAGCTGAACATTTACATTAGGTAGACACATTGCTTGGAGAGATCAATCATGGGAGAATAGAAAGGCTTTGTATGCACAGGGAGACAGCCCCAGGGGCAGGAGTGCATGGAGGGAAGGACACAGGAGAGGTAACTATGGGGAGCAAATGGGAGGGGAGCTGTTGCACTGTTGGAAATTGTAGTCAATGTCATGAGACAAAGCGTATGTGAGCTGCTGTATGGAAAGTAAATTTGTTCTGTAAACTTTCACAATAAAAAATTAAAAAGAAAAAAAGGGGTTCATTTTTGTTGTCTGTACCTCCTGTGCACCTTGCTATGTCTTCTTCCTCAGTGCCACTGTGTTGATCACTCACTTTTGGTACATTGTTCTTCCCTTCACCCCGCTTTAGAGTAATTTTTGACCATTTGCTTCATATAGATGAGTTTCTAAAGGAGTTCATTACTCATGAGTGATATGCTTTGTTTTATGAGCTGATGATCTGTTATTTAGCTGACAGGTGACCTCAATGGATCATTTAGATTTAAGGTTTAAGAGTATCTTAGGCAGGAGGTTTGTTGGCTGAGTGGGCTGCACCTATTGGCAGGGCTAAAAGAGGTTTGCAAGTATTGCCCGAGGAGGGCAGAGGCCAGGCCAGGACACCAAGGAGCTAAGAGAGGCCTGCTTATAGGCATGGCTGAGGGGAGACTGGTCTGATTGAAGAAATGTATCCTGAGATTTCCTGAACCTGAATTGTAACCTGTTGCTTCCCTATAATCGTGGGGAGGGGGGAGGGGAGAGTATATCAGCGTAATAGTCTCATGGAGAACTGGTCCAATAAGTATGAATTTTTAAAAGAATTTGAATTCTGTTCCATATGTTTCTCACATTCTATCAGGACCCATCTATTGTGGCGCTGATCAGAAAAATCAGTAGTGGTAGCTGAGCACCATCTAGTTCTTCTGGTCTCAGGAGTCTTCCTTTCTTTATCATCTTCCCTCTGTGTGGGTTCATGGGGGGTGATCCCAAGAATTGCTAATTGTCTTGAAAGAGGGTGAAAGTATTGCTGTTAATGAGAAAGGAGAAGATAAAGAAATGGGCTCCTTGCCTGCCTTCCTCCTCATCTTCCTCTGTCCCTCTTTCCCTCCCTTTCTTTCTTTTTTCCTTCCTGCCTCATCTACAGTGTATTTACTGAGCAGCTTTAGTGTTCCCAATATTAGGACAATATTAGTTCTGAGGATGCTAACAGACCAGTGGGGTAAAGAGATATGAAAAAACAATGTGCTAACGTGACATGGGCTAGATGAGAGATGTGTGAGGGATATTCAGTGGGAGCACTCTCAGTTTGAGCAAATAAATAAATTGAAGGTAATGAGAGTCAAGGTTTTCACTTTTAAGAAAGAGGTTACAAATACAAAAAGAGCAGGGCCAGAGTCAACACTGTAGTGTGTTGGATTGGAATTGGGTCCATGTGCACTCATTGTTTTCAATACCTATGTATCTATAGGAGCTCTGGTGGCACAGTAAGGCATTTGCCCACTACTCAAAAGGTCAGCAGTTTGAACCTACCAGGCACTCTGGGAGAGATAGATGATGCAGTCTGCTTCAGCCTTAGAAATTTTATGGGGGCAGTTCTACTCTGTCCTGTAGGGTTGCAATGAATCAGAATTGACTTTATAGCAGTGGGTTTGGTTTGTTTTTTGGTAGATTATCTATACCTGTGCGTGGACATCTTGCTTGGCAAAGTAGAGGGTTGCAAAAAAGAGGAAGACCGTCTATGAGATGGATTGACATAGTGGCTGCTGTAATTGGCTCAAACACAGCAATGATTGTGAGGATGGCACAGATCTGGACAAAGTTATATACAAGGTCACTATGAGTGGGAACCGATTAAATGGCACCTAGCAACTACATACCTGTATGTGTCCTCCCCACCTCCAGCTCTTTCCACTGAGAAAGCCTGAAAGCAATGACATTTCACTAGATACTTAGCACCCAGATCTTAGATTCTTAGCCCTCACTACTAAAATAAGTAAGTGATGGGCTAACCTGAGCCCGGCCTGACTAAAGGGGAGAAGGGTACTCCCTGAGAGAAGGAGGCTTTGTGTCATCCTGGGGCATATTTGGTGGTGAGGTGTTTGTACAACCTGACCATTTTAATGACATGGGTGCTGCTCCCTCCCAGACCAAACCCCTAGTCTAACCCAAACCTGAGATGGGTGTGACCACATCCGCTCAGTCAGGGTGTCAGCCCTGGGTGCCCTGCCCAGACAGAGGCTTAAGAGCACTCATCTCAAACTTGTTTTCTGACCCTATGACTTTGGTCTTTAATTATTCTTTGAATTTTACCAACTGAACCAAGCCCTAAAACCCCAAACTCATTGCTATCGAGTGCATTCTGATTCATAGTGACCCCCTTTGGGTTTCCAAGGTGGTAAATCTTTACAGAAGTAGATTGATCAGTCTTTCTTCCACAGAGTGGCTGGTGGGTTTGAACCGCCAAACTTCTGGTTAGCAGCCTTAGGCACTATTCCACTCCCAAATGGCTTTGTGATGGAGCACTTTGGAGATAATTTGCTGAAAGCTAACTTGCAAATAGATAATACTACAGGCATTATGTTTTTTAAGGAGCTCTAATAGCATAGTCCCTAAGACATTTGACTGCTAACCAGAGGGCTGGGCAATCTACTTCTGTAATGATTCCACCTCAGAAACCTAGAGGGGTCCTCGAAGGTAGTGAGTTTTTTTTTTTTTTTTTTTTAAACCACTTGTTGTTGTTGTTGTTATGTGCCATCGAGTCGGACCCGACTCATGGCGACCCCTCCTTGGGTTTCTGAGGCTGTATCACTACAGAAGTAGATTGCCCAACCTTCTTTCCGAGGAGTGGCTGGTGGGTTTCAACCGCCAGCCTTCTGGTTAGCAGTCAAGTACCTTACACACTATGCTACCAGAGCTCCTAACCACTTCTTAGGCCTATGGAAGTCTATGCCAGGTTTTAAAATGTGGGGTTTGTCCTTGCTGCATTCCTTGACCAGTCTGTGAGTTTGGCAGTCCTGGGGTGGCCAGTGTGTGGTCAGCAGACCCAGGATGCTTTCCCATTGTTTGTTGTAACTGCCTCTACAGATTAAATTGAGATTGAAGTCAGTTTCCCTCCTGACTTCTCTGTCACACTTAGTGTGGCTGGCACCCTTGTAGGAGCTCCCTCCACCTTCAGGTCTCTTTAGGAGGTGTTCCTTCCTCCTTTGGTGTTCATCAGGGTTGGTCCTTGGCCCTCTCCTTTCCTCAGCTCCCAGTCTGTCAAGTCAGTTGAGAGCCTGACCTCATCCCTTAGCTCTGGCTCCGGTGCTACCTTCCCTGAGAGTGGTATTAGGGGGGAAAAAAACCCAAATTCAAACAGGTTTAATAGAGACACTTTTATTAAGCCTTGGACAGAACAAAGACAATCATCCTGGATGAGAGGAACCATCAGCATGAGAAAGCTGAATGGAGTCTGTTGAGTCATGCCATGGGGCTAATTATATATGATTTTAAATTATCACAAAATCATGACTGGTGGTAGATTCGTCACTGTTACAGGCGGGACTATAGATCATGATTGGGATTTGAAGATAGGAAAGGGTTAAAACCAAAACTCCAGTTCACTGCCATTGCATCAGATCCAAGTCATACTCAAATGCCTTAGGCACTACACCACCAGAGTTCCTAGGAAAGGGTTACAGGATTGGTTTTGGGTCTTTACTATCTGGCTACGTGACTCCTGCAGCCTGAGTCTTAGCCACAAGGTGGCTACTAAACAGTACCAAGATCCCAATCTTAATTTAAATTAGAAAAGAACGCTCTTGGGTGAGTTCTGTAGTTCTTTCTGAGAGCATAATCTACTTTCAAATATACTCTTCCTGAAGGCAAACTGGGAGCTCTGTTAGCTTAGTGCCTAAGGCATTTGACTGTTAACCAGAAGACTAGCGGTTCAGATCCACCAGCCACTCCTAAGAAGGAAGACTGGGCAATCTACTTCCATACAGATACCACCTTGGGACCCCGTGGAAGGGGAGGAAGGGTCAGAACCAACTTCACGTCAGTGAGTTTGGTTTTTTTTTTTTTGGAAGGCAAACTGCCCTGCCCTAGGTTTGTCCTGTAACTTGATTGTGCATAGCCACAATAATGGTTTAATGGTCAGAAAAAACCCAAATGGCATTTGAACCTTATGCTAAGCCTGAAAATGGAGTTAGGGGCTCCCACTGTAGACCACAGCCTTCCACAAACCCAAGTGTGTTAGAATTTAAGCTCTCATACGGGGCCTCCCTTCATCTCTCCTGCTGGCATCTTTAATTTTGAACAGCTTTAATTGTCTTTATTTATTTATTATTACTATTTTTTAATCAGAGGGGGGCATGTACATAGTTTACCAAATTCAGTACAGTTGATTACTCTCTCTATGTTGGTACAGATAATATAGAGCTAAATGATTTAGTGGGTCATAGATTTTTGTTGCTGTTGTTAGGGGCCATCAAGTTGGCTCCAAATTATAGCAGCCCTATGTAAAACAGGAGCTCTGGTAGCATAGTGCCTAAGGCACTTGACTGCTCACCAGAAGGCTGGCGGTTCAAGCCCACCAGCCACTCCTCGGAAGGAAGGTTGGGCAATCCTACTTCCGTAGTGATACTGCCTCGGAAACCCAAGGAGGGGTCGCTATGAGTCTGGGCCGACTCGACGGCAAACAACAACAACAACAACATGTAAAACAGAATGAAACATTTGCCCTGTCCCGTGTCAGCCTCACAATACTTGCTATACCTGAGCCTGTCATTGCAACCACTGTGTCAATCCATCTCCCTGAGGGCCTTCCCCCTTTTTGCTGACCGTCTACTTTACCAAGCACGATGTTCTTCTCCAGGGAATGATCCTTTCTGACAGCATGACCAAAACAGGTGAGATGAAGTCTGGCCACTGTCGCTTTCAAGGAGCATTCCGGCTGCACTTCTTCCAGGACACATTTGTTCATTCTTCTGGCAGTTCATGGTACTTTCAGTATTCTTTGCCAAAACCACAACTCAAAAGCATCAACTCTTCTTTGGTCTTCTTCATTCATTGTCCAGCTTTCACATGCATGTGAGGTGATTGAAAATACCATGGCTTGGGTTAGGTGCACTTTAGTCTTCAAAGAGCCATTTTTGCTCTTCGGCACTTTAAAGAGGTCTTTGCAGTGGATATGCCCAGTGCAATGAGTTGTCTGATTTCTTGACTGCTGCTTCCATTGGTGTTGATTGTGGAACCAAGTAATATGAAATTGTTGACAACTTCAATCTTTTCTCCATTTATTGTGATGCTGCTTATTGGTCCAGTTGTGAGGATTTTCATTTTCTTTATGTTCAAGTGTAATCTGTACTGCAGACTGTAGTCTTTAATCTTCATCAGTAAGAGCTTCAACTGATTCTCACTTTCAGCAAGCATGGTTGTGTTGTCTGGTTATTGCAAGTTGTTAATGATTCTTCCTCCAATCCTGACACTGTGTTCTTCTTTGTATAGTCCAGCTTCTTGGATTATTTTGCTCAGCATACAGTTTGAACAAGTCTGGTGAAAGGATACAACCCTGACACACTCTTTTCCTGATTTTAAACCAGGTAGTATCTCCTTGTTCTGTTCAAACGACAGCCTCCTGGCCTATGTACATGTTCCTCATTAGCACAATTGAGTATTCTGGAATTTCCATTCTTCTCAATGTTATCCATAGTCTGTTACGATCCACACAGACGAATGCTTTTACATAGTCAAGAAAACATAAGTAAACTCTTACTGGTATTCTCTGCTTTCAGCCAAGACCCATCTGACATCAGCAATGATGCCCCTTGTTCCATGTTGTCTTCTGAGTCCAGCTTGCATTTCTGGAAGTTCCCTGTCAATATACTGCTGCAACCGTTTTTGAATTATCTTCAGCAGATTTTTATTTGTGTGTGACATTAATGACATTATTCGATAATTTCCACATTTTGTTGCATCATCTTTGTTTGGCATGAGTACAAATATGGATCTTTTCCAGTCAGTTGGCCAGGTAAACCAAACCAAAACCAAACTCACTGTCATTGAGTCAGATTCGACTTATAGTGACCCCTCCTTGGGCTTCCCAGGTGGTATCACTATGGAAGTAGATTGCCCAGCCTTGCTTCCAAGGAGTGGCTCCTGGGTTTGAACCACCAGCCTTCTGGTTAGCAGTCAAATGCCTCAGGCACTACATCTCTTGGCATAGATGAGTAAGTGCCTCCAGTGCAGCATTCATTTGTTAAAACATCTCAATGGGTATCCTGTCTATTACTGGAGCCTTGTTTTTCACCTATTCTTTCAGTACCAATGGTTCTTGATCATATGCCACCTCCTGAAATAGATGAACATTGACCATCTCTTTTTGGTACAGTGACTCTGTGTATTCCTTCCATCTTCTTTTGATGTTTCCTGCATCATTCAATATTTTGTCTATTGTTGTTGTTGTTGTTATGTGCCGTCGAGTCAAACCCGACTCATAGCGACCCCTCCTTGG
>NW_006921898.1:1796748-1805740 GCF_000298275.1 Orycteropus afer afer | reverse complement strand
ATGATGGGCTCGAGTATAGCATGGATTGTGGGGCTGGCGCGGGATCGGGCAGTGTTTCGTTCTGCTGTGCATGGGGTCGCTATGAGTTGGAAACGACTCGATGGCACTTAACAACAACATCATAGTTCACTCCTCAGAAGGAAGGTTGGGCAATCTACTTCTGTAATGATATAGCTTCAGAAACCCAAGGAGGGGTCACTATGAGTCGGGTCCAACTTGACAGCACATAACATCATCATCATAGTTCAGCCCTGGTGGTGTAGTGGGTAAGGCATTTGGCTGCTAACCAGGTCAGTGGTTCAAATCCACCAGCTGCTGTGTGGGAGGTAGATGAGGCAATCTACTTCTGTAAAGATTTACAACCTTGGAAATTCAGTGGGGAGTCACTGAGTCAAAATTGACCTGATGGCAGTGGGTTTTGGTGTTTTTATTTGGTACCATAATTGAGATAATACTGTATTCTACCTTTCACAACTGACATTGTTTCATAAGCATCTCCCCAAGTTATTACAGACTTTCCAAAGACGGTCTTTGTAAAGTGCTATATAATATTCTCTGTCAGGCCTTTAAGTCAGTGATAGCATTTCAAGTAAACCAGGACTAGTCCACTTACATGGAATGATGAGGTCAAAGAGTGGAATACTGGTGTGTCTTTTGAGGGCAGAATCTAAGTGTATTGCATGATTTTCCAAAAGAAGTGCCTCTAGTACTCTGGTTCATAATCTTAGATGGTGTTTAGGCAAAATTTCTTTTTTAGCTTCAAAACTTAAACAAATTATCCAGAACTTCCCAAATGCTATTGCTTTGGACAAGTAAAAAGCATTTTCAAAAATGAGTCGATGTGAAGAAAGACATTAAGTATACATGATGTGGCTCCAATCATGAAAGTGGTATGTGAATGACCCAAGTTTGGAAAACATGTCCTAGCCTCACCCAGAGTGGTTACTGATTACTCATATACAAAAGACTTCTCCCAGTACTTGGAAGTTTTTTTTTAAATTTCCATTTCTGATCAAAAATAATGTTTTTAAATAATCATTGCTAAATACATAGGTAGAAAGAGGAGAATGTGTGACATTTGTCAATCTATTTTATTTCATTTAGTTCTAACCACACTCTGATGTAGGCATTAATGCAGGTTCACAGATTGGGGATCTGGGCCCCACCACCAGTAAGTGGCCAGACCAGCACTCCACACAGGCTCCTATACTTTTTGCGCTCTTTCTGGTGAGCTCCGTGCTCCCTGCTTACTCAGTTTCACTTTCTTTCCATTGAGCACTGCAAAAACTCCACCTATTAGGAACCTGGCCTCTGCAAATTATCAATTTGGAAAAATGTAAACTATAGATCAAGCAAGTACCTACATAATGCAAGCAAATCTTGTCCCTCACATCACAGCATATACAGGACACCCACCTTGAGCTTATGGCTTTCCTGGCTTCTTCAGTTTCAAGCCAGACAGAGTCTTCATGTTCCATATGCAAACAGACTTAATGCATCCTAGCCATGGAGAATTTGGAAAACACAAGTGTGCATAGAAAGGAAAAACCCAGCATCACACAGCACCACTTAGAAATAACCACAGTTGACAGTTTGGTTGGTATTAATTCCAATTTTTACTGTGCATACACACTCACCAATGTATTTTAATTATGGGCTTTTACAATACATATGGTTTTACCACCTGGTTTATTTTGAACATTTCCCCTGGTTTTCTACAACAGTTAAAATATTTGCCCAATAAGGAGAAAACATAAAGTAACCAATCATGTCGGGGAAATTTAGATATTTTTCTTTCCCAAGAAGACTTTATTCTCCTTACAATGCCTTGAGAAAAGAGAAGCACTGTCTTAGATAGCTTGTGTTATACTGCTTTCTATAGATGATGGGCACTTGCCCTTTAGTTAGCTTTTGAATTTGTTTCTCTACTCTTACCTTGTCATGAGTTCTGGTGGTGTAGTGCCTAAGGCATTTGACTGCTAACCAGAAGGTTGTCAAGTAAATTATTTTGTTTTCCCATTCTGTCTTTCCCCTTTACTTTCTCTTATCCACCTAGTCTCCAGGGTAAACACATATCTCCATCACTATAGCACTCCTGTCTCCTACCTTCCATTAAAGATGCTTTTTCTCTTTTCTTTTAACTACATTCTTTATTGATTTTTGACCAACTCTATTATTCTATCCTCAGTTCCACATTCCAAACAAAACCAAACTCACTGCCATCAGTGGGATCCGCCTCATAGTCACCCCTCCTTGAGTTTCCAAGGAGGGGGTATTACTACGGAAGTAGATTGCCCAAATTTCTTTACAAGGAGTGGCTGGTGGGTTTGAACTACCAGCCTTCTGGTTAGCAGTTAAATGCCTTAGGCACTACACCACCAGAGCTCCTCAGTTCCACATTAGGATTAGCCTTTAATAATCTCAAGATAGAATTCATATGTTTATAGAAAAACGTTGATATGAACCCCTTTGTTGAGCTAGATGTATCAAGATACACAGGGCTTGGTCACAAAGTAGATATGGTTAACTATTTTTTTAAAGTAGGTTTTTGGGGTAGGAGGGCAAAGTGAAGGAAAACAGCAGCTGGCACATTAAGGAAGAATTAGGGACCATTATTGAAATGTATTAATTATTTAAAGGCAACAAACCAATGATCATCTTTCAGTTATGTTAGAGTGGCAGCCCTTACTGATTATGACATCTAGACTTGCAGTTCCAGCAAAGGCAAAGTTGATTAATAGGACAGTGTAGAAATGTAGATGCCAGCTAGCATAAGAGTGGTGCATATGGATGGCGTTAATTCTGGAGTCCTGGAAGCTGTTAGGTGCTCATCCATCATCACATGGCCATCTGGAAGGTGGGACATTTGGTCATTATCCTGCAGCCCAAACATGTGGCATATCTACACAAGCCAAAAATCAGTTGAGGCTTCACATTTGATGAGTACAGTATGTTTATGAGATCAAAAGTACTAATGGCATGAAATCCAGACTCCCCTGGAAAAAGACTTTCAACCAAAGTAGCCTTGGCCTCCTGTAACTACCTCTTTCCTGGAATTCACTTTCATACCTTGCAATCTACCCAGAGTCCACCCAGTGGTGCCATGGAAGAAAGGCCTGGTGATCTGCTTCCATAAAGATTACAGCCAAGAAAATCCTGTGGAGCAGTTCTACTCTGAAGCACATGGGGTTGCCATGAGTTGGAATCAACCTGATGACAACTAGGTTGTGTTAATCTACCACAGTTGGTGGTACAGGAGTGGGGCAGAACTTGTTAGGCTCTGTTGATAAAGGGACAGCATACTTTGGGCCCCAAGTTCCAGGAAAAACAACAACATGGTATCCACCCATCCAGTCATTTAGCCCACACTTATCCAACACCTACCCTGGGCCTGACACTGAGAATGCAAATGGAAGACACAGCTCTTGTCTGTGTAGAGAGACTCCCCCCATGGGCTCTGTGAAGCATTAGCTTTATTTTCTAGATTTGAACATTTTCAGTTTTTAACATCTAAATGGTCCAAACTATGAAAGGCTTTGGAACTTGTGTGGCCCTAGAAATCTGGCTCAGGTTGGGATGGGAAGAATATCCTCTCTTCTTATTTTTCTTTTGGCCCCTGCCCTTCTTTTTGTCAAATCGATAAGGTCAAAAGATTCTGAGATCAAACAATCAATAGGGCTGTCATACAAGAGAGTTTTAGGGCCCATGAAAAAGTTTCTAAAGGATGAGAATGAGTCAAGCCTCTGGTAGAAATTTAAGGCCATTAACTGATGTTCAGTGGCCCTGACACTGCTGTTGGAGTGAGCATTAATTGAGTGGTCCATCCTAGAGAGTGTGTGGGTACTCCTGCCCAAAGAAAAAGGCACTCTGGTGGTGTAGTGGGTAAGGCATTTGGCTGCTAAACAGAAGGTCAGTGGTTCAAACCCACTAGCCACTACTCAGGAAGAAGATGAGGCAACCTACTACTGAAAGATTTACAGCCTTGGAAACCCAATGGGGGTTGCTATGAGTCAGAATCAACTTGATGGCAGGAGGTTTGGTTTGGGTTTTGACCCAAAGAAAAGAATACCAGAGAGCACATTTTTTTTTAGATTTAAGAAATAAATTATTTTCTTATTTATTTTCATCAACGGAATTTCACAGACAATAACAAAAACCAAACCAGTTGCCATCAAGTCAATTCCCATTCATGGTAACCCAATGTGTTTCAGAATAGAACTGTCCTTCAGTGTTTTCAGTGGCTGTGACCTTCCAGAAGTAGATCGCCAGGGCTTTCTTCTGAGGTACCTCTGTTGTTGTTATGTGCCGTCGAGTTGGACCTGACTCATAGCGACCCCTTCTTGGGTTTCCGAGGCAGTATCACTACAGAAGTAGATTGCCCCATCTTCCTTCCGAGGAGTGGCTGGTGGGTTTGAACTGCCAGCCTTCTGGTTAGCAGTCAAGTGCCTTAGGCACTATGCTACCAGAGCTCCTGAGGTACCTCTAGGTGGATTCAAACCATCAACCTTTTGATTAGTAGCCGAGCACCTTACCATTTGCATCACCCAGGGATTCCTCACAGACTATAAAAGGATGTCAAATAGGGTAACTCTATCTGAGCACAACTAGCTACATTTCTGAGGGAGTAAATATCAAGGATGGCAACGTGACTATGCCATCTGGAGTCTTTAATACTTTCATAAGCAGAAGTTCGGCATGAGGTAGGAGGAGAAATCTGTTAACTAAACCCTCCTAGACAACTAACTAACCCCAGAGGGCAAAAGAAAGGAACATGCGCTTACCACAGCCAGGCAAAAATGTCTGATGAAAGCAGCGAAGCCTGCCGTGCCAGCATTTACACATGGAACACTTCTTGGGCAGCCAGGTGTCATGGGGCACAGACCCACAGTTCCTGAGAATGGACAGATGAGGCTCTTCTCTCTCCTCTCCAGTGCCTAGTCCCTTCTCTCCCACCTCCACCCATTTAATGGCTTACTCTCTTCGAACATCATGCTCACAGTTCCGTCCGTAGAAAGAGGGGGGGCAGGCGCAAAAGGAACCCAGCATGCAGGTTCCCCCATTCAGACAGCAGGTCTTGTTTAGTTCTTTACCTAAGATGAGACAGAAAATGCGTTAGAGGCTAGAGGGATGGAATAGCCCAAGGGCATTCCAGTGAGCAAAGGTTTATAATGAGTTTATGAACTGAATCTCCTCAATGTGTGTGGAGATGCCTCAAAATTGTAAACTTTACAGAATAAGACTCTTTTAGACTTCCTTTTACTTCCTATATCTTTGGAGCGGAGAAATCTTTTTCACGCGCAGGCAAGTGGTGGTTCCGGAGCCCCCCAATGAACAAGTAGAATCAGGTGAGGCAAACTGCAGTGAAGAGAGGTGAACTTCTTAATGACGGTTTCACCTCTATAACTGAAACCAATCCAACCACCCACCCAGCTCACCAGAATGAGGTACCCACTCTCTTATGTGAAAGAATCAGGCACTCAGGAGTTAAATGAAGGAGGGAACAGAAATACTACAGGACAGAGCTAAAGACAGTAGGTCTTACTGTCCTGGATGCCCAGGAACGGGAAAGGCTGGACAGACTGATGATGAACTGCAGGCTCTTCCTGGGACCGAGTGTTGGCATCTCCCTGTGAAAGACGTGCAAACTCATGGTGGTCCAACCCTTAAAGACAAAAATCAACTCATGGAGTCTGTGCTTCAGGCCACAGGAACATGTAGTGATCAAAAGAACAAAATGTCTCTCACCAGCAACTAATCCCAGTTCAAACGCTTTGGAAAAGGCCATGATGAAAATCATACTAGAAGGAGGAAAACAGACATCTGTTAGCAAAACAAAGCAAATAAAACTCTCTGAATTAACACCAGGATCCTCTGTATTACCACAACAAGGATACAACCACAGACTTGAGAGTACTACCTCTTTCTTTTTCTATTCTTTTTAAAATGGCTGACTAATTGACTTAACAGTATAAAGAAAAATGTTGAAACTAAGTCACCTATTTGCCAACTCTTTTCAATATGTATTATTACTTCTTAGGCTCTGTCTTCACATGCACATAATTTTAAGTAGGTATAAATCTGTTGTTATTTTTCATTTCACATATTTTTTTTTCTCCTGAGCATAGTTTTCATATAAAAGTTTAAAAATGGCTGCCTGATATTGTGGAAGGCTGAAGGGTTCCTCCCTGAAAACTGTAGAACTTTTACAGGCTAGCTGGCATGATTAAAGTGGACATTAATCATCACGACTAACTTGCTGTTTTCCCTTCCCTTTCATGCAAATAGAATAGCCAACCTTTTTACAGAGGCTGAGTTCTTTAGATTTGCTATTTTCAATTCTGTAGGAGCTCTGGTAGCGTAGTGCCTAAGGCACTTGACTGCTAACCAGAAGGCTGGCAGTTTAAACCCATCAGCCACTCCTTGGAAGGAAGGTTGGGCAATCTACTTCTGTAGTGATTGTTGTTGTTTGCCGGTCGAGTTGAGCAGTCAAGTGCCTTAGGCACTATGCTACCAGAGCTCCTACTGCCTCAGAAACCCAAGAAGGGGTCGCTATGAGTCGGGGCTGACTTGATGGCACATAACAACAACAACAACAACATTTTCATTTATGTATTCTTTTAAGCATAGCCCTCTCCCACGATTGGTTTCAGCTGAGAACCATAGCCTACAACAAGATGACTCTGAGAAAGGAGACACCGAGCCTTGGAGCAACCAAAGGAGATAAAGAAGAAATGGAGATATCCCTGGTGGACCAAGAGGCCTGAGGGTGCCCACTCCCATACCCTCCCCTCCTGGTAGAGTTAATCTTTCTAGGGAGGTGTGAGGAACTTGAAGGACACTTCTCCAGACCTGTTGTTGTTGTTGTTATGTGCCGTCGAGTCAAACCCGACTCATAGCGACCCCTCCTTGGGTTTCCGAGGCAGTATCACTGCGGAAGTAGGATTGCCCAACCTTCCTTCCGAGGAGTGGCTGGTGGGTTTGAACCGCCAGCCATCTGGTTAGCAGGCAAGTGTCTTAGCCACTATGCTACCAGAGCTCCTGGTTTTTAATCACTGACCAGAAGAGTAGAGAGCTCACAAGGCAATAACAACTCATCCTGATAACAAGAAGGAAACATTCCTCAAACCCTCCTACCCCCTCAGCCCAATTCCCTTTAAAAACCCTAACCATTCCCCAGCTTGGGGAGATAAACATTTTAGAGAAATGATTCTCACTGTCTCTCTGGGTATTGATGCTCAACAAAATTTTGCTTTCCCTCTTCAACCTGTTATGATCATTGGTGCTTTGCAACAGGGGTAAGGATCTTGTTTTCTTACATCAGTATTACGTGTTATTGCTGATCACATTTTACAAATGATTTCATTAAAATCAGTCATTTAAAAAGTTTGCAGGTTAAACTTTTTTTTTTTTTTTTGCTATTATTATACTTAATAGTGTTGCAAATATTGAATCTGTCTATGCATTTAACTTTTTCCAGAAACAGATTTTTAATTGGGTTGTAATATTGACTTTTTCATGCACTGGAGTAGGAAACTACTAACCATTGCAAAGGCAGAGACATTAACGGGAATGAAAGTGTTAAAAGCCAACAGCAAAGATAGGTGTAACTATGTGAAGTACCAGGTCTTTCAGGGAAAACTGCAGCAGTATTAAAGTTTGAGCAAGATAAAGTAAAACAATGGAGAGGCAGAGAAATTATTTCCTAAACCAGCAATCTGTAGAAATCAAAAATTCATGCTCAAGATCGGTTCATACCTGGAAGTGAAGCACCCCATCTTCTTGTGGTCCAAAGTTCTTAACAACTGAGGGAGAAAAATGTTAGCATGGCTTTTTAATTGACACAGTCACTGCTGAAGCACAAAAAGGAAAACATTTAAAAAGAAAAAATATTCCAGATTAAAAAATATGGTTTCCTCAGGAGTCAGGATGTCCAAGGAAAGCCAGGCACTCATCACTTTATGGCTCCAGTGAATGCTTTGACCTTGAGGCGGGACTTGGCCTTCCGGGGGAACAAACAACAAACTCCTGCGGTGGCAAGGAAGTCTCTCAGGTGGGCGGGGGTGGGGTAGGCAGGAGGCCAACATCCATTATAATGCCAGACCTTTCAGGAGTGGAGGTGAGAGGCGTCCAGGGGGCAGACACCCTGTAAGATAACAGAAAAGGCGGGATCTTGTTAAACCGGCAAACTAGCCCAAGGGTCTCCATTGCTAGTTGGGCTCTGATCAAGCTGGTTCCAGATTGGGGAAGTGGTGGAAAGTAATGATTCAGAAAAACCTAGACAGCAGGTATGGGTTTCTCACGGCGTTTGACATTTTATTGCCTAGTTCCATTTCCTCAAATTTGCTTATTTATTTATTTTCAAGAAAGGTGTGTTGTGTTCTGCTCTGGGGATACTAAGGTTAAGAGGACAGGTGTGCTCTCGGTCCGCGGCGGGCCTAGGTCTGTGTGGAGAGGCTAGGAAGCCTGCAACTGAGATGAAGAGTGTGGGACGCTCGCTCGGTAAGTTCAGTGTCAGGAGGGGTCCCCTGGGGGCTCCAGGCCTGGTAAATTCAGGCAGGAAGAAAGCGGGAGGCCGCGTCAGGTGTCCGGGCGGGTGGAGGGGCTAGGCCACCAGGTGCGAGTGTGCGGAGGGCGGGGCGGGGGTGGTGGTGGACAACGAATATGAGCTCCTGCAGGGTTTCCGCCGGGAAAACTTTCTGCAAACAAGGCTAACCCGCAAGAGAGACCATTTCAGCCTTGATCTGGTGGCGCAGTGAGTTAAGGCATTGGCTGCTAACCAGAAGGTTAGCAGTCCAAACTCACCAGCTGCTCCACGGGAAGGAAGGTGGGGCAATCTTCTTGGGTAAAGATTTACAGCCTTGGAAACCCAGTGGGGACAGTTCTACTCTGTCCCAAAGGGTCGCTATGCATCGCAATCTACTCGATGGCGATAGGTTTAAGGATTTTTTGTCAGTGCCCCAGCGTCCAGAATGTGGGCTCTGACATTCCCCGG
>NW_006921898.1:1792821-1796648 GCF_000298275.1 Orycteropus afer afer | reverse complement strand
CCAGCACCTGGAATTAATCCTTGAGTGAGAATGTCTGGGTTGGGCTAAAAGGTTCCGCCAAGCTCCACACGCCCGGGTTGGAAAGCGCGCGTCCCAAGTCCTTTCACCAAATATCCCAGCCCTCTGGGCTATATAATTCATTACTAAATACTCCAAAGTCGTGAGTAGCTTTCTAAATCTTATTTCATTATAATTTGTAACGTAAAAGCCTGGCGTTTACCTTATAATGCCAGACAAACTAATTGAATACTTCACGCAGTTCTGTTTCCATTGGATTTACCCTGGCCGACTGAAAGCGGGAGCTCTGGTGGCATAGTGCCTAAGGCTCTTGACTGCTAACCAGAAGGCTGGCGGTTCAAATCCACCAGCCACTCCTCTTCGGAAGGAAGATGGGGCAATCTACTACCGTAGTGATACCGCCTCTGAAATCCAAGGAGAGGTCGCTGTGAGTCGGGTCCTACTCCACGGCACATAACAACAACAGACTGAATGGCAGCATCCAAGGCCATTTCAGCTTCAGTGTTTACCTATGTGAATATAAGGGGACCACAGGCACTGAGAAGAGCCCTTATTTGCTTCTACAACTGGGAGAATGAAACTCAAAATTTGGGTGGGCGGGGACTAGAGCCCATCCATTAAGTGTGGAATGCAGCCCATTTGTCTGTAATTAGCAGCATTCTCTACAAACTGCAGCGGCCAGTTTAATTCCTGCTGCCTGCCACTGCTCCTTGTGTGGCCTTCCGACTTCTTAAATGCTTCAAGTCACATGCTGAGATTCTTAGAGGACTTGGGGGATTTGGCGGAAAGATTTAGGAAGCCGGAAGCGGGGGAGGGCTCCAGGGAAAGTCAATAGGGAGACTGGCACTGCAAGGAGGCTTAAAGACAATACTTAATACATGACATACTTATGTGGCACTTTCTGCATCACAATCCTCAATAATCCAATGTATTAAGTAGATAAATGGAGTGACGTTATTCTATTTTATGGACAAGAAAACTAATTTCATTTGAGAATTTAAATATCTTTACCAAGGGTCTCTGGTGGCGTAGTGCCTAAGGCATTTGACTGCTAACCAGAAGACTGACGGTTCAAACCCACCAGCCACTCTTCCGAAGGAAGGTTGGGCGATCTACTGCCTTAGTGATACCGCCTCGAAAACCCAAGGAGAGCTAGCTGTGAGTCCGATCCCACTCGATGGCAATGGGTTTTTCTTTTTTCTTTTACCAAGGGGCTGGGCAGGTCAGAGACAGAAATGGCAACAGAATACAACCCATGCGTTGGCACTTGCCTGTCTAAAGGGACTGCTGTGGGACTTTCAGGGCTTCCACTGGGACCCCTAGAAATCACCTCCCTGTTTTCAGAGAGGGGAACTGATTCGGACCCCGCCCCTGGCGACCCACCCCCAGTTGGGCTACATTAGTGTGGTTGGGCTGAGTTTAGTGGGAACCTTGGCTTCTAGGATGCCAGCATTTCTGTCATACAAACTTTCTCCTCCAAGGACCAGAACACGTTAAAATATCTCTATTCCCCAAAGGTACAGAGGGGAGAGCAAAGTCAAGAGGGCCCAGGCGTTGGGGTTCAAACCCAAGACAACAAATCCCTTGGAGTAACATTGTGATCAGAGAGACCGAAAAACTAACCCAGAGTCACTCTAAGTGACATTGAGTTTATTAGGGGATCTTACGGAAAATCAGTGCTGCATCCAGCTAGGCAGGCTTGTCAATGTGTCCTGAGGTTGGCGTGGTGCCCCTGCCCTCCTTATCTACAGTCATTTTCTACGGTAGTAGAACAATCACAAGGGGCCTTGGTGACAAGCCAGACTAGTCTGGTTAGTGGCCAGTGCATGTGGTCAGCTCCCCTCTGGAGGTATTGCTAGATGTTTCCACCAATAATAAGTTTCTTTATCTTGGTGATCACAAATTAGATGTGCCTTTCCGATAAGGCATTGGTGTCAGCTGCTGCAAGCTCGCCTACTTCACAAATGGATAGGGAGGGGAAACCCAAGAGAGGGAGTACAAAGTGTAGGATGGTGGAGCGGGAGCCATTTTGGGGTGTTTTAAAGGCCTATACTATACACCAGGGTGCACAAACCCTGGGCAAGATTTTGGAAGAGGGAAAGGAGAAGGAGAACTTTAGAGTTGCCAGGTATTAGCTATCAAGCTGGGTGTGCAAGCAGGTGTTCAATGAGTCTACTATGCTGCCTGTTGAGCACTGGGCTCTGGGGACACAGTGAGGAGACCTGATATCACAGTATATAGTAGGGAAGAAAGATTAATCAGTGATTGTAATTATGATAAAGGCAAAAAGGAGGTGCTGCCTCTGGGTGGGGGAACTGAACTGAGACTCTTGGACAGCCCTACTCTGTCACTGCTGAGACCCCAGCCTCTGGCCAGTGAGTGCCATTTGTCAGAGACTGGAAGGGAGCCAGGTCTGGGAGTGGGAAGTGCTATGCAAATGGAGAGTCCCTTCCTCCTTTATAAAGGGCACTGGTAACCAAAAGCAAATACACAAATGCTCTCAAGTCATTCCAATATTGCACTCTGACCTGTTGCCAATTGAAACCTGGGTAAGAGAACTGTGTGTTTTAAGTGTTTGACTTAAAACCATCCAACCTGCAGCCAGGAATAGTGTGGAACCAAAAGTGTTTGTATCCAGTGAGTAAGAGCACATCAAATTAACAGGACTCCCAACAGGAGGTGGTGGCTATGGTAAGGTCTGAGGTGAAAACTATTTTGAATCAGGAGTAGCATCTGCATCAGGAACCCATCCTGTCATTCCTGTAACTTTCCACTGTGCACTGAGAAAATTACTTGGTAAACAATTCCAGAAAACAATGTCATTTTGTTAACAGGTATTGTTTGCTGCCTGGGAAGCCAGGCCCAAAAGAATTCTCATAACAGATGCCTACTCAAAACAAACATTAGAATTACCCACATGTCCTTCCTGGAGCCACACAAAGAGGGTCTTGGGATTGCTTTGAGGCTAGATGTACCCCATTTAATAATTCCAAGGCAAATCCACTGCCATTGAGTCAGTTATGACTCATAGTAATTGTTCTGGTTACCTGGTGCCACTCTGACAAGAACATACCACAAATGGGATGGGTTGAACAACAGGAGTTCATTCTCTTACAGTGTGGAGGCTTTAAGTCCAAGTTTAAAGTGCCAGGCTCTAGGGGCTGGGTGAAAGCCCCTCAGCCTTGGGGTCCAGCTCTGCCTCTAGCTCCCAGCCCACTGAAGCTAGAGGTGTTTCTTCACTCAGCTGCTGGCTGATGAGGCTGAGAAGCCCAAGGTTGACAAGTAAAAAAGCACAGTCCCGATGTTACCAAACCACACAGCAGGCCATTAATTCAAGGCCATTGTAAGTCCCAAGGTCGGCAGAGCATGGCAGCTGCTGAACAATGACACAGCTACGTGCAGGGTCCAAGTGTGCCATAAACTAGAGAAGCTTCCCAAAGCTGTTTCTTATATACAGGAAGAAGACCACATACCCAAAGCAGCTACTCAACTGCTTGTGGTAGATCCCACCATAAAGTTGATTGCCAGTCTTATCACAGGGAGTAACTACCACCAGCTGCCCAGCCACTCAACCAGACCCAGCCAAGCTGACACAACAACAAAACCACCACAGTAATTCTTTAGGACAAAGTAGAACCACCCCATAGAGTTTCCAAGGCTGTAAATTTTTACAGAAGCAGACTGCCTCATCCTTTTCCCTTGGAACAGCTGATGGGTTTGAACCACTGAGCTTTTGGTTAGTAGCCTAGCTTTAACCACTGTTGTTGTTATGTGCCATCAAGTCAAACCTGACTCATAGTGACCCCTCC
>NW_006921898.1:1753546-1768376 GCF_000298275.1 Orycteropus afer afer | reverse complement strand
TTATCTGAATTTGTGGAATTATGGGGTCATTTCTTCATTAAATATTTTGTAGAATTCACAAGGGAAGCCATCTGAGCCTGATGTTAATTTGTGGGAAAAAATATAAAATGATTAATTAAAAAAAATAAGTTACAGTAATGTTCTCAATTTGTATTTATTCTGTACATTTGGCAAGTTTTTATTCTAGAAAATTGTCCATTTTAGTCACATTTTCAAATTTATGCACATAAAGATGTTTATAATTATAATAATGTCTAATACGGGAGCTCTGGTAGCATAGTGCCTACGGCACTTGACTGCTAACCAGAAGGCTGGTGGTTCAAACCCATCAGCCACTCCTCTGAAAGAAGGTTGAGCAATCTACTTCCGTAGTAGTGATACTGCCTTGGAAACCCAAGGAGGGGTTGTTATGAGTTGGGTATGACTTGATGGCGTATAACAACAACAACAACAATATTTTTAACATCTTGGAAGGAAGGTTGAACAATCTACTTCTGTAGAGATACTGCCTTGGAAACCCAAGGAGGGGTTGTTATGAGTTGGGTATGACTTGATGGCGTATAACAACAACAACAACAATATTTTTAACATCTTGGAAGGAAGGTTGAACAATCTACTTCTGTAGAGATACTGCCTTGGAAACCCAAGGAGGGGTTGTTATGAGTTGGGTATGACTTGATGGCGTATAACAACAACAACAACAATATTTTTAACATCTTGGAAGGAAGGTTGAACAATCTACTTCTGTAGAGATACTGCCTTGGAAACCCAAGGAGGGGTTCTATGAGTTGGGTCTGATTTGACGGCACATAACAACAACAACACAAATGTTCTGAAGTGATGTCTCCCTTTTAATTTCTTACATTGATATTTTTTGTCCTATCTCTGTTTCTTTTCAAAGAACCAGTTTTGCCTTTTGAAATTAATCTTTTGTTACTGACTTCTAGCTCAATTGTCCTATGGTCAGAGACCATGAAAAACCAAACTTTAACCAAATTCGCTGCCATCAAGTTGATTCTGACTATAGTGACCCATTAGCACAGAGTAAATTTGCTCCATAGAGTTTGCAAAGCTGTAAATCTTTATGGAAGCAGACTTCCTCCCTCATCTTTCTCCCTCAGAGTGGCTGGTTGTTTCAAACCACCAACCTTTTGGTTAGTAGCCCAATGTTTTAACTACTATGCCACCAGAGCTCTTTTCAGAAAGCTGAAATCATACTCTGTATAATTTCAATCCTTTAAAATTTGTTGAGATTTGCTTTATGACTCAGCATATGCTCAGTTTCGAAGATAATATGTCATTGAAAATAATTGTGCTACAACAAAAAGACAAAAAATCCAATTAAATGGGCAGAAGACATGAAAAGACACTTCACCAAAGAGGATATTCAGGAGGCCAACAAACACATGAAGAAATGCTCATGATCATTAGCCATTAGGGAGATGCTATGCATTTATCATTGATCATTTTCTTATATTGGAAGGATTACTTTTAGAATTTCCTTTAGAGAAGACTTTGCTGGTGATAAATTTTCTGTTTTTGCTCATCTGAAATCATGCTTATTTCCCTTTTATTTTTTTTAAGGAGATTTTTGTTGTGCGCAGAATTCTAAGTTGGTAGTTATTTTCTTTCAGTCTTTTAAAGACATTATTCCATTATATTTTGGCTTCCATTATTTCTGTTGAGAAATCTAACTGTAGTTTTTTTTTCCCCCAAAGCAGTGTATCTTCTTTTTCTCTGGCTATTTTAAAAATAAATCTTTGTTTTGCTTTGTTTTCTTTTACTATGCTACGCCTATGCATGGTTTTCTTTGCATCTATCTTGTTTGAGTTTGAATTTATGGCTTGATGTCTTTTATCAGTTTTGGGAAATTTTTAGCCATTAACTCATAAAATGTTGTTTATATCCTTAGTGTTTACCCCAATCTTTATAAAGTTCTAATTACAGATGTGCTAAACCTTTCCCATGTATCTTGTATCCTCCTTAAACTCTATTTTGTATTTTCTATTCTTCTGTTTGGATCTTTGCTTAGGATATTCTGACCAATTTTCCAATCACTAATTCTTTCTTCAGCTGTGTCTCTGCTTCTAAACCCATCGGTTGAGTTCTTAGTTTCAATTATTGTATTTTTCTATGAATAATTTTTGATCCTTTTTATTTTTTTTAAAGCTTTTAGTTCTCTGCTGAAGTTTTAATCATGTCTTTTATATTCTTAAACATTAGGTACAATTATTTAAAGTCCATAAATGATAACACCATTATCTATATCCTTTGTGGCTTTATTTCTCTGAGCTAATTTTTTTTTTTTTTTTTTGGTGCTAATTGTTCATCTGGCTCCGCGTATAATCATATTATCTTGCATGAGGTATAGTAAGACTAGACATAGGTCAAGGAAGAGAGACTGTGAATGTTTTTTTCAGTTTTATTATACCCACAGTTCTCTGGATTGAACATAGCACACCTTCCAGGATCACTCAGGGGGTTACACCCAGGAACAGGGTAACAACAATCTGGGATTGTATGGCAAGCCAAGTGAGGTTAGCTAGGTTTCTAGGGTTTCCTGGAGATTGGGTATTTTGAAGGAATCCACAGGCTCCAGGGCATAGAGGTTGTCCCTAGTTGTTTGGTGCCTGGTCCCAGAGCAGTTAGAGTGGGTGCATAGTAGCCCAGAAGAATGAGAAGGGGAGTGAATTGAATCAGTTGCTCAAGAATGAGAGCTGACTAGCTCTAGCTAGACCTCAACTACATCAAGATAGTATTTTAAGAAAAAAAAACTACATTACACTAGTTATCTTTGACTCAGTGCTTGACATTGTATATGAAAATATAATATGAATTTCTTCATAATATATATATTTTTTTCCTCCAGAGAATATTCATATGTTTCTGACTGGTACTAAGGTTAGATGCACTTGGATTTAATCAGAAATTGAGATGATTCAAATATATATTTCAGTTCCTCAGGAAATTTATTTCTGGTTCATCTTTATTCCTGGAATATAGTACCTTAATGGCTCCAGGTTTAACAGGGATACCCTCTTGGACTGGTTTTCAACCCCAATTTTTGTCTCTGTTACCTCCATGAATATGTAGAAATTCCTATTCAGTGTCTCAGCCTTTTGTCTTCTTTTTCTAGAATTGGCAGATGCCTCTCTGACAGGAGTCAACACAATTTAGCCTGTGGACCAAGTCTGGCTCATGACTTGGCTTTGTAAATAAAATTTTATTGGAAGACAGTCACATTCATTCAAAATGTATTGCTTCTTACTGCTTTTGTGCTACAATGACATAGTTTAGTAGTTGTGACAGAGGTTGTATGGCCCATAAAGCCTAAAATACTTACTTCTGGTATTTCACAGAAGCAAGTGTGCTACTCTAGGGGGACATCAGCCCTGAGACTTCGCTTTCCTGGCTGGGTTTCTTTCTCCTGCATGCTGGCCTTGTAATTCACTATCATTGAGAAGTAATTAATGATTTAAACAAATATTAAAAAAATTTTTTTTTGTTGAGCTTTCTAAATGTTTTCTGGATTCTGGTTTGAATTATCTGTTCTATCACTACTAGAAGTGAAAACTGCAATCCTAAGCATAATTTTAAGAAATCCCTCATGCATTTAATTTTCTTATCTATTAAATAGAAATTCATCTATTAATTTACCAAATATTTGTTAAACACTTATTATATTTAGTATTGGATATTTGGTAGTGAATTAAATAGATGGGGGTCTTGCCCTTTGAGACTTCACAGTTTGTTGGGAAGAGTGTACTCTAAACAATTGGATACATCACACCCAAACAGCCTGGGACTGGATATGGATCCTCCACGAAAACTTCTGCTCAAAACCAAACCTACTCCACCTTGATCATCCTGATAGAAGAGCCAAACGGCCACAACACAGTTTGAGTGTTCTGCCTTCATTTGATTATATTGCCACTCATCTGGGATTTTTTTTTTTTTAATTTATTTATTATTTATTTATTTTTTATTGTGATTTGGGTGAAAATTTACAGAGCAAATTCACTTTCCATACAGCAGTTCACATACACTTTGTCTCATGACATTGACCAGAGTTTACCACAATGCAACAGCTCCCTTCTCACTTCCTCCCAATAATTATCTCTTCCCTGTGTCCACCCCTCCATGCCCTCCTGCCCCCTGAGCTGTCTCCCGGTGCATAAACAGCCCTTCTTTCTCCCATGATTGTTCTCTCCAAGGAGTGTATCCACCTCAGGTAAATGTTCAACTCATATACCTGTCTTTTGTTTGGCTGGAAGCCACAGGTGTGGGTTCAATTCCAGACCTGACGGACAGCTAGGGGCCATAGTCTCAGTGGTTCCACCAGGCTCTATCAGACCAGCAAACCTGGTCCCCCCCGCTTTTTTTTCTCCAAAAGATTTTGAGTTTTGTCCACATTGTTCTCCCTCTCTATCCAGTATCTCCTGTACAGATCTCCTTCCAAGTGGTTGACATTGGTAGCCAGGCACCATCTAGTTCTTCTGGTCTCATAGTGATATAGGCTGCAGATTGGATGGTGTACCAGTTGCTAGAACCGATTATATCCATGAATTTTTGGTTTTCTTCATTCTTCTTTGCTCTGGATGAGGAGAGACCCATCGTTGCATCTAAATGGCAGCTTGCAAGCTTTTAATATCCCAGTTGCTACTCACCACAGTAGGAGATGGAACAATGTTTTGTGTAGTATGTTATACCAATTGAGCTTGATGTCCCCTGCGACTATGGTCCCGAGCCCACAGGTTCAACTACTCAGTCCCTCTGGGTAGCTGGCTGTGACCAAGGAGTGACTACCACTTTGCCTCTTGTCAGCTCTACTATACACCTGGGAATTCAGATCATACACATAAACTTATAGGACCGTTGTCTGCCAACCCTATACATGTTCTTGGGTACACTCCCCACTTCATAGACATACCTACTAGTTCAGCCTGTTCACCCATCTATCTACCAATATAACAATGTTTACTTTCACTGACAGCACAGTACTGTATGTGCAAAAGGGTTCATCTTTTTTGTCTGTACCTCCCATGTACCTCTCTATGTCTTCCTCTTCCTAAATGCTACCATATTGATCACTCACATTTGGTACATTGCCCTTCTCTTCACCCAAATCAATACTTATCTCTATCTATCTAACAGTGTTCCCTACCCTCCTTCCCGTCCTTCCATATATAAACCTTTCCTTGACTTTTACAATAATGAACTAATACAATATTTGTCCTTTTGTATTGATTTATTTCCCTCAGCATAATGTCCTCCAAGTTCATCCACGTTATGTGGTGTTTTGCAGATTCTACATTATTCTTTAGCGTTGCATAGTATTCCATTGTGTGTATGTACCACAGTTTGGTTATCCATTCCTCAGTTGATGGACACCTAGATTGTATCCATCTTTTGGCTATTGTAAATAGTGCTGTGATGAACATGGATGTGCATATGTCTGTTCTTGTTATGGGTCTCGCTTCTTTAGGGTATATACCTAGTAATGGGATGGCTGGGTCAAATGGTATTTCTAATTCCAACTTTTGAAGGAATCGCCATACTGCTTTCCACAATGGTTGTACCATTTTACAGTCCCACCAGCAGTGTATCAGAGTCCCAATCTCTCCACATCCTCACCAGCCTTTGTTATTTTCTGTCTTGTTGAACTTTGCTACTGGTGCTGGAGCAAGATGGTATCTCATTGTTGTTTTGATTTGCATCTCTCTAATAGATAATGAACCCACCAGCCACTCCTCGGAAGGAAAGTTGGGCATTCCTACTTCAGTAGTGATACTGCCTCGGAAACCCAAGGAGGGGTCGCTATGAGTCGGGGCCGACTCGATGGCAAACAACAACAACAAGAACAAAGAATGTTGATGGGATCTGGATTGGGATTGCATCGAATGTATAGATTGCTTTGGGTAGAATTGACATTTTCACAATGTTCAATCTTCCCATCCATGAGCATGGGATGTTCTTCCATTTATGCAGATCTCTTACGATTTCTTGAAGTAATTTTTTATAGTTTTCTTTGTAGAGATCTTTTGTGTCCCTGGTAAGATTTACTCCTAAGTATTTTATTTTTTTGGTAGCTATTGTAAACGTTATTGATTTCCTTATTTCTTTTCCAGCAATTGTTTTGCTGGTGTAGAGGAATCCAACTGATTTTTGGGCGTTGATCTTATATCCTGCCACGATGCTAAATCTCTCAAATAGTTCCAGTAGATTTTTGACTGAGTCTTGGGTTTTCTAGGTAGAGGATCATATCATCAGCAAATAGGGATAGTTTGACTTCTTCCTTGCCAATTTGGATGCCTTTGATTTCCCTTTCTTGCCTTATGGCCCTGGCTAGAACTTCCAGTACAATGTTGAATAGAAGTGGTGATAGCAGGCATTTTTGTCTGGTTTCTGTTCTCAAGAGGAATGGTTTCAGTCTCTCTCCATTGAGAATAATGTTGGCTGTTGGTTTTGCATAGATGTCTTTTATTGTGTTGAAGAATGACCCTTCTATTCCTATTTTGCTGAGAATTTTGATCTCATTTGGAATTTTTTCAACAAATATATTTGATGTCAGGGAAGCACTTGAGCGTATAGCCCTGGGTACATTTAACCTGCCTTAGACAAGTTACTGGGAGTTCTGGTGGCATAGTGCCTAAGACATTTGACTGCTAACCAGAAGGCTGGAGGTTCAGACCCACTAGCCACTCCTTGGAGGGAAGATTGGGCAGTCTATTTCCACAGTGATACTGCCTCAGAAACCCAAGGAGGGGTCGCTATGGGTCAGGACCAACTGGATGGCAGTGAGAGAGGGACAAATTACTTAACCTCAACTTCCTTATCTGTAAAGTGTATTTATGAATACCTACCTCACAGAGATACCCTAAGATAAACAACTACTATAGCTTCTGGCATCTGAAGAAAATTGAAACAAGTCCATGACAGCCAGGTACAACCTTGAGTATACCCCACCTGAATTTAGTGACCATCTCAAGAATAGATTTGATAAATTGAAAACTAATAATGGAAGACCAGATGAATTGTGAGATGGCATCAGGAACATCATTCATAAAGAGAGCAGAAGGTCATTTAAAAGACATAAAAGAAAGAAAAGACCAAAATGGATGTCAGAAGAGATTCTGAAACTTGCTCTTAAACATAGAGTAGCTAAAATGAATGGAAGAAATGATGAAATAAAAGAGCTAAACAGAAGATTTCAAAAGGTGGTTTGAGAGGACAGAGTAAAGTATTATAATGAAAGGTGCAAAGACTTGGAGTTGGAATACCAAAAGGAAAGAAGATGCTTAGCATTTCTTAAAGCACTGAAGAAAAAATCCAAGCCTCAAGTTGCAATATTGAAGAATTCTATGGACAAAATATTGAATGACAGAGGAAGCATTGAAAGAAGATGGAAGGAATACACAAAGTCACTGTACCACAAAAGAATTGGTTAACATTCAGCCATTTCAGCAAGTAGCATATGATCAAGAACTGATGGTACTGAAGGAAGAAGTGCAAGCTGCACTGCAGACATTGACCAAAAACAAGGCTCCAGGAATTGACGGCTATGCACTGAGATGTTCCAATCAAATAGGTGCCATGCTAGATATATGAGCTTAGCTTTGCCAAAAAATTTGGAAGAAAGCTATCTGATCAATAGACTGAACAGATCCATGTTTGTGCCCATTCCAAAGAAAAGTGATTTAATAGAATGTGGAAATTATTGAATAGTATCATTAAATCACATGCTAGTAAAATTCTGTTCAAGATAATTTAAAAATTATTGCATCAGCACATCAACAGGGAATGGCCAGAATTCGAGTCGAATTCAGAAGCAGACATGGAACGAATGGCCAGAAATTCCAAGTCGAATTCAGAAGAGGACATGGAACGAGGGCTATCATTACTGGTGCCAAATAGATCTTGACTGAAAGCAGAGAATATTAGAAAGATGTTTACCTGTTTTATTGACCATGGAAAGGCATTTGACTGTGTGGATCATAATTATTTATGGATAACATTGCAAAGAATGGAATTTCCAGAATACTTTTGTGCTTATGTGAGACTTGTATATAGACCAAGAGGTTTGAGCAGAATAAAGTATACTGTGTGTTTTACAATCAGGAAAGGTGTATGTCAGGGCTGTATCTTTCACTAAATTTGTTCAATCTGTATTCTGAGCAAATAATCCATGAAGCTGGCCTATATGAAGAACACACATTAATTTTGGAGGAAGACTTATTAACAACTTATGCAGATATGCTGATGATACAACCTTGCTTGCTGAGAGCAAAGAAGACTTGAACCACTTAGTGATGAAGGTCAAAGACTACAGCCTTCAGTATAGATTACACCTCAAGGTAAAGAAATCAGAAATTCTTATAACTGGATTAATAAGCAATATCATGATAAATGGAGAAAAGATTGAAGTTTCCAAGGATTTCATTTTGTTTGGACCCATAATAAATACCCATGGAGCAGCAGTCAAGAAATCAAAGGACATATTGCATTGGGGAAATCTGCTGCAAAAGACTCTTAAAGAGTTAAAAGGCAAAGATGTCGCTTTGAGGACTAATGTGCACCTGACCCAAACCATGATCTTTTGAATCACTACATATGTATGTGGAAGCTGGACAATGAATAAGGAAGACCATGGAAGAATTGATACCTTTGAAATTATGTTAGTGAAGGAATGAATACATCTATCTTGCAAGTACAGCCAGAACATTCTTTAGAAGGGAGGATGGCAAAACTTCATCTAATGCACTTTTGACAGAAGGGACCAGTCCTTGAGGAAAGACATGCTTGATAAAATAAAAGGTCAGCGAAAGAAGAGGAAGACCCTCAATAGATGGATTGACACAGTGGCTGCAACATTGTGCTTAAACATAGCAAGGATTGTGGAGATAGTGCAGGACTGGGCAATGCTTTGTTCAGTTGTACATAGGGTTGCTATGAGTCGGAACCAACCTTCCAATACGTAACAAAAATAACATTGCTTCTGGTGTAGGAGTCCTAGTGGTGCAATTGTTGCATGCTCAGCTGTTAACTGAAAGGTTGATGGTTTGAATTCACCAGATGCTCCATGGGAGAAAGATGTGATAGTCTGCTTCTATAAAGATTACAGCTTTGGAAAGCCTATGAGGCAATTCTATTCTGTCCTATAGGATCATTCTGAGTCAGAATTGGACTCATTGGCCATGGGTTTGGGTTTTGGGTATAGCTTCTGGCGCATAGTAGGTATTCAAGAGATATGACTGTCTTTCTACATACCTCATCCTCCTGAGGGAACATCAAGCAGCACTTGTTTACTCATTTATTTGTTATTCCTACTCCATTCCAGGTAATGGCCAGGTGCTATAACTACTAGGATTTAAATAAAGAATGGCTCCTATCCTCGAGTTCAGAGGGTTTGTACTTAGTATGCTGCTGGGAAACAGATATTTGCAGGTGTATGCGACAAAGAAGGACATCCTGGGAGAGCAGACAGTTGAAACACAAAAGCCGGTGTAGGTCTGGCAAGGAAGGAACAGGAAAAAGGGTGGTTGAGCTGGTGAAGTCTGATAGGTGTGAAGCCAAGGAGAGCCTGTTACACACTTTCATGAGGGTAGCTTCACCTACATTCTGAGAGCCTACTGTGAAGTTTGCTTCAGCTACATTCCATTCTTTTAGCTTAATCACTTAATTAGCTTGTTTTTACAGAAGTAACACATGATGACCCGGGAAAGGAATATGGGCAGAGTGACAGGGACATACTAGACCTAATCCAGACTGGGAAAGTTCTGATGACTTGTGCTGGCACAGTAGGACCAACTGGTGTTTTCAGATGACCTAGGAGGAACTATGATGTAGTCTGTGTCAGAAAGGAGCAAAAGATTAGGAGTCCAAGCCAAGAAGAACAAAATTAAAAAGGGAGGGTTCCATTGGCCACATCTGGCCTCCATCCTGAGTCTGACCCTAATGATTATGCATAAGTTTTCCCCAGAAATAAGTTGCCTGAATAATTTCCTTGAGTTTCTAGCCAATAAAAGATGTATCCTTTGCCAGTTTTAGGGAGTCAGATTTGGGTGATTTCTTTGGACTCTTGCACTGCTGCTTTGCAATAAACTACTTTCTTTCCTCTCAAGGACTCAGTGTGTGTACTGATTCAGCTGGATTATTCCTGGCATCCCCAGGCAGGGACTCATTTTAGTCTGGCTTCAACTGGCATCTGAGATGGGACTGAGGTCCCTCTGACCTTCTGCCTGAAGTTCAATGACCTTCGTTTGGTGGTAGTGACCCTCAGGTGGACCTCGATGTGCACCTGGACCCTGTTCTGTCTGGGGGTATGTAAGGATGTGCTGAGCCTCCATCACAATGCCCTTGGCCCAAGGCACTTTCGTTTCTTGAGAGAGAAAAACCAATCTGGATTTGAAGACATCTCCTGGATGAGTTCAAGTTATATTCTTTTGAACACAGGAAAGGGAAGCTGTCTGGGAGATTAAGCCTTGTCCAAGATTTTCTCTGTGGCTTGATTGGGAGATTGAAGCTGGTCTGAGATTGTCTCCAGAACCCTAGTGTTTCACAGGAATAGTACTCCATCTGTTTTCGGATTTTGAGTGTGTATGTGTGAATGAAAATGGGCAAACAAGACTCTGTACAAGACTGCAGTCCCCTTGGCTGTATTCTTAAAAATTGGGCCCATTTCAGCTACAAGCCTATGAAAAGAAAGAAGATGATATTTTTTTGTAACACTGTCTGGCCTCAGTACCAGCTTGCATCTAGGGAAAAATGGCCAGAGAAAGGAAGTTTGAACTATAATACTATTCTGCAGTTATATTTGTTTTGCAAGCAGGAAAAGAAATGGGATGAAATCTCCTATGTGCAGGCTTTTATAGCTTTGTTCCAGAATAAGAATTTACAGAAAAAGTGCAGTCTGATAGCTGTACAATCTAAAGAGAACGTTGATTTTAAGGAGGTTCTCCAGGACTCTGAGGACCCATGTCTTAACCTCCTTCCTCTTGCATTTGCTTCCCATCCACATTCACCAGAGTTTGAAGGCAACCAACTGGTGACACTGTCATCCAACCCCAGGGAAACTTTACATTTAGAATCTCCTAGATCTCTCATTTTATGTCCCCCTTTAACCTTTGGAACCCTGAGTGCCACTCAGGAAGTAGTCTCTCCAGCACATACCCAGGGTAGTGTACAATTTGATCAGGGATCAAACCCAGTCCCACCAGTACAATACCTATTACGACAGGCTCCAGCAGACTTAGATCATCAAGGGGAATCCTGGTGGCTTTGTTTGGACTCATATTCCATTCACAACAGCTGACTTATTAAATTTGAAAACTACAATGCCCACTTATAGGGAGGATCCAAAACTGATGGAAACTTTAATTACTTTCATATTTGCAGTACATCATCCTAATTGGGCAGATATTAATATGTTGCTAACTGTCCCAGGCAGGGACTCATTTTAGTCACCCTGAAGAGAGACAGATGGTACTAGAGAAGTCTAAAGAGGAGGCTGATAGGCTTCACAGCCTCCAGCCTCAAAATCCAATTAGGGGTCTCAGTGACCAGGCAGTGCCAGAAACAGATCCAGAATGGGATCCAAATGACCCCTGGGACAGGGCCAGATTGGACAATATGAAAGAATGTATTATTGTAGGACTTCAGAAAGGGGCCCCAAAGCAGATCAATGTTCGCAAAGTCCAGGAGGTACAGCAGGGCCCCAAGGAGAATACTTCTGCTTTCCTGGAACGGGTGTATGAGGCCTATCGCCAACATACTGATACTGACCCAGATGACCCCCAGAACACTTGCATTATCAACTTGACTTTCATAAGTCAGAGTGCCCCTGATATACGGCGCAAACTCCAGAAATTAGAAGGAGGACTGGGCATGAACACTAATCAACTCGTGAAGATTGCTTTTAAGGTTTATAATAACAGACACCAGGTGCAAGAGAAACAGAAGCAAAGAGAGATGAAACAACAGGCTGTCCTTCTGTCTGCTGCCCTGGGAGGCCTGCCACAATGTCATCTTGGTTGGGTAAGTCCCTGTTGACCCTCAGCAAACAGGGGGAATAGACCAAGCTCTGCCTCCTCGAGGAGGCTGGCCAACAAAGTTGGGGCCTCAGCAGTGTTCTTACTGCAAGAAGAATGGGCACTGGAAGAAGGAGTGCCCAGAGCGACCCTGCAAGTATGACCCGAAAGGGCCCAGCAGATGGTAAGCACGGCTGACAGTGATCAAGAATGACCGGGTTCAGGGGCTCCATTGGAGACCATACGAATTTTTATCTCCCATAAGGAGACCTGGGTAGCTATAACAGTGGGAAAACTGCCAGTTGAATTTTTGATGGACACAGGGGCAGTATACTTGGTCCCGAATATCCCAAAGACTCCTGGGTCCCTCAAGACAATGAGCATTAACTAAAGTTGTTTCAGGAAAGACTACATGTAAAATTTTTCTTAGGGCCCTTGAGTGCCCAGAGGGGAGTACTATTTTAACTCATAGTTGCTTATATATGCCCAAAAGCCCTGTTCCTCTTTTGGGATGAGACTTGCTAACCAAGTTGAATATTCAAGTTACTTTCTCAGCTGACAATCTCCAGGTGGTTGTTAATCCCAGTGAGGCTTTGGCCCTGCAGGCAACCCTCCCCGCAGTTACCTGCCACTGATCCTAAGATGGTGCCTGAAGAAATTCTGCAAAAGGCAAACCTGGAGATATTGGCCACAGAAGTACCAGGCAAAACCATTGCTGTGACGCTGGTCATGATAGGTCTGAAACCTAGTTGCAACTTCAAACAGTGCCCCTTGAAAAAGGAAGCTAAAGAAGGAATTAAACCTTAATTGAGGCCTTACTTGTGCATGGACTGATCCAGCCATGCCTCTCACCTTATAACACCCCTATTCTAGTGAAAAGCCTGGCACAGGAGAATTACTGGTTTGTGCAAGACCTGAGAGCAATAAAGCAGGTGGTAGAAGATAATTATCTGGTGGTTCTCAATCCATATACCCTGCTCACCACACTACCAAGAGACTATGCTTGGATCACAGTTTTAGATTTGAAGGATGCCTTTTTATTGCATTCCCCTTGATCGTCAGTCCCAGGAGTTGCTTGCTTTTGAGCAGGAGGGCCATAATACTTGGCTAAAACTCAAACTGCTGGACTGTGTTAGCCCAGAGGTTCAAAAGCAGCTCTCCAACTATCTTCGGAAAAGTCCTTAGAAGAGACCTAAATTGCCACAAGGAGTAATCTGCCAATATGTAGATGATATATTAATAGCTAGTCCCTCTAAAGAAATGTCTGATCAGAATATTGTGACTATACTTAACTTCCTAGCAGAGGACATATAAAATTTCAAAGAAAAAGATCTGTGTTCAAAAGGTGAAATATTTAGGATTTGAATTATGACAGGGTCAAAGAAATTGGCTGGCTGAGTGGTGAGCAGTAGTAAGTGGCAATTCCAACCATTAAATGTCACCTTTATGGATTCCTTGATGTGGTAGGGTTTTGCCAAATTTGGATACCCAGTTTTAGACTTACTCCCTTTACCACGTAGTTCAAGGGAAAGACTCTGACTTCTTAGACTGGACTTCTTTGATCTGTCAGCAGATCAAAGTTAACTTGGGATCTGCACTAGCCCTGGGACTCCCTAATGCCCAGAAACCTTTTGAGCTGTTTGTAAATGAGTGACATGGAATGGCACTGGGAATCCTCATTCAAAACCTTGGCCCACGGAAGTGACCCATGACCTACTTCCCTATGCAGCTTGATGCTGTGGCCCAAGGATGGCCTACTTGCCTGAGAGCTGTGGCTGCACCTATGCCTTACTGACTGAGGCTGAGAAATTAACCCTGGGCCAAACCACTACTGTCTTAATTCCTCACTATGTACACTCTTTAGAGAAGAGAAGACTTTGGTTAACAGCAGGCTGCCTCAAGTAGTATCAGGCAACCTTACTTGACAACTCATACTGTTGCCAAACACATCGCCTAGACCAAATCTCCTATAACATTGATGGCTGTAGGGATCCCTGATCTGAACCTTGGTGACTTGGATCCTGGGTATTCAGAGGACTATTTGACCCAGGTATGTGCGTGGGGTTTCAATCAGGATCAGACTTAAAATAAATGGATCCGTAATGAACAAAGGATAGTCTTAGTTCCTGCACACCTAATGCATGATTTTGATTTATCAACCCATATCAGCACCTGTTATGGAAGAGATGCCCTGTGTGCCTGGCAGAGTAAACTGATTGTAGGACCAGATCTGTACAAAACTATCCAAAAGGTAACACAGGGATGCATGATTTGTGCTAAAAACAACACGAAGTATGGTCTTGCCTCTAGTACTGAAAGAAATCCAGACAAGAGGACTAAGTCCCTGGGAGAATTGGCAAGTAGACTTTACTGTAATGCCTACAGCCTCTGGCAGAATCAAGTACCTACTGGTATTTGTAGATATTTTGAACAGAGAAGTGAGAGCCTTTCACTGTCACATGAAAAAAACAGGTGAATAAAGCTCTATTAAGGGAAATTTTCCCCTGATTGAGCCTGCCAGTCTCAATTTGAAGTGATAATGAAGGAGCATTTGTGGACCAAGTAGTCCAACAAGTGGCAAGGACTATTAGGCATTAAGTGGAGATTGTACTCCTTGGAGACACCAACAGGGAAGACTGAAAAGATGAACCAGACTCTCATGAAGACCCTGGGCAAGATGTGTCAAGAGACCAGCATACCTTGGATAAAACTTAAGATTTCAGAGAGCAGCTCGAGTAGACAAAGCCAATTACTATAATGAAATGTGCAAAGACCTGGAGTCTGAAAACCAAAAGGGAAGAACA